>NW_004524735.1:5975116-5983441 GCF_000260255.1 Octodon degus | reverse complement strand
TTTTAGGAAAGGATCTAGAAGGTGTTCAGGGTCTCACTACTAGATTGGACTCATAGTGATCCGCCTGTTTACAGCCTCCCAAGAGCTGGGAGTACAGGCACACACCACCCCACCCAGTGTCAATTGCAGTTTCAGCATGGCCTGGGGGCGGGGCCAGTCCAGGGATCAAGCCCCTGGCCCCTGCGCCTGCTTGCAGGTGCTTTAATCCACTGAGCTGTTTGGCTGGCCCTTCTACCACTCTTGATACAACTGTGAACCCAGAATTCTAGTGTATCTATCAGAATCAGAGTTCAAGGTTTATTTCAGCAAAATGTATATCATGCCCTTATGTTTCTAGGTCTAAAAGGCAACACTTTCTCCGTGAGAATTGTTGCTAACATTCATTCATTCATTCATAACCATTTGAAAATGGTTAACTATAACCATATTCATTCATTCATCCATCCATCCATCCGTCTATCCATTCATAACCATTTGAAAAGCTGTTCATTCCATAGCGCTATCCTTGATTCTGAGAGAAACTCGTGAAAGTTAAAGCACAGAGCTAGCCTCAAGGAGTTTGTTCCCATAGAAGAGAATGCATGAAGCAATAAATAACGAGTTAAATAAGGCAAGACAATAGCACAGGCAGTGGCATCAGATGTTGTCAAAGGGCAGAGCGCTAAGAAAATGTCACTGAGCACATGTGATTTAATTCCAGAGAGTCAGAGAACTGCAACCAGCTTATTGTATGCAGGGCTGTGTGAGTTCCAGCCTGGCTAGAGTAGAAAGTTCGGGCATGTAGAATGAATGGAAAATACGGTGGGAGGGGGCCAGGCTAGAGTAAGGAGGTCCTTTCTTATTGCTCAACACTGCATAAGTTTAAAACTTGAAATTTCCTTTGGTTTGGTCACTTGGTCAGTCCCCGCAGCACTATCCAAAATGCCAGAGTTCGGAGGGCTTAAACAGTCATCTCTCACAGGCCTGGAAGCAGGAAGTCTGAGATCACACTGCAGACAGTTTCTTGGTGAGGGTTTCCTTGGTCACAAAGGTCCTGTCTGTATACTCACAGGAAAAAGAGATCATGTCCATCCTGCACTCTTTTATTTTATTTTTATTTATTTATTCATTTATTTATTTTTTGGCAGAACCTGGGATTGAACTCAGGCCCTTGTGCTTACCAGGAAAGCACTTACTCCACTGAGTCATCTCCCCAGTCCCTCTCCCTTTTAATATGGTCATTTACTCTCCCACATGAGGAATGTTCCACAGTCATCAACTGATGATCTCTTTTTTTATTTTAAAAAATCATATATTTATTTGGCATAGGGTATCCCTACGCAACTTGGACTCCTAGTGATCCTCCTGTCTCAGTCTCCTCAGCGCTGGGATTACAGGCGTGCATCAGCTGGCTCAGAGCACCCAGCACAGCATGTGGTACCAGGGATCAAAACCGGGTCCTTGCGCTTGCCAGGCAGGCGCTTAAACCACCAAGCTATCTCCCCAGTCCCCTGATTACCTCTTAATACCATCATATGGAAGGTTAGGGTTTTTTAAAAAACATACCAATTCAAGGGGCCGCCAGCATTCAGTTCATAGCACTTGCATAACTACAAATCAAAGCCATCGGGACTGTAGATCAGGCTATTGGGTGGCATAAAGTGGCAACTTGTACAATAGCGAGGAAGCCCAGAGACAAAGACCATATGGAGATGATGGGCAGGCGGGTAGAACAGCCGCAGTCCTAGGGCCACAGTGTTTACCAGTCCCCTCCACATTGCCAGGTATCGGGGCTCCAGGCTGTCACGCAGCATCTCAGTTCAGACAAGGGCGCAATCTGTCACGCAGTCAAACCTCCACCTTACTACTTGGGGAATCATGCGTGTAGCAGAATGCGTGCAAGACCAAGAACTGCCAGCTCCAACCCAGGCTGGTGGGGCGCCTCATCCTGCCTCACCAAAGGAGGGCTCTGGCCGGCCCAGGTTGTCTCTACTCCCTTCCATCTCCTTACTTTGAGTCAGAGAGGAAACAAAAAGGCACCCCGCGAATTAAAGTCGAGGAACCTGTGGGGCCAGTGTGTCCCAGACCTGGGCAGGGAGCAGCTGAAAGGTTTGACTGGAGCTTGCCAGGGTCACGCAGCTTCTCGGCCGCCTCGGCCACTCTCTAATTACCGAGTCTGTGGTAGGTTTCGAGGAGGAGCTGTCTTGGGGCGGGAAGCTTCCCTAAGCATCGTTTTTGCCTATAAATACTTCAAATAGTTCAGTGAAACGCGCAACCTTTGAAAACTGGAAAGGAAGCTGTTGGGAGGCCCCTGGGCCTGCCTGGAAGAGCAGGCGGGGAAGAGGTCGGCGAGGCCTCCGCGCGGGAGTTGGGACCCGCCCCGCCGAGCAGCGGGGGGCCTTGGGGGTGCGGGCGCGCCTCCGGAAAGCGCGGACCGTTAAGGTGACCCGAGGAATTTGAAAAGCAAACCAACTTCTCCGAACCGTGCCCGCGGGGCCCCGAGGCGGCCGTTCTCGTTGGAAAGGGCATTTTTCAAAAGGCAGCAGCCGCGCCGCACCCTGCGGGAGGTCGGCCCGCCGGGGGGCGCGCGCCCAGCACCGCCCGCGTCCGTTCGCTTTGTACCGCGGCGCCGCGCGCCCGGGAGTTTCCGCGGCGACCCCGAGCGGAGACCACACCCCCTTTGCAGGGAGAGCCGGGGCCGCGGATTGGCTCGCTGCGCACCAATGGGCGCTCGGGGGCGGTCCCGGCTGTCAGCGCGCGCCGCAGCCACCGCGCCGGTCGCAGCCCGCTCTCTCCCGCGCCGAGCCCGCAGCCCTCGCTGCCTCGGCGGAAAGCAGCGCGGCGGTCGCTCGCGAGCACAGCCCTGCCCAGCCCGCTGCCCAGCCCAGCCCGCGGCCACGGCCTCGCTGCGCTAGAGCGCACGGAGCATGTGCAGATCCGCAGGCGCTGCGGTGCTACAAGGAGCTCCCGGGCGGCGGTGACAGACTGTCACGCCAAGACAGACCTTTCCCGGACTCTCGCCGCGCCTCTACTGCATCGCGGGTGACACTGCGGTACTCGCGACCCCCGTGGCCGACGCCTCTCGGGAGAGACGTCTCGGGCCCCGTGCGCGCTCCCTCCGTCGCTCTTGCCTGGCCTCGCCCGCTCACAACTGCAGCTGCCAGAGCGCGACGCCCGCGTCCCTGCGCCTCAGCCGGTTCCAAGCCCGCCTCCTCACTTCGGAGATGCAGTGACAAGTTGTAGTACTATGGGCATCCGAACCTCGGCTCCCCCGGAGGAAAATTACCCGAGGCAGCGCTCCCTGAACGCCCAGAGTTCCTGAGCAGGCCAGCCCGGAGAGCCAGCTGCAGCATCCGTCCAGGTGGGGCTCGTCGAGCATCCCCGCACGCCTGATCGCTCCGACCTCCCCGCCTCGGGGTTCTCTTTTTCCTCTCCCTTGGTGGGCGCCTCGCGGGCCGAGGCCCGGCGCCTGCTCTGCTGCCCGCGCTGCCGTTAGCGGTTGCCCCCGCCGCCGCTGCCAGGGACGTGCTGGGAAAGCCGAAGCCCCGGGAGAAGATGCCGGCCATCCTGGTAGCCTCCAAGATGAAGTCGGGACTGCCCAAACCCGTGCACAGTGCCGCGCCCATCCTCCACGTGCCCCCGGCCCGGGCTGGATCCCAGCCTTGCTATCTTAAGTTGGGGAGCAAGGTGGAGGTGAGCAAGACCACCTACCCCAGCCAGATACCCCTGAAGTCGCAGGGGCTGCAAGAGCAGGCCGGGGAGGTGCTCCCGCTACGAAAGAGCGGCTCGGTGGAAAACGGGTTCGATACCCAGGTAAGAGGTGCTGTGCGCGGGGCACTGCGGGGCGAATATTTTTCTGGAGGCAGGGCACGGCTAGATGGGGGAAGGGGCTTCCATGTGAGTTGGGGGGCAGCACTTGCCGCTAGGCTGGCAGGTTGGCGCTGCCGAGGAAGGTGGGCCGGCAGTGGGTGTGGCCCGGGCAAACAGACTGCCTAAAGAGACCCGGTTGCTGACTTGGCTGCAGCACTGCGTGGGGTGGGAGGGGGCGCACCTCCCCAGTGATCGCAAAAGGGCGGGTGCGGCGCTGAAAACGTCAGGTTCTGTCTGTGCAGGGCTTGGCCCCGGGAAGGCTGTGTCTATTGCCGCCACTGTGTGTGTCGCCTGCGGGCTGCGCCCAGGTTCCTCCTTGCCAAGGAATGGTTTGACACCTCATGGAGTTCAGCACCTCTGGGTCTGGCTGGAGGAGGATATGCAAGTCTGGGCGGTAGGGTGAGGTAGAGGGGGCGACAGCTGAACCTGCTCTCCTTTTGGCTTAAAGATGGCCTGCCCTACCCTATGTATAGAGGAAACGGATCCTGCAAGGTGCAGCGACTGCGGACAGCTGCAGACTCCTAGCCTCGGGCGGAGAGGGGGTGGCCGTGCAATGGCGGCCCCAGGCGAAGCCCCTCCTTCCCGGGAAGTAGAGCACCGTGTGAGCCTGGGTGGACCGGGCGCTGGGGGTGGGAGCAGGGCTGGGGTAAGAGAGCTGCCGGAGGAGAAAGGGCGACTTCTACCTTTCTCGACAGAGGCTGCGTCGTCCAGTTCTCCGGGTGACAGGCCCGGGCTAGGCCATCTCTTTTAAGGAAATCCGCAAGGGCCAATCCGGTTCTCTTGGCCTCCTGCCCTCCCTGCCTCATTGCTCCCCCTTCAGGGGGGAGGGAGCAGGGGCGCGCTGTTAATTTCTTGGCATCCTGTCAGCAGGGACTTTTGGGGACGGAGAACCTGACGGATGTGACTGTACCGGTCAGGAGAGGCGGGAAGCCAGAGTGGGAGGTGGTTTGGGGCCGGCGTGGGGTAGTGGCAAGAGACCAGCTGACCGTTTTGGCGCTCGCTTCTCTGCTGACACTGCCCCCACCTTCTCTGGAGCTTTCTCTGATCAGAGGCGAGCACTCAACACATTCCCAGCCTTTCCAATGCGGGGAACCAGGAACCGGAGTGGGAAGCTAATTGTAAGCAGACTTTTTGGAATTCAGGACCAGAGAAGACCCTTGGAGCAGATGACGCTCCACTCCAGGCTGCTAGGCTCGCCCCTCCCTGCTGCACTTGCTAAACATTTTTGGAAGCTGTCAGCTCTGAGTGATGGCGTGTGGGAGGAAGGCAAGATTTCCTTGGGTACTCCCGGCTGTCGGTGCTAGAATTGGGAGCCCTGCTCCTTTTCTGTTGCCAGTCCCAGGTTTTGTCCAGGGGGCTGTGAAGCACGATGCCACCGCAATGCCCATGAGGGTTTCCCCTTGGCCCATGGACTGGGGCTCGGGGTGGCATGTAGGGGTGGGCACAGTGAGTCGGAGTGTGACACACACCCGGAACCTGATGAGGGGGACCTAAGAGATGAGGGGGAGGACGAGATGCTGTGACTGCTCGCCACCAGGCTGCTGCTCTGCCTTTGCCAATCCAGCCCTCCATGGAGCCCTGTGGGAGGACTGGCAGAGGGCAGGCATGGGGAATGTGATTCACCACCCAGTACCCCCAAAAATGTTCTCCAGCTTCTCCCTGAGGGCCCGGTCCTGGGCTCAGAGACCATGCTTCCCTTGGCCTACCCGCTCTCCTCCTCTCTCTGGCCCTCACTGGGCCCTGAGGACTGGCCACGGCGTGGTTCAGGTGGGCTGCTGAGGGCAGAGCTGCTTCTAGCAGGCTCTCCTGGGTGTACTACTCGCCCTGTCCTTGCTGGGGCTGGGCCCTGAGGGCTCTTCTCCGTGACAGGTGACAGAGCCTTGTTCTCGAAGCCTCATTCTGACATCAAAGTGACTCTGGCAAAACACGTTTGCCTTTTGTGGCCAGCGTCCCTCCTCTCCAACTGACATGGTATTCATTCACCTTCTAGGAAAGTTCCTTGCAGTGGCTTTAGGTCCGAGTCTGACTCTTAGACGTTGATGGCAGGTAGATTTCAATAGCCAGTTGCTCAGCGTCTCTGCCTTAACTCAGGACATTTGTGGCAGGAGGCTGGGTTTGGCAATGGCCATGGCCACAGGCTTTAAGGTCTTGTAGGTATCAGAATGGCCCTGTGTCTCTTACGTTACTGGCCAGGTGACCTGCTTCATTAACTTCCCCTGGTTTCAGTGTTCTCATCTGTAAAAATGGGCACGAACAACCACAAGAATATTAATGAACATTAATTTAGCACAGTGTGAGGCAAATAAGGAACATGTCATAAAATTAGCCATTTGTATTGCTAGCCCAAGAGACAGAGAATTTTGAAGGTAGTTTTCAAAGTCTCTAAATGAGACAAGACAGGGCTTATTCTCTCAAGCCCATGAGAAGATATCAGTTATTTCAAAGGGACTTCTGAGCCTGTGGCTCCTGTCTCTTGCAATACCAGGTGCAGTAGGGGCCTGAGGGACAGAAACAACTACTTGCCAAGAGCCTGGTGCACCAAGTCTTTTGTACATGGCCTTACGCATTGTCATAGGAACCTGCAGCCCAGGTGCAACATGCCCGTTGTTGATGACAATAGCCACACAGTAGCAATAATGGCAGCTCCTGCTGCATGCCAGGAATTTTCTAAGTGCTTTACATGAAACCGCTTGTTCACACAATAATCAGCTGAGATGAGTGTGGCTGTGCCCATTTTCCCCATGAGGACATCGCAGCTGACTGGTGTAGTAGCTTCGTGAGCAGCGGAGGCAGCACTCGTGGAATCGGAGCAGTGATCTGGCTCCGGCCTCCACCCCCTTAGCCATGATGTCCTAGAGCTAGTGCAGAGCCTGCTCGATAACTGGAGGGCCCTGATGCATACAACCTCAGCGGCAGCTGCTGAGCTCAGCGGGTGAAGCGGGCAAGGCATCCAGCTTCCTCCAGGCCATCCTGAGAGGCACAGCAGGCAGTGCAGCCCAGTCAGGCCAAACCTGGGATCTAGCTGATCTTCATTATTGCCTCCCTCAGAATACTCTGTCCTGCAGATCTGCAGGACAAATAAGACAAGGCCTTGACCTTGGGGTTATCCCAGTCTGCTGGGGAGGCATCAATGTGATGTGCCCAGCAGGGAACATCACAGACAAGGCTAAGGGGTATCCTTGGAGCATAGACCCAAGGTGCTCAAAAGAAGGGAAGGACCTCCTAGAGGAGGCAAGGCTTGGAAGATGGGCAGGAGTAGCTGGTGAGGAGGGGAAGTGTGTTAGCCAGCGGGGTCCTGCCTTGGTGCCCGGAAGGAGTAGATGTCACTTCACGCAACAAGTGGTTGCTCCTGGCCTGGCATCTCTGTGCTTAGAGGCAAGGAGGAGTATGCAAAAGGCTTTGCAGTTGAAGGGCAGGATTTGCTGGCTTCCTAGAGGTTAGGGAGGCCTGGACATGCAGGCTGCTGCTGAGGATCTGGAAGAGGGTGCTCCGTTAGGACCTGGCTCCTGAGAGGCCCTTAGAGAACCATGGTGACCATCACTGGGGGCTTGGATGGTGGAGTACTGGACACAGTCATTCCAGAGGACAGGAAGGGGTTTTCACACCTGGTTTCCTAGCCAGCAGTTCTCCTTAGCTCTGGACCTCTTTCCATTCCCCCCAGGCTGCTCTCCATCTCCATCAAGTGTGAAAAGACTTCCCTTAGCCAGCAAAGAGCTGTCAGCTGCAGCCCCAGGGCCCGCCCTTCAACCCCCCTCATTGGAGGCACCCACAAACCAGCTACTGTTTCTCAGCTCCTAGCAGAGGAAACTGCTCTGTACCCACATACTTCTCCTGAACCCACCTGCTGGTACTAGGATGCCTGTGCCTTCCCTAACACCCATCACGTAGAGCATCCGCTGTGTTCTATGCAGATAAACCATGACCCTGGGCAAAGAAGTGTTGTGGAGAAGAAGCATTCAGTGATAGTTCAAAACCTCATCAGGCCAGCCTTTGGATAAGGAACACTCCTGAGGTGTGAGGGACAACTGGGCCTATTTTTAAGAAGCAGTTGCAGGGGAGAACACTATATGTGTAATCCTTTGATATTTCCTGTTTGGGGAAGCTAGTGTTCAGCTTGCAAGTTTTTCCTTTAAAAAGTAATTAAAGGTGCTTGAAATGCACCGTGAGTGTCTACGAGGGTTTTAGATGTTTAGAAAGCAAGCCCGCTGTGGCCCCTGGGAAGAGCGAGAGCCTGCGACCTGCACAGCTTTGCCCCTGTGTGTTTTGATTAGCATCCTTGCTGTACCTTCAAACCAGGCTATGGACCTGATTAGCGGATTTTTCCGCTATTGTGTTTTTTTTTTCTTTTCAGAGTTTTATTGATAAACATATAGCAATGAGTCAGTTTCAAATCAAATCGAAAGTACAGTTTCAACAAATAATACACTGCATATATTCTTCCTAGTGGCCAATTGCTGTACAAGATGCAGACTTGTG
>NW_004524735.1:5968404-5971391 GCF_000260255.1 Octodon degus | reverse complement strand
GCGCCTGGGCTGGGACTGGTCCCGCCAGCGCAGGTTAGCAGGAAGCTCTCCACACACTCACCGGACCTGGGCTAGGACTGGGTCTCCGCTATTGTGTTTTTGCCTTTTTCTCTTTCTCAGTCCTGGGAGGCGCCTGTGTAGTGTGATTATCTGCGAACATGCCAGAATGTTGAGGCCTCACATATTATTGCTTCTGCCACAGGTCAATTTTCTAAAGACACTTTAAGGGTGGTGTTGGTGGCTTTTGCAGGGTACCACTGTGTGTGTATATATGTTGGCAGATAGCTACATCTTCTTCTGGGGATGTGTGTATATACATTTCTACACATACGCACACATATACACATGGAACAGTTTAAAGGATCGGGCACATGTAAGCACACGCACACATCAAAGGCGAGGCTGGACGAGCTACAGCCCCGATTCTAGCTTTCAGAATAGCTGCGCCTGCTCCCCACTTCTTGCGCTCTCTTTCTGCATAGCCCAGATTGAAAGCACCACATCTCTGCATCCATTTTCTTTACTTGTAAGGCAGGAAGGCTGTAGCCCTGAAGAGAGGTGTTTCCACAAAGCCTCAGCGACTCTCCCGAAGGCAGTCTGGCAAAGCCAAGCCACCCAGCAAGATGTTGGCTTGCGGTCAGAAATTCTTAGTTTTTAGACACAGCCTTAGTGGCAGGGGAGGGAGCGTTTATGAAGCATCTGCTATGTGCCAGGTCATCCGCAGCGCTCCTTATATATTTATTGTTTGAGACACAAGAAACGGGGTAGGATGTAAAATGGTTGGCACATTTTATGTGAGGAGACCGAAGCCAAAGGGAATTATCACTTGAGGCAGTTCTGTACAGTATAGGAGGCTTTCCTGAGAGACAGACCTGCATTCAAGCCCAAGCTTTGGGCAAATTCCTGAAGATCTCTGAGCTTCAGGATTTTCATATGTGACACAGAAATGCTGACATTTATGTGTTGGCTCTGAGGATTTAAGGAGATATTACAGGTGGGTTGCTGAGCCCAGTATCTGGCCCATACAAAGCAAAGAGTATGTGCTGTTGCCTATTTTTATTACCCCAGGTCAGAGCCAAGCTTGGCACACAGTGCCTCATTCCAAGCCCACGTTCTTTCCATCCTACCTCTCTGCCTCCCAAGTGATTCCGTGGAGGGACAGATGGCTTGCACAATGAAAGAAGAGAATTTAGCAGTGCTTTGGTGAAGTGAGTGGGGATAGGAGTAAATTAAGAACCATGCCATCCACAGAAGCCCTATCAAGAGTTGCTCAGTGCAGTCTATATTTTGGTTCCAGTTAGACCACCTCTATAACACTAGCCGAGCTGAGAGATCTGCCATGAACCAGATGTGTGGAAGGCCTCCTCTGTGCTCTCACCTGAGCTGATTTGCTTGAGTGGAGTTGTGGTCTGATGGCCCAGCCCCACATGAACCCCCAAAAGGGACAGTCCTACTGCTGGGCTTCAGTGTGGCTTTTTCTCAGAGAGTTGAAGGAATGCTGTTTGCCCTCCCAGATGCTAGGCTTGCAATGGGAGTTGGACCTTCTGACCAGTTTGGACATTCAGGTGCCCTCAGGCCTGGCCAGCAGCCCAGGGGTGTTTTACCAATAGCCACAGGGCCGGTCTCAATGGTCACTTTGTCCTGTGACCACACTGGTCAAGGAAATGGACAATGTGTCCCTAGAACATCTCAAGTGGAATGGACTCATGTGATTACGGGAACAAAACCTGGTCAGGCCTCTGTGCTTCAGTCTGTATCAGACAATGGTGAGTGACTCAAAGGTTTTCACAGGAGCCCTGAGACACCCACACAAAACCTTCTGAATGGCTCATGACTCAGTGCCCCCTTTCTCAAGGAAAACAGACCCTCCCTTGTGTTTTGCAAACAATGACCCCACAGCCTCGGGATATTTCCTTTCTCTTTCCCTGTGAAACCTTAGTGCTACCAGTGAATTTGGGATTGTTGCCTCCCTCGCTACCCTGCTTTATGGAGGGAGAAGATAGGGTGGAATTGGGGGCTTGGTCAAGATAATTATGAGACTAATTTTTTTGGCGTTTGAACAAATCGATTACTCATGGCCATGTGACACCATGAACATAATTATAATAATAGTCATTGACACTGACTGGATACAGCATGTCATCAACCTGTGTCACTTCACTGAGTCTGCACAGTGTCCCATGGGTAGAAGCTACTTCTTAGAAAGAACTAGAAATTACAGTTCTGGGAGTTAGAAGCTTTCTGCCCCCTCTGCCCCTCTTTGCTGTATGACCTTAAGTTGCACTGTAGTTCTAAGCTTCAGTTATCTCACTTATAAAATGAAAATAACACCTGCTTTATCCTCTTTGATGAATTAATGTGTGTGAAGATTTTTTTTTTAAATTTATGCATTTGGTGCAGGGTATCACTACACAGCTGAGATTTGTAGTGATCCTTCTGTTTTCAGCCTCCCAGGGCTGGGATTATAGGTGTGTACCACCACACCCGGTCTCAGTGGCCAGCTCAGTGCCTCCGGGGGTGGGGCTGGCATGCCATGTAGTCCTGGGTTTTGAACTTTGGTCCCTGCGCTTGCCTAAGCAGGTGCTTAGTCCACTAAACTATCTCTCCAGGACAAAGCACTGGCTTCATCACTTTATTCTTCAATGCCCTTTAGGAAAAGGAGGCTCAGAGAGATTAAGCAACTATGTTAAGTAGCTCAGCTTGTAAGTTGGATACCCAGAAGTTAAACCCTACTTCTTTGATTACCAGAGTCAAGGTTCTTAAATAGCAAGTGTGAGAGCACTTGGGAAAAAAATACCTGAAAATGCAGTGTCAGAACTGAATCAAGGGGCTGGTGAGATGGCTCAGTGGTCTAAAGCACCTACTTAGAACAAGCTAAACTAAGCAAAACACAGGGACTGTGGTTCAATCCCCCAGCACCACATGCCAGCCAGCCCCGCCCCCTGGTGGACTGAGCTGGCCACACACACACAAAATAAATAAATAAA
>NW_004524735.1:5929258-5968264 GCF_000260255.1 Octodon degus | reverse complement strand
CACACACACACACACACACACACAAATAAATTTTAAAAAAAGAACTGAATCAAAGTAAATTTCTTTTGCCTTCTTATGCCATTCGACCCTTTCCCAGAGTTTGGAAATGTTGAAAATATTCTTCAATATTAATAAGATTAGTTGCTTAATAATAGTTAAATCCTTCTGGGATGTATAAAAAGTCTTCTGAGTCCACAAGGCCCAGAAGGGTCATCACTGAGCCTAATTGGCAAGGGTGGCACTTGATAGAGGAAGGGAAAATGGAGAATTTGATTCAAATCATTTGTCTGTGTGTGGAAATAGTAGATGTAGAAATTCTAATTATGGATCGCTCTTTAGACAACCAGCCTGGAATCTTTGAAACTGTCAGTATCCTGAAACACACACACACACACACACACACACACACACACACACGAGAAAGGACAGGTAAAGGATTCTTCTAGAAAAGAGCCAAAGAGCTATGACAGCCACACCCAGTGAGTCCTGTGATTATATGACATCCTGGATGAGCAAAAATAAAAATGCTGTACAGATCACTTTTGATACCTTCAGTGCTTTCCGCACGTGGACTGTTACACATTGGACAGCCTCACTTGAGCAGTGTTAGCGGCACTAAGACTATATGAGAAAATAGCTCCTTTTTGGGAGAGATTCAGGATGTAATATTTAGAAGTTTTGATGTCAGTCACTAATTCTAGATAGTTTAGGGGAAAATAAGGTGAGAATCCCTGCAGAGCTAACCAAACACCATGCAATGTTGATAACTGGTGATTCTAGGTGAAAATACGCAGGAGCAGTTTTTTGATTTTTCTGAGTCTTGAAAATTTTCAAAATAAAACATTGAGAAACAAAACAAAGCCTGGGTGAATGGTCGTTCTTGCCAGAGCCTTTGGCAGGTATGGTGTACCCAGGGGGACGTAGACGAATTAGAGAGAGAGTGTGTGTGTGTGTGTATGTGTGTCCATACTTACAGGAGTCTGGCCAGCTCTGTTCTCCTAGGTTTCAGGTTTCTTTCCTTCCTGGTGTGCTATGAACATCTTGGCTTCATTCCTTGTTCTTTCAGGAGAATGATTGCAGACATTCTGGGTAATCGCAAGACTCAGTAGCATTTGGTAATCTTTTATAAAAATCTAAGCTTTTTCCAAGGTGAAAAGTATCAAAGAAACCCCCAAAGAGCCCTAGAAGGCCAGGTACTGAGGGGGCAGGAGTGTGAGTGGCGGGGAAATTTTCTCTGCTTCAACCTTTTTCCTCTCCTCTCCTTGGTCTCTTTGGCCAGCCTAAATCCCCCTACTCTACCTATTCAAAGTCGGGCTTGCTGAACGTCACTGTCTCCAGGAAGCCTTAGGCCTTCTCTAGGATCTGAGGGCAGCGTCTGCCTTTGGCTTCCCAGCTTGGACTGTGCTGCTTAGACCGCTGAACCAGGACATCCTGGAGGTCAGGGATGCACCTCCCAGACACAGGGTCTGTGCAGGGCAGAACTGTTGCTCAATATGTACAGAGGGGAAGAGGCGTGGAGGGGGAGAGCTAAGAAGACTTGGAAAGCATGAGCTCCAAAAGGAAACTGAGTTTGAATTGTGCTTTAACTTAGGCCCAGGAGCCATGCATTGAAGATGTGGGTGGACCCCAGCAAGGCGCAGCTGGAAGCTGTTGCCGCCCTAGAGTTGGGGCCTGGTGGATGGTCTTCGGGTCCTTGAGGGTGTGTCTTTGATAACTAGGGGAGACCTGGCTCCTCCTCCTTTCCCTCTTCTTATGTGCTGTCCATGTGGTGAGTAGTCTTATTCTGCCACACACTACTACTGTGTTGTACCACCGCAGCTCTAGAAGCAATGAGGCCGACCCTTTCATGGATAAGAGCCTTCAAAACTGTGAGGCAAAGTAAACCTTCTGTCTTTATAACTCAGTTATCTTGGGGGGAATCTGTTATAGTGCAGGAGCTCCTTAACACAAGCTGTATTCGTCAAGCTGTGGCTGAACTGGGTGCACACCGCAAATCTCCCTCTGGGGATGGGACTTGGGAAGGTTGTATGACAGTGGTGATGCAGAGGTGGCAGCCTGCGTGCTGGTGGTGGCCACAGTTGGAGCTCTCCAGCACCAGGTCTTAGGGACACTACCCTGTCTGGCTGGGTGGGGGGAGGCAGTTCTCTTCCCCAAGCCTAGCTAGCATATCCAAACCGCTTGGTTGCTGCAGGGCCCTGGGCTATCAGGGTGTGAGGCCAGAGCATAGTAGCCTGGAGGAGCTCAGGCAGGTTCCCTCAGCCCTGCCTTGGCAGGAAGACCTGACACGACACACCTGACACGACACACCTGACATGACATAGAAGAGAGCAGTTTCGGAAACCCTAAGGAAGGACAGAGCTTCCAGGAATAATGATCAACCACCACTTACATGCCATTTCCACTTTGCATTCCTGTCATGAAATACCCAAACCAGGATGCTTAGGAAGTGCAGACATTTACTGAGCTCAGTTTGGGGAGCTGCAGAAGCCAAGCAGTGTGGCACTGGTTCCGGAGGCCCCCTTGGCCATGTCACCTCGTGGCAGATGGCGATGTTGGGAACGTGTGCAGGAGCAAAAAAGAGCTCATATGCACTCATCCCAGAGCAGGAGTCCAAGGCAGCTCAGGCTTTTATAACCTCCTGCTCTGGAGCAGCCAACAACCCTCTGCCACCACAGCCTCGGGATCCAAGGGCCTCCTGCCGGGGCCCATCTTTTAGAGCGCCCCATTCCTACCATGTGGGGACCAGGCCTCTGACACAAGGAACTCTGCAGGGGAACACAAGCCATGTCCAAGCCACAGCACATACATAATCACCTGGAATCTTCCCATTGACCCTCAGAGCCAAGATTAGTGGTCCTATCTTACCAATAAGGAGCAGCACAGATGTGGGCATCTGGGACTTGCTTGGACCACACAATGTGTGGAAGACAGTGACAGGATTTGAAGCCTGGTCTGATTCTAGCTGTGCCTATGCTCTTTGCCACCTCCAGCTTGCTCCCTGTGGAGCCTGCTCCTCATTTCCTGGGCCTTGGCCCTGCTCCCGTTTGCCTCTTAGCAGATCTGACCCTGCCTGTCACCAAAGGCTCCTTGTACACAGGGGTGTGCCATCTCATTTGGTGTGGCCACATCCTGCTGCTATCTGGGTACCATCTCCTCCCACTGCTGGGGATGCTGTCCTCCAGGTGACCCCTGTGGCACTGGCCCTGCAGGTCCACATACCACGCAGCTGGCAGGACCTCTCTCCAGTTCTCCTGCCCCGTGTCATTGAGCTGCCACTCAGCACACAGCCCCCATTTCATGCTGATTTGTTTTGATTCTTTTCAGAGCTGGGAGTGACGCATGTTTATATCAAAATGCGTGGGTTGTGAGTGTCCCCAGACCATCTAGTGTGCGACCTTTGGTCCTTAGCTGTCCGTAGACCAAGAAAGGCAAGCTGGGGGATGGGAGGGATAAAAAATACTGAGGTGACAAAGCCAGATCTGGAATAGGCAGGCTCTCTTGGGACATCTGCTTTAGGATCTGTGGCTCAAAGCACTGAGACTGGCGACCCCTGAGCCAGGCCTTTTGAGGCCATCTTCCCTCAGCACCAGCATGCAGATGATGCGGCGCTATGGCCCAGGATGGGACATGATTGCCCTGAGGAGAAACTGGAGCCCAGGCTGGAGTCCTTTCCACCTAATCCAGACACGTGATGTTCTCTGAAGGCCCTGATGGGTTGAAAAAGAACTAGGATCAGCCCTAGGCTGCCGGTCAGAATCGTTCCTCCTGCCAAGTACTCCAAGCCAGTACTCTTAGTTCCTTCCTACTCAGAAGTTTCTGCACTCGGCTGAAAGAATCAGAAAGCCAGGAGCTCCATGCAGGTGGCATAACTGTGGCAAGTGGGCATCTTTGAACACCTCCCCTGACCAGGGGAGCCTGGACCCTTTGGGATAGGGGCTGGCTAAGTTGCCTGTCTCTAGACACCTCACACCTGGAGAAGACTGGTGCTTTTCACCCAGCTTGTCTCCAAGTCCAGAGGAGCCCAGTAACCACGTGACCAGGCCCACGCAGAGCCGGCACTGGACTTCAGGTCCCCGCTTTTTCTCCCCAGTCCCTTAGACACTGCCTGCTCACTGCAAAGCCAGGAGTCGGAGAGACCTGGCTTTGCCCACTGTCTCCCCTCTCATTTACCAGGTCTCTGCTTCCCCAGTGGTAGCAAGCACTGCAATGTGGAGGGCACTCTGTAAATAGGTGCTAAGCCTCAGCCAAACTCCAGTCAATGCTGTCTGGCCTCAGTTTCCCCAGGGGAAGTAGAACACTTTGGTGGGCAGTGCACACAGGGAAGCATTGGTGTAGGTAGAGGCGCCTAGACTCACTGTTATTTACTAAGTATTTTGCATGTTATTTACTAAGTGTTTTGTATGGATTTTCCCCCTGTAAGCCTTACAAGAGCAGTAATCTCTAGAGTAGGGGTTTTTACGATGGTCTCCAGTTTCTAACTGAGACGTGGAGACCCCGAGAAACAGGCCTCTGTTTCCCACATCCCTCAGGGAGGAGTCAGGCCGGAAGCCTGGACCCTACCCACTGCCTCGCCCTCCCTCCGTACCGCTACCAGCCAAACCCAAACTGGTTGGTGATGGGGAAGAGACACATGAGCCCAGGGCACAGAGAGGGCGAACGCCCTGCCCAGGGCCTTCCAGGAAACTTCAGCTAAGACTTGCCTTCTGGGACTCAGAGTGCTCTGCCTTTGCTCCGGGGGAGCCCCTCTGCCGCCCGCAGGACTTCTTGGCTTCCTCGGTGGCCTCTGCTTTTCACTCATTTGGAATCATTTCTTGTCTGGATTGCAGAGCAGAAACCAATATAGATTTGCTTTATTCCCCAGAACTGTTTACCTGGCTAAAAATATGCCAGCTCTACAATATTTTTAGCCGCATTTAGATGCGATGTATATGGGTTGCCCACACCCGTGTATGAGGCATGAACTGTTGGTACATTTTGTAACAGGAAGCTGCTGGTTTTCCATTCCAAAGAACTGGAATTCAGTCAGAAATTTGTCATTCCCAAATACTGACTCTCACCGCATTCCACTGCTGTTTTTAAGAGCATCTCGTCACCTGGCTTGGCAGGAAGTGGGCCACGGGCGCGGCCAGGCTGGCCCAGCTGCCCTGGCGCATTCTCCGGGTCTGGTGGCTTCCAGGTGACCTCTGCTTGGCTGTCCCCAGGCCCCTGTCTTTCTGCAGTGTGTGTTGCCTTTGGATTAGTCTAAGGGCAGACAGGGCGCTTATTTTAGAACTGGAAGGAGAGGAGACGTATCAATAAAAAACCAGGGAAGGAAAAAATCCATTCAGTGGTTTTAAAATATCTCTCCCTTAACAGGATGGATTATTTTTGTTTCTTAAAAACAACTGGTAAGTTTCTCCTCGAAGCAGTTGGAAAGAGAGGCGGAAAGGCTGTCCTAAAAGATGGGGGCGAGGATGGTGGCCCGTAGGTTTCCTCACCCTGCCCTGTTCACAGGGTGCTAATTCTTTCCCTCAGACCTCCAGAGTATACTTGCCCCTAACTCGCAGGCATGGGCTTTAGAACTAAATCACAAAGTCCTTGTTTTCTTGCCTCTTCATTTTAAACACAAGGATGCTACTGGCCTCAGGGCCTTGGCACTTGCTGTCCTTGTAGCTTAGAACGTCTGCCCTGTATTTTAACACTATTTGCTATTTTACCTCCAGTCTCTGCTCAGATATTACCTGACGACAGTTGCCCTTGGATGATCCTCCATCCACCATCTGCCTTTTTTTTGAACCAGGAGAGCACTGCTGTCTACCTGAGCCCTCCCTTTTAGGTAGGGTCTTGCCCAGGCAAGACCGCAGTCTTCCTGCCTCAACAGCCCTTACTTCCCGCTGTGTCCAGCGCATATCTATCCTTTTACCTCTCCTCCCCTTGCCTGATTTCTACCAGGCCTGGAGCATGTCCTCTGGACATGCTACACATTTTGTCTACTGAGTATCTTCCTTTTCTAGGCTGCCTTCCCCTTAAGAGCCCATGCTTTGCTGTACCCGCTGTACCCAGGAGAGAGCCTGGCATGCAATAAGGTGTTCGTCTTGAACATGGGTGCGTGCACCGTTTCAGGCAAAGCTGGGATGAATGTACAGATCTGGCTCCTGGGTTTGCACTTCAGGAAGACCCCTGAATTATCAGACTTTGGTGTTTTGCTCTTCCAGGTGCCTGGGGCTGCTCTGGGTGGCCTCTCTCAGAAGCTGGCGCCAGCTCTGTGGCTACCACAGATTGGTCCTTCCCCCAGGGGAAGGCGGGCCACTCCCACAGCCTGGTCTCCTGGACCCTTACAGTATGGAGATCTCCTTTCAATTTTCTGCAGGTCCCAAAATCCAGTTGTTTGAGGTTGTGAAGGAGGCAGGATGTACCCAGGCCCCCCCGGGGAGGAGCTTGCCAGCTTTCTACCCGCATCCAACACCGAGGAAGCCCTCCCAGTGGGGCAGAAGCTCTGCAAGCATAATCCATCCAGCTGCTGGAGCGTTCCTTTCACCCATGCTGTGGTCAGGGATTGATCTGGGAAAAGCCCACTGGTCAGAGCAGGGCAGACTCGCTGAGCCACCGAACCAGGCTGCTTGGTGAAATTAATGTCTGCTGCCAGTGTTGGAGGCTTTTTGCCTTGCTTCGTGCAAATCAAGGTTATGTAAAAGCTGTTCACATGGTCACTGGTGCCTTAGAAACCGCCTCTGTGCATAGCCCTGTCTTGGTCAGACAGAGGCCACTGTAGGTGCAGGAGGAGGGTTTGCTCCACAGACGCATCTTGAAGAGCAATGAGGGTGGCAGAGGAAGCTGGGGTGATTTCCCACCTCCCTCCAGCCCCCCTGAGGGTGGGGGTCTCTCTCACTGCAGAGACCCCACCAAACAGCCAGGTGGAGGAACCACTCCCACTCCAACGTCCCTCACCTCCAAGCCTGGCCCGAAGCGAGGACAGTGACACTGTCCTATGACCAAAACCAAGAGGGGCTCTGTGTGTGTGTGATGTGTTTGTACATGCATGCATTGTATGTGAGTATTCACATATGCATATGCATATGTTTTCATATCACTGTGTGATGTTTCTGTGTGCATGCACATGTGTGTGTTTGTGCCTGCATCATATGTATATGTGTACATGTGTTTGTGTATTCATATGTGTTTCTGCATGTGTGTTTGTGTCTGTGTATATGCTTTGTGGGGTGGGGTATGCATATGTGTGTTTGTATGTTCTTATGCATGCATGTGTGTGCATATAAATGTGCAAAAGTTTGTGCATGCATCTTTATATGCAGGTGTTTGTGTACATGTGTGTCTGTATGTCCATGGGTTTCTGTATGCATGTATGTGTGCACTGTTTATGCATGCACGCATGTGCACTTGTGCATACACACATGTGTGCTTGTTTATGCTTGCATGTGTTGTGTGGGGGTATTTATGCATGCATGTGTGTGCATGTGTGTTTGCACATGTGCCAGACGATCCTTGAGAGGTTGCAGAAGCCCATCTGACCCCTGGCAGCACCACAGCTCACGAGGCTGAAGGCGCACTGGTCCTAACGTTAGAAACCTTGCATCCTCTTTTTCTAAATTCCTTTTTGACCTGGGGCATGCATCTGGGACTCCTCACCATGGCCTGTGGCATTGCGCAGATGGTGCTCATGTCCTGGTGGCTCCTTAGGGGCTGGGCCTTATGAGCCTGGGGTGAGGTGCCCACACCCAGCTTTCTTAGAGCTCTGCAGAGCATGCTGCAGCACTCGCTGTGCTGTTTGCTAAACTGGGGAGCAGCCCCTCACAGCACTCGGGACAGGGAAGCCAGGTGAACAGCAAGGGGTCCCAGTCATGCCAAGCAGGCCTGGGCTTGCCTGGCTTCTAGCAGGGCGGCCCCAGGTGGGTGACCAAACTGCCCCATGCCCCAGTTCCCTGTCCTCCCTGCCGACCTTGTGGGTGGCTTTACACCTGAAGCGCCATCACATGTACAAGGCCCATGGCAGGAGCCTGGCCCAGGATGAGGACTCCAGTAACAGCAGACCCTGGGTGTGTGTTTCCTGCAGTGCCTGAATATATGGCTAGAAGCTGTGAGGAAAATCCCGCGGCAAAGCCCAATCATGCAATGGCACAGCAGTGCTCGATTGCATTAGTGTAATTTGGCAATAAGGAAATGATTAATTCAGTCTTTCAGATACTTATTAGCAAGAAAGGATGATGGAAAGGAAGGTTGCCAGAGGCCAGAGAAAGAGAGAGACTGGGAGGATGCACCTCCTTTTCCTGCCTGGAGTCTTGGGCTCCTGCACATCCTCCTACTGGGCAGCCTGGCACCATGCACATGCAGCGTCCTTGTCCCTCCTTGGACGCTGATTCTGCAGCTCTGGGATGAGGTGCCCAAAGTCATCTTTGCGATGGTTGTGATCAGGTGATTTTACAGCAGACACTCAGAAGCCCCAACTGTGACAGCCTGGGCAGTAGGGAAGATCATGTGGGGAGATTGAGGCAAGGCACAGCCGGATGACTCTGGCCAGGCAGGGAGAGGGTTCAGCTTGAAGCTGGAGGAGCAGGGTGCGCATGTGCCCGAGAGCCAGAGGAGACTGGGCAGCGCTCTTTTGGATCTGGGCTGAGGAACAGATGGTGGAGGACCTGGGCACAGGAAGCTCTGGCTCTTCCTGCTGCCCTGTGAGCTAGGTTACCAGGTAGGGTGGGTGCCACACCAATGCCAGCCCTAGGCAGGGCTCCCCGAGACTCCTGGGGAGGAGGGAGGAGCCCAGTGTGTGTGTCCTGGAGAAAGCCCTCGCCAGCCAACCTGGTTGCCTGATGGTGCAGGTGGAGTTTAGCATCTTTTCCTTGTTTATGAAGAGATCAGGATGTAGATTATTGTCTACATGCTCCACCAAAAAGTAGATGAAGAAGGAGGAGGAGGATGAGAAGAAGAAGAGGCAGAAGAAAAAAGAAAAAATCTGGGGTATGATGGTGCACACCTGCAGTCCTAGCGTTCAAAAGCCTGAGGCAGGAGGGTCCCTGTGAGTTAGAGGCCAGCCTGGGCCACATAGTGAGCCCCTATGTCAACAAATAAACAAACAAATAAACATAAATGACAAAAAGAGGGAAAGGGTGAAAGGAAGGAAGGGTGAAAGGATTTAGAGGCAATCTTTGACTAGAGACCACAGAAAGAGGACCAGAGGTAGGATGTGGACTTCGATATTTGAGTGCCTGCTGAGCCCAGAGGAGCTGCAGCTGTTGTCTTGGGTCTGCAGGGGGCCCCGAGTCCCTGGATTAAGGGACATGAGTCACAGTGGTCTTTGGATCTACTACCCACAGGAGAGGAAATTTTGTGAAGTCTTTGAGGGTTGGAAGAGCTAGAAGAAGGCAGAGTGGCAGGGACCCCTGTTCAGACTCCAAGGGTGGGCTTCAGGCTCGGGTGTCCTGACGTCTTGGGCTTAGAATGCCCAGGCTGTGGTCACTTTCCAGATGGAGGAGAAGCCCAGAGAGGCATGGTGGCCTGCTCCATCCCACACAGCCAGGCTGTGGCTGAGCCAGCTCCAGCTTCCTGCACATCAGCCCCTTTCACAGTGAGCGTGAGGGCAGCCTTGCTCCTCCCTCAGGGCTGGGGCTTGGTGTGAGCAGAAGCTCAAGAGCACTCAGGGGTGATTCTTAGCCCCCCATTGACAAGCTCGCCTTCAGTATTGTGCCCTGGCTGCCAGCTGCTGTCCCCACAGCCAGACCCCCACCCACACAAGCGAAGGCCAAGGCTAAGGGCACGCTGGGGCAGGAGGAGGAAGCGCCCCCTAGGAGGGGCTCATCCCCATGCCCTGAATGGCCCCATTGAGGCGTCTGGGCCAGCGACAATGAGCCTGTTGGGGGGGCCTCACGCCACTGAGGCCAGCAGGCCAGGGCTGGGCAGGCAGTGCTGCTCCCAGGCCAGCCGCTGACTCGCAGGGCGCGCTGCCAGCCCCTCTGATGCGCTCCAAAATGCCAGCTCTGCCTAATGGGGTGCAGCCAGGCGGGCTCTGCATTCCAGCCTACACGGGGGCCATGGGGACACTCGCAGCTGTCCTTCTTCCCTGCTGGGCCACTCAGCCCCTCTGGGCGCACACTTCCTCTGAACACGGACAGCTATCCCTGGTCCTTTGTGGTATCCCTTGGTGCCAGGGAATTCCTTCTCAGGCCTTTTGGAGATGTGACATCCCCTCCCCAATAGCTTAGGGCATCCACAGACCGGGATATCAGATAAAACCCAAGGCCCTCACTTCAGTTAGAATGTCAGATATGTGGTGAATAATTTTTAACTTCTGTTTCAGCCTGTGACAGACATTGCTACATGTCAACTGCTGAATGGAGATATGGGTTCACTGATCACAGTGCCCTGGGACATAGTTACGCTGAAAATTTCTTGTTGTGTATCAAGAACTCATACTGTAGTGGGCACCCTCAATTTTTATTTGCTCAATCTGACACCCCTCACACAGCCTTGCTGGCTGTAGGGTGGGTACACTGGGGTGCAGTGGGTTTTCCTCAGGGCCACTGAGTCACTGTGGAGCACAGGGAGGAGGGGCCTGGCCTCTCTTCTCTTCACCTTTTGCTGCCTGTACATAAAATGATGGGATGCTGCCCTTAGGGGGCTTTCCTGAAAGGTAGCTATTGCTCACCTTGATAGTCACCCAAAGCACCCCATTCCAGGGGCCGCACCCTCTTATCTAGCTCCCCAGTGGACCAGCTCTGGAATGCAGCTCTGGGCAGGAACAGCTTCTGGGCACCTGCATATCACAGTGGCTGAAACTGACAGTTCACGGACGCCTGAGCGGTTGCCCAGGCCTGAAGGGAACACACAGGCTAGGTAGCACGGCAAGCTTGCAGCTGAGCAGAGGCCTCACCGTGGTTCCAGGAAGCAGCCAGGCCACTGGGGGTGGGGCTTTGAAGGGGTCTTGCTGTGGGACCAGAAGGGAGGGTGGGAGTCAGGGCGGGACTCCAACAGGAAGTCCTGGGCTAGTCACTGAGCTGACTGGATGTGTGGCCCCAGGCAAGACTTGAACCTGTAACCTTGCTTTTCCTCCTGTAAAGTGGGAATAATACTTCTTGCTTGTAGGGACCAGGATGAGATGCTAAGTACCTGTTTTCATTGAGTATTGCCAGCTGTAGTGTTGTAGATGGAGAGAGAGAGAGAGAGAGAGAGAGAGAGAGAGAGAGAGAGAGAGAGACAGACAAAGTCAGAGAGACAGACAGACAGAAGAGACAGAGATGGAGACAGAGAGATTCAGACAGAGACAGGGAGAGGTGGGGGGATGGAGAGAGACAGAGACAGAGAGACATACAAGATGGTAGGAGTTGTGGGGAGAGAACCATGGCCCGGGCCCCTGGGGCTGCACCCTGCATAACCTTTTGCTGTCTGCAAGTTCTAATGATAGCAGTGTGGCTGGAGGTGCAGGCAGGCTCAGGTTCAGCCCTCTCTCTACGGTGTGCCTTGGGTTACACCTAACCTCTTGGAGCCTTTATTTCCTTCTCTATAAAATGGGGCCCCATGGGTGTGATTGAGGAAAGGATCAGAGACTGCATGTGTACAGGTGAGGGCTTGGCATGGAGCCTGGCGCGTGCCGATGCCCAGCGGTGGGCGGCTACCTGGAGGGTCTCCTGGGAACCTCTCCACAGGTTCACGAGGTGGTGATGATCCTCAGGAAGCTCAGAGAGGCTCAGCAGCAGCGTGTGGAGGAGCAGCAGGAGGGACAGGAGACCTTTTCTTTCTCAGGGTGCCTTGAGTCCCTTTGTCTTCAGAGAACTCTGTCTCTAGCTTCCAGCTGGACACCGCTTGGGTCACCTCTGGGCTCAGGTGTGCAGCTGTGTTCTGGTGCCCATGCCTCGGCTTCCCTGTCTGCGCCACACCCATGCCTTCCTTTGGACTTAAGACTTGCCGCCTCGCCCCGCCGGCTGGGTCTGAAGTCTGAGACTTTTATTACTCCCTTAACCTTTTGTTACTGATGCCTGCATGATTGTGCTGTTGGCCTGGATGCTGGTTTTATTGCCTTGAACACAAAAGCAGCTTTGAAGGAAGGGGTGCATTTCTGGGCAGAGGCTTGAGAGGGTGTCCATGCCACCCTCCAGGAGCACCCCGGAAGGCTGCATGCTGGGCAGGGGCTGGCCCGGACTGAGCCTTCCGGGGCTTGTAGCAGAAAAAGGTCAAGGCCACTCTTTCCATCACTCTCTGGGATTAGGCCTTTGACCCATTTGGCAGATGAGAAAAGTGGGACTGAGACTGGGTAACTTTGCCTGAGTCCTACAACCAGTAAGTAGCTCCACTTTTGCAGTACAGGCTGGATGTACCACTCTTCCAACCCTTGAAGGATGGAACTGTCCTAGGCCACATGGAGGCACGCACGTACCACCAGTGGTTGGTTCAGAGCCACCTGGCAGTGAGATCTGCGAATTACAGCCCCATCCCAAATGTGTTACACTTGTAACCTCCTGCCTCAGCCTCCCAGAGTTCGATTGCAGGCATGGGCCACAGGGCCTGGCTACGGTGCTGGATTTTGAGCACAAGTCTCTCCAGCTTCACTGTCACCCACGTACTTGGGTCTGCATGTTTGAGGAGAAGCCAAAGCTGCAGAAGGCACGTGCTCAGCCTCAAGATTCCAGGGGAAGACCTAAGACACCACCTGCCACCTGCTGTCATTGGCACCCAACTTCAGAACGCAGGGCGAGGTCTCCAGGGGACATCAAGAAAGCCCTGCCTTTCCTTAAAAGGGCTAAGCGGCTTTAGATGCACAGAGGAGAAAGAGTTTTCCAGGGACAGGAGGAGCCTGGGCAACGGCTGTCAGCGAGAACAAACTTGGCCATGGGGTAGGGCAGGACGACAGGGAGGAGCCTTGCTTTCCCTGGAGGTGCATGGGAAGGTGACGCTGCCTGTAGGCTGGAGAAGGAGAAGGCCCATGGCACTCAGCAGGGACATTTGATCTCTATCCCAGAAAGCAGGAGCCTTTCTGGAATTCTGAGCAGGGGAGGGCAAGCCGAAAATAGTGTCCCTGAGATTCTCAAGATTCTCAAAAGGATGGGGCCTCAGGCCTCCCTGGGGGCTGCTGGTGGTGATGGCATGGCAAGGGAGAGCACAGCCAGCTCGTGTGGAGTGACCACGGTGTACTCGCACAAGTGGAGAACTTTACACGTATAAACTTGTTTAAAGCTCACAATGCTCTTATAGGGAAAGTGTAATTATGAGCCCTGCTTTACACATGGGGAAACTGAGTCCCCAAGAGGTAATAGGGCCTGAAATAGGGGTGGGGATTGAGGTTGAAGGGGGAGCAAACAGGCCTGAGAGTCACTGAAGGGGTGGCAGTGTAGCTTAGTGGCAGAGTGCTCGTTACAGGGCTCTGAGTTCCATCCCCAGCACCACCATAAAACAAAACGCCAGTGTTACTGGAGGGAGGGAGGGAGGGCTGGACTTGACGTTGGCTGAGCAGAGGATGAAGGGGTGGGAGGACCTCCAGGAACTCCAAGGTAAGCCTGTTGCTGGCTCCTGGGAGCCAATTTCCGGCTGGTAATGCCAGATGGAATCAGCCCCTGCCCCTGAAAGGCAGCTGGAGATTTCCTAAATGCCCTGTTAAAATGGAACCACAATACTGGAAGGAGGAATCCCTGAGCCCCAGCCCACCCCGGTGCCCCTCCACCCAGGCTCTGGCTGCAAAGGCTGATGGCCTACAGGGTCAGACTGGGAAAGGCTTGGGCCTCCTGGCCCCCACAGGCATGTGCCCTCCGCCCCTGTCCTGATCTGATGGATCAACCTGTGCGTGAGTACTTCCGACACAGGTCCCACTTGCGTGTTTTAGCAGGGATTTCCAGAAACTTGGCTGATGAAGGCTGGAGTAGCGGTGCTGATAGCCCCACTGGGTGGACAGGGACAAGAGCAGTCTCTGCCGGCTCCCACAGATCTCACACCCCATGCCTGGAGTCTATGATCGGTGGCACACGAGCTCTCTGATGGCCTAGCCAGAGCTGAATCCCCACCTCTCTCTGCTTGACTGCATGACCCTGGACATGTTGCTTCACCTCCCCATCCTTCCCTGTCTCTCTTATAAAGTGGGATGTTGAGAATGCCCTCCTTCGCTGTCCAGAAGAGTGACTTAGGAGGAGGCCTCGGGGATGGTTCATGTAGGGTGTGACACTCCGTAGGCTTGACACACAGCAGGTTCACTCAGTGTGAGCCCTGCTCTACTCCACTCCAGGACACAGAGGCCTCTGTAGGGGCTGTGGAACCAAGCCCTGCATGGACAGCCCAAGGGCTACTTGCGGGCTGCCAGGAGCTTAGCTTGGGCTCCTGCTCGCTCTCCCTGTGGCGCTTAGCCAGCTGCCGGGGAGGGGTCGGGGTCAGCCTGGCCCTAGAGCAGCACTCTTCCTCTGGCACCCTAGAGGCAGCTTCAGCAGTTCCTGTCCACTGCCCAGTGTTCTGTGTCGTAGGCACGAGGAGTTCTAGCCAGTAGGCACAGAGCACCCAGTGTGCTCCAGGCCCCGGATGGGTGAACCCAGTCCTCACAGTCATTCCATAAAGAGCTCTATCGTGAACTTCTCTTGTACGGGAGGCAATGGAGGTGCCAGGAGGCTGTCTCCTGCTCGGAACTCTAGAGCCGTGTCTGAGCCAGAGCTTGAACTCCTAACCTCTGTGCCATTCTGAACAAAGGAGAGGGAAGCCATCCCTCCCATGTGATGTGTACGCTTTCATAACCTGCTCACAGCCACACGGTTTACTGCTTCCCTGGGTATGCGGGACCAGAGCCATCTGTCGGGTGCTTTTTTGAGAGAGCTAGTGCGACTGTTTCAGGGTAAATGTGGAGAAATAGAAACACTTTTTTTTTTTCTCCTTCATGGTAAAAATAACCTGCAGGGATGGGAAGAACAAATGGCCATCAGGGGCTGACATAGTCGGGAAGAAGGAGCTGCCTGGCTGGGGCTGCCCACCTGGCACTGCCATCTGCTCCGCAGGGCCACAGCAGTGTGACCTGATGGCCACTGCCATCGGCCTGCACTGAGGAGGGTAGTCTCCTGCAAAGGACTTGGGGCCCAGGGAAGCTCGAGGACTAGAGGGAGCCCCTAGAGTGTGATGAAAGCTTGGTGCATGTCCCCACACAGAATGCAACTGTGCCTGGCTACGGTACCACCTGTGTCCGCCACCTCCAGACACAAACCGGGCAGGGCCTTGGATTGTGAGATTTTTTTTTAAGATTTAAGAAAAAATGGGAAGTAGTTGGTAAAGTTGAGATTATGTTAATTTATGCAGTTTCCACTGCTGCGGGATTAAAATAGCTTCCTTGCTGACTGTCTGCCTGCTAGGCCACCACCTGCTGGGTTCCTGGGCTGGGGGACCAAGCAGGGCACGGATGATGAGGGCCATGGGGCCAGGTCCAGGGCCTGCACTGTGTTCAGGTGGCCAGCGAAGGGACCCAGGCACAGTGTCCCTAGCTGGTGTCACAGAGCCTGGCCCTCTGAGCCCCTGTGCCACGGCCAGCTCGTGTCTGGACTCCGGAGTCTCCTCGCCTCTGCGCTGGGTGTGCAGAGCCAACGTACTGATTCTTTGGAGATCAGTTTCTGGTTTAATAGCCATCGTTTGTTGCCTGCTAGGACTTTCAGCGTAAGCTTCCTCATGGTATTCTCCGGGTAAGATTGCAGGGAAATGGCAAGTCTTAGATCCATTGTACAGAAGGGATTACTGAGGGCTCCTGGGCAGAACTGACTTGCTAAGGATCAGAGAGCTAAGTGCCACAGAGCTGGGGTTTGGGCCGGATGTCCCCACTCCTCATCCTCTTGTCAGCCTGCCTCCCCCAGCTATCTGGAGTCAGAGCTGAAACTGTGAGTAGCTAGGAAAGATCGGGGCCTTCAAACACCTGTCCTGGCCTCCTATGCCGAAGTGCTCACACCTCCCAGGGAACAGGGAAGACACCTGTCAAATGTCAGGGACCTGGAAAAAGGATTCGCACTCAGATCTCCCCCAACAAAGTCAGACTCACCGGGAATCATCCCCCCCCCCGAGCTGTGCTGTGGAAGATGTTGACTACAGCTGCCCTTGATGTACATTCTAATTAGTTGTCATGGCCACACCATTACCTTTAGGGGTGGCATCGGCAGGAGACCCCACCTCAGTTTAGAGAGAGCACCTAGAAGATACATTTTGAGGTACTCCTACCCAAACAGAAAACACAGGCAAACAGCAAGGGGCCAGCACCACCTTGGCTGACTGGCCTCACAGTCTGTGAGGAGCTGTTCTCAGCCACGAGGCCTGTTCTCCTGCCCTCTTGGATTCAGGACCTGGCCCAGAAGTCCAAGACAACAGCATCGGGGTCATTCTTAGAGCACCCACGAGTGGGTGGAAGTTCAACCAATGTACTGAAGCGGAGCTGAGGGCAGACGCCATGAGTATGGGTCAGACTTGGGGGCCACGGGGTGGGGGACACAGGCCGTGGACGGAGGTTTAGAAGAAGCTGAGAGAGACTTGATTTTAAGGACAAAGGTGAGCATGGAAATAAGGCAATCCAAAAGAAAGAGGAGGACAGGAGCAAATCCAGATGTGTACACGGTTGCAGCCGGGGTCAGCGGGGCTATGGTGTGCATCTATGCTTCTTCGGCTCTTACAGCCGGCCGGCCCGGCCAGGGAAGCCAGGCATTAGCCGCATCATTGCAGGGAGGAGGAAAGGGAAAGAGGCAGGCGGGCTGCCCCGCTGATATTTGCACGGCAGGGAGGCAGCGTGGAAGCCCTACGAGGGCTGAGCAGAGCTCAGACTTCCGGGTTGCGGAGAGTGGGTTGCAGGACCATCCCTCCTCCTTCTCAGCTCCACAACTCTGCCAGGACCATACACTCTGAGCTCAGTTTTCACACCTCCCAAGCACTGATGAGCTGCCTGCCTTGTCGGGGATCAAGAGAGGTAAATAACACAGTGCAGGAGGCTGTGGGCAGGAAGCCCGGCTGGACTGGACCCACTGCCTCGCGGCGCTTACTAGTTATCATCTCACGTCTGAGACCTAAGCAGAGCTGAAGGCGCTGATTAGGGAGCTGAGATAAGCCACCAGCGAGGCAGTCCCACAAGGACGTGCCACCGCCCACAGCTGAGAAAGGGGCCTGAGTGCTGCTGCCTGGGAAGCGCTGGCAGCAGTCCTGGCGGTGGTGATGGAGCTGGAGCGTTTGTGATGTCCTGTGAGGAGGAGTGAGGGTCCAAGGCGGAGCTCTGTGGACCAGAAGGCTAAAAGTCTGGATGCTTTGAGCAGGGGGCTTCAGTTACCTGGAAATTTCAGCATGGGGAGGAGGTGCTACCTCGGGTTTGAGGAGAGGTGGGGTCCTCCAGCCCCTTCCGTGCCAGCCACGGGCGTTTTCCATGCAGTGTGGCCCAGCTCAGGCAGGGCAGGGCTGCCAGGCCGCCATCTGCTGAGGAGCCACGGGAGCCCGTCTGCCCTGCCAGGCCGGATTTCCAGTTTGTGAGATGTAGATCGTCCATGTGGGTGACAGATGAGGGAGAGGCGCATCCGGGAGATGAAAGAGCGCTCCCTCTGCCTGGGCCTGGAGAAAAGATGGAGACTGGAAAGGGGTGGTGGATTTTCCCACGGGGAACTTGTGCGTGTTTTCAAGGGGGAATATGGCATTGACAGTGGACACAGGTTTCTAGACCTGGTACCTAAGAGCAGATCCTGGAACGGAAGTTGGCAGAGGTGGCTTGTCCCCTGTAGAGACTGGGGAGGGTGATTCACAGCCACTCTAAGGAGAGCTTGGTCCTGTCCTTAGAGGAGGCCACTCAGGTTTTGGCACATGGACCTGTGGTGGCTCTTGGCAGGTGTCACACTGCTGTTGAGGTACCAGAAGACCTCTCCCGCCACGTGGGACCTCCTCCCAGGACCACCCTGGCAGCTTGACTGTACGTAGGTCCTGTGCCCCAGGCCACCCACTGGACCCTGTGGGGAGGAGACTTGGCAGCTGGGAGCACACAGCTAATATCAGGAGCCATGCGGTCCATCAGAAGGGGACATAAATAACTCTTGCCCTCCTCCTCGCGGTCCTCCAACTTGATTAATACAATTTCAAATCACCCCTTGACCATTCACGGGCACCAGATCCTCTGTTCATCTCCTGGCACTCTCACTCACCCTTCATAGTACTCAGCGTGCTCGTTTTATTCCCATTTCAGTGAGATGGGGAGGTACTCTGAGTCACACAGCTAACAAGAGTGTGGGGGATTCGAACTCAGATCTGCATTCCCTTGAATTTCTGCTTCAGAAGTCATACTGAGGATGCCAAATCCCTGTGTGTGTGTGTGTGTGTGCGCGCGCGCGCACGCGTGCGCATGTGTGTGGGGTTTCGCTACGCAGCTCGGACTTGTAGTGATCCTCCTGATTTCTGCCTCCCTAGTGCTGGGAATACAGGTGTACACCACCACTCCCAGATTCCATCGCTGGCTCAGCAAGCCCGGGGGTGGGGCCAGCCCAGCATGCAATGCCAGGGATTAAACCCTGGACCCTGTACTTACCTAAGCAAGCACTTAGTCCTCTGAACTATACTGCTGGCTGACTTTTTTTTTTTTTTTTTTTTTTTTTTTTTCTGGGAGGGTTGACACAGGATCTCACTATGAAGTTCAGGCTGGCCTCAAACTTGCTTATGTAGCCCAGGCTGGCTTGGAATTTGTGATCCTCCTGCCTCAGCCTCCCAAGTGCTGGGATTACAGGTGTGCACCACCACATCCTGCATTTTTTAGGCAATCTTAACAACTTTCAGTGGTGTTCGGTTTGCCACCGTCCTTACCACCCCGAGTTCTTTGACACCTGGCCAGCAGCTAGAGAACTGTGGGTTTCTACTCCCCAGCTGCACCTTGCCTTTGCTTGCCAGTGCTGGAGGGGGTAGGATGGGCGTGGGGCTACCTGAGAAAAGCACCTGCCCCTCGGCCCACACCAAAGCGGGGAGAAGAGGACCCCGCTCCAACTGAGGCAGGCTGGGCTGAGGCAGCCACACCAGGGCTCTGCAGTGACCTAAGCTCTGGGCTTAGAATCAGCATCAGGAGTTGGAGGTTCACGTTGTGTCCAAAGAGGGCTTTGGAGAGGGAAAGGCTGGGGAAAGGAAGATGCTCCCTGCTTATCAGGGATTCAAGCAGGCGTCCATGGGCAGGGGTGGCCGTGCAACTCAAGGGTGACACTGACACTGTGCAATTTGGGGTCGCCTACTCCAGACAGAAAACAAGATGAGGTGACGGGAAGGACCAGTGCCGGCAGCAATCTCGGGGCAGCAAAGTGTCCACAGAGAACAAATTCATGACGGACTGTCAGTCAGCAGCCGGTCTTGAAGGTTGAGGGGTTTGTTCCAAAGAAGTAGGTAAACAGTATTCCAGGGAGAGGGACATTGTGGGTGAAGAAGAGAGTTCTGAAAACATAGGCAACACCTTCAGGAAGGGGGATTTATTGATACCTTGCAAATCACCATGAGGCGGAGCATGGTAAGAGAACAGAGTCTCAGGTTGCGCTTAGTTTGGTGGCCCAGTCAGAAGCTTAGCAAGCATTTATTGAGCACCTACTACATATCTCTCTGTTTTGAGCATGGTGTATATATTATCTCCTCCAATTCTCACAAAAGCCTGTAAGCTAGACATTGGCCCTCACCATCATCCTCCTTTACAAATGAGGGAAGTGGCAGAAAGAGCTCACTGTCACGTTCAAGTTTGCTCGGCTAGCAGCCCAGGCATCCTGGACCCAGAGCCTGGTGTCTGTGCCGTTTCTGAGAGCAGCCACCGCTCTGGTGGCCTCTCTGCGTGTGGGAGGAGGTGAGATCCTGGCAGCCTCCGCTCATCCGTAAGACCGCACGCAGAAAGGTTCTGCGGTTTGCACAGCCAGTGGAGCCACGCGGAGCACAGTCTTCGTTTCCCAGTGGGCCTTACCAGAGTCCAGGGTCCACAATGGCGTGCTTTGCCGCGAGGACCGGGGATGCCCGGCATCCTCCATGTGGTGCTCCAAGGATGCCCCCCAGCTCCAACGCGAGCTGATTCCCTCCAATGGCGCCTGGCCTTGTTTCCAGCCTGCCCATCAGAAGATAACGAGAGTGGGCACACTTCAGCTCTGGTGCGGGAGGTGGCAGAGAATCGAGACCACACCCTGTACTCTCCCATCCAGGTCCATCACACGTGGGCGCGGGCTGGAAGCTGCCACCCAGAAACGCTGAGCCTGGCAGGCAGGCCGGCCGGCAAGCAGGCAGGCAGGGTCCCCCTCGACCCCCCTTGGCGGCCTTCCTGAAAGCTGTGGCTGCTAGTGCCACCTGGTGGTACTTCGCAGCAATGCATGCGCAGAGGCTGCTGACTGGTCTCCTTTAAGCATCCTGAGAATTTGTGGTTCAATTCAATTAAAAGGCAAGATTGAGGTCAGAGGGAGGAGAATACTAATGTTTAGAAGGAAAAGCAGCATGAGAAGAGTTCTGGGGCCTCGGTGCAAATTCTGCCCACCCTTCTACCAAGGGACATAGACCCCATGCTTGCGCGGGCAGTTTTCTCAATGGCTTCTAACCTTCCTGCTCTGGCAGTGTCTGGACTGGCCCAGCCCAAGAGTCGGGGGGGGGGTCCACGGGCCCCCTCAGCCGTGGCCGATTTGGATCAGGCCAGGCCTTCCCAGCCTCAGGTCTTAACACCATGCACATCCCAGAGGCCCTGAAGGAAAGGGCTCCCTTTGGGTTCCCAGGGGCTGCCCTGCCTGTGATGTCATCTCCTGTCTCCTCCGTCTCCTCCGCTGGCTCCAAATGCAGCTGGTTTTCTTGAGCGCCTAGCGTGCAGTCCTGGTACTGGTTATTGAGATGGAGTCCCTCGGCTTCTTCCTCCAGGCAACACCACCCCCCCCCCCAGGCACTGGGACAGTCCCTGTGCAACAGGTAGGGGAGCTGGAGGTTCCTTCACTTGGTGAACTGCAGGTTTGGCTGAACCCAAAGCTCTGCCTGCAGGGCTTTCTGCCCAGCATGAGAGACTCCACCAGGACCCAGGGAGGCACCGCTCCCCAGAGCCAGCTGCTAGCAGGTCTCCGCATCTTCACCTCCCTGCCCGGGATCTTCCAAGGTGCTGAGTTCAACCCCACTGTCAGGGGCTGCAGGGAGACAGAAAGCAGAGAGCTGAGAGAGTGAGGCAAGCAGGCGCCAAAGCTGCCATTAGAGGTTCTCTTTGCCCTTATGATTTCAGTTACTAGTTTTAATTTAAAAGCTTTTTTAAAAGATTTATAACTAGGGTCTAAAATGAGTAAGAAACATCATTTTCCCTCCTTCCTGTTGGCTCAACAATGGCCTCTTTGCACAGTTGTTTTGCCCCATTCTGGGAACTTTTGTGCAAAGACAAGCGTACTGGGGTCCTTCCATGGGTGAGGTGTCACTTATCGTCCATGGGGGCCTCTTCCTGCCTTGCAGCCTTGCCGTGGAGATCCAATGCACCACTCTAACTGCATCTGGGAGTCTCCTGGCCGGTGTTAGGTCCACATGGCTCACTGGCTGTGACCCTCTAGGAGGATGTTCGCTTGGCTCTGGGTGTTTGCTGCCCTGAAGAGTGTGAGCCTGACTTCTGTATCTTTGCATAGTTGTGTGTGAAAGACTGTAATGAACAGACTTCTGCAAATGGACTTGCTAGGTTCAAGCAGGTACTTTTAAATTTGGCTTAAACACTGCAGAACGGCCCTGTGGAAGCTGTGGACCAGCCTGGCCGCCCACCAGCAGAGGGAGGAGAAATGGCCTCCATCTGGAAGATGAGACCGGGGCTGGGGGTGACAGCGATTCCCCAGGCATCGGGAACCTTCCAGCCCATGCCCATGTCCAGCCTGCACGGCATTAGCACCTCTCACTATTCTTTGAGCAGGACACTGTCTTTCAAAGGCTCAGACGCTCGCAGGGGCAGCCAGCCATCCAGGTGGCAACGCTGAAGCCTGGAATGGGAAGGAGGGAAGGCCACTTGCACTTATGAAAGATGGGCTAAGGGAGGGCGGCACTAGGACCTCCTGGGCCACCAGCACTTTGCCTTCATGGATCCCATTCCTTGCTAAATAAATAATATATTAAAAAGTACATTTAGCCAGGTGTAGTGATGCATACCTGTAACCCCAGCACTCAGGAGGCTGAGGCAGGAAGATTGCTGTGAGTTTGAGGCCAGCTTGGGCTATAAAGTGAGTTCGGGGCCATCCTGAGCTACATAGTGAGACCCTGTCTCAAAAAAATAAATAAATAAAATAAAAACATGTATAAGACTACATTGGGATAAAATGGAGATAATCCAGGATGGATTGTATTCAGTTTTCTTCTGGTTTTAAAAAATAAAATGCTACCACAAGCCCCTAAAAGCACAGTGGCCCCTGAACATCATCTCGGCTGTGCCTAATCTCAGCCTTGGACTTGGTCCCCAGGTACCCCCCGACATACACCTCTTCATTACCTGTTGTCTCCAGTCCTCATGCCGGCTTCGGACAATGGAAAGGGCAATACTGGGGACAGCTAGCTATCACGTAGGCCACCTGGCCACCTTCAGGTGGGGGTCATGCCCGTTCCCAAAGCTGCAGCTCCTGTTGTTCCTGAAGTGTTTCAGCCCACACAATCTTACTCAAGCAGTATGGCTACTTTATAGATTAAGAAATCGAGGCACAGAGACAGAGAAAAGAGACATGGTTTGCCCTAGACATACAGCTCGTGTGAAATAGGATTATGGAGTCAAGCAGTCTCAGCCCCTGCATGGCCAGAGCTGCCAGCTGGGTTCACCCAGATCTTCTGATCCAGGTTTGTCCTCTGACATCCTCTCAGATAGCTGACTTTCTGGAGGCGCCTGCAGTGGAGTCTGTGTTTGGGTGACACCTGGGAGCCGATTGCAGCCATGGTTCCTGGTTGTCTCCCTGAGTGACTGGCTGTGGTTTTTGTGTGCATGTTTTTTTAAAGCCAGAGTAAAATCGATTCTCATACATGCCTGGGATCTTACATTAACGTAAGTAGAGCATTGTGGGAAATTCTGAGTTAGAGAGCTCAGCATTCATTACTCTGTATGTATGGAGCGTGTTTCCTATCCTCAGCCAGGCAAGTGCTTGAAGGGCAGGGAAGGAGCATGGACCAAAAGAACATGGATTTGATGGTTAGTCATGGGTTGCACAATCAGAAATGAAGTGTTTCTTTTTTATTTATATTCAGTCTGATTTGTCCATCCCAACTCTTGTTATTCCTCGCCACAGGCCCCGGGTCCCTTTTAGTTCCTGTTGACCTGGCCCCGGTGTCAACCAGCCAGGCCTGCCTTCCCAGAGGCACCCCTATCTATGCTCCTGATGGGAAGGGGCCATTCGAGGAAGCTTTGTATCCCTAAGCTCCCATCCTGTCCCTTCCTACTTAAAAATAGTATGACTATGACAGGCATGGCAGCGCATGCCTGTATGGTCAGCAGTGGGGAGGCTGAGTCAGGAGGGCCACTGCATATCTGAGATGAGCCTGGGCTCTATAGTGAGTTCAAGGCCAGTTTGAGTTACATAGTGAGACTTTGTCTCAAAAAATACAGTTATGACTATTAATTATCTGCATTTTACTGAATATACTCTATATCCCAGGTGCTTCTGCACCATGAGTGTTATTTATTGTCTAGTAATACTTAGGAGTAAGGGATAATTATGCAGAGTTTAGGGATGTGAAACTGGAAGCTCAGTGAGGTTGAGTCTGTAGCTTGAGGTCACAGAGATAAAGACTTAGACCCCCCACCACCACCACTCACACGGGACAGTCGGGCCAGCAAAGCACGCTGGCCATTGGGGAGGCCAAAGGGCTTTCATGCTGTTTCCAGCTTCTCTGCTGTCCAGGTGTGTCTTCCAGCACTGGTCTTGTTCTGGCTTTGGGTTTTTATTTTCTAGAGCTAAAAATCAAGCCAGGGCTGTGGCGTGCACATGGGAGGCTGAGGCAGGAGGATCACCGAGAGTTCAAGGCCAGCCTGGACTACATAGTGCATTTTAGGTCAGCCTGCATGCATGGTGCAACCCCGTGTCAAACCAGAAAAGAAAACTAAGAAGGAGTCTGAGGTGGGAACCTGCTCTTCCTGACAGTGATCCCTTCTGAAAAGAAGACCTAGAAGCGCCTGGAAGGCTTTGCTGGGCTGCCAGGGTCCCTGCTCCGTCTGTGGCAAGTAGGTGGTGCACAGCCCGGCAAGCCTGAGCATACAGCCCTGTGGGTGTGGCCTTCAGAGTTTGTGGCTGGCAAGGAGAGAGCCCTCCCCCATCTGTGTGGAGCCTCCACTGTGGGGGCAGGAGACTGGCTGTCCAGCTCACCTCCATTCTCCCAGTTGTCTTGAGGCCTGTGCAGAGGCCCATGTGTGTCCGGGGACTTCACAGGTGGCACCTCGTGACAGAGGGTGCATCTGCCTGCCTGTATTTTACAGGTGGGGTCCAGAGCTTGTGGGCTTGTTTACCATGACAGGAAGACCTCGGGGACCCAGAATCAGGGAGAGGGAGAGAGAAGCGCACTCGGCCACAGCCTCGGCTGAGTGCGAGTTCTCCCTTCGCTGCGATCTGCTGTTTATCTGTCAGGGATCTTGCTCCTCCAGGCGCAAGTGGGACCGTATCGTTCTCCACCTACAGGGTGCCTGACGCAGAGTGACTGCTGGATGCCATTTGACTACTGCATTTTACGGGTGGGTTTAGAGGCTGTGGACCTGTACTGCTGGAGAAAGTTAAATATGACAGTGAGGGCGAAACACCTAGCTGGGAGGCTTCGTGTGTCACTACTAGAATGCTTTGGGGGTGGGCACCACTTCTGCAGGGCGATACGGGCCAGGGAGGAGCAGGCTGGAAGAGGAACGAGCCTCTCTCAGACATGATGGGGAAGGCACGGCTGCACATGAACTTGATCGGGGACGCTGACGGGCAGAGGTGGAGAGGAGATGGTCCCAGCTGCGGGCCGGTATAAGGTGAAATCGAGGATTGGATGACTGGCGCCCAGAGACCCCTACCCCAGGAGTGTGGCCCCGGGCCCTGCACAGGTCTGTCTCTCTTCTGTCTACTTTCACCGGATTGTTCATGCATTTCCTGGGAGACGCTCCTAGAACGACAACTGGCCTCGACTTCTGAGAAGCAGCATCACACAGAGCATTTGGCCGCGACGGATTCATTTCGCAGTTTCATTCTCCACACGCTTCCAAGGCTACTGTGACAGCCATGGCCAGTCAATGCAGGGCAGCACTTACAGCGCCTGCCCTGGGCCTGGGCTCACTGAGCCGTGGAGTTGGCAAAGCAGGTGGGGATTTGGGGACTTCCTCCCTCCTTCCAGCCTCACCCGCTCCATGCAGCTCTAGCTTGCCGCACCAGTCCCTGGCTGCTGCGCCTTAGTTTCCAGTTTGAATAAAATGTCATCATCCTTATTACGACTTTATTCTTTCCATCAGAAGCTGGAAGATTAGAGGCTTGGAGCAGCCAGTAATTCAGCTCACCTGTCAGAGCTGAGCCCACATCAGCGCAGATGCATCCTGGAGCTGCTCCTCACGTCGCCCCGCGTGTCAAGGCATCTGCATTAAGCTCCTTACGGGAACAATGACTGACCCCCAAATGCTAGCGCGAGGATTACCGAGATGGAATTTGGCTCAGTTACCTCCTAGGAGCTGGAGGCCTGGAGCTGCTTGGCTCTGGTTCGTACTTGCTGGTGAGGAAGCCCGGGTTCCAGGCCACCACAGCTGGAGGACACGGTGTCTAGGATTGCAGCGTTCAGGCTCGGTATTCATGTGTGCCCCAGAGACAAACTTCAGGCCTGTCCAGGGCAAAGGTGCCAAGGCCACAGAACCTTCCAGGGCCATTTGTCACGTGCAGCTCTGAGAGGGCTGTGTCACACACTCTGTTCCCGCTGATGGGCCACATGAGCCAGAGCTAGATGGGGCTTTGTTCTCTCTCACAAATGACAGTCTGATGGACTTCAAAGGGATTCCAGGGAGGGTACTGGAGGCGCAGAGACTTCAGCTTTGTGATTCTGGCTTCAGCTTCATGAAGCTCAGTGGCGCTCCCCCCTGCAGTGCATTTCCAGTGTCTTCCTCCTCGCGTGGGTCTGGCACGACTGTCAGGAAAACTCTGGATCACTGTCGTCGTCACCCTTGTGTGCCCCCGTGGCTTCTGCGGTGCCGTCTTGCGCAGCTTTGTCAGCAGCTCCTTTCTGAATTCCCTTCCGTCTTCACAAGCAAGGCTTGGCAAAAAAAGCTTTTCTTTCTAAAATGTTTATTAAAGACATTTTCTAAAAATTGATTGATCCTGACACTTCTCACTTACACAAATCTTCCTTTCCTCTCACCACTGTGTTCTCTCTCCCTCCATCCCTCTCCCTGCTTCCCTTTCCTTCTCTGCTTTTCCACCTTGCAAACAATTCCTTCTCCTTTGCCAGGAGAGAACTCAGTCAGGTTTGCTGTCGTAGCCAGCACTCCTGTGCCACCTCTGTCCAGGTAGCGTGGACTATCAGCGACTTCTAGCCAGCCCTACCCCCTGTCATGCTGCCTCAGTTGTCGTCATCCACTGTTTTTTGCTCCTTCCAGAACATGTCCCAGTATAGGAAGCTGCAGACTATTCAATCACGAAGGGACATTCTAAATAACTACAGTTCAACCCTGGCTTCAGAGTAATGGAAGCCCACAGAGAGAAAGCCCTTGCCAAAAGCTCGCAACAGAGCCAGGCTAGGGCTCCCGCTCTCCTGGGGCCTCCACTTTCTCTCCTCCCAGAGCTCACGCTGCATGCAGATGGCAGGGCTGCTGGTGAGAGCTCCAGCACTGACTTCTGGAGTCTGCACTCCTGCTTCTTGTGCAGTCCACATGCAGCTCTCGCCAAGGACTCAGCGGCAGCAAACCTGGTTCACAAATGGAGAAACTGAGGCAGCGTTGCACTCTTGCTAGATGGTGCCAGCTCTCGAGAGTCGGTTGTGCGTGTCTTTCCCCAGTCCACATTCGGGATGGCAGGTCGCTGGCTGAATCCCAGTGGAGCTATTTATACTGTAGAAGCCAGCCAATGCTGCAAAGTAGGGCTTTCTTTGCTTACTTCTCCACTAAGGAAGACATAGTTTACCAGTACCCCAAGGAATGGGTAGCTTACTTCTGGGAGGAAACAGATTCCTGGCTTTAAAGCCTGAGCTCTGTGCCAGTGAGCAAAAGCGGGGCTAGAGAACAGGTCTCTCTGTCGCTTTCTGTCTGGCTATCTTCCTGTCCTGGGCAGTACTGGGGTTTGAGCGCAGGGCTTCCTGCAAGTCAGGCAAGCGCTCCACCGCTGAGCCACACCCCAGCCCTAGCAGACCAGTGTGCGGTGCCTCGTCCCCTATGGAGCTGGAGGTGATGCAGGAGAAGCGGGTTGCTAGGCTAGTGACAGAGTACAAGGCGCCTTACCCAAAGCAACCATATGTGGCCACTGGAGAGGTTGCCCTGAGTTTTCCCTGCCACACTCTGCTGGAACCACACAGGCTCTCGCGTTCTCCCTGGGCTGTGCCTTTCTAGGCTGGCTTCCGGCTCAGGCCCCTCTTGTCCTTGTTCTCCCTGCCTTGTGTGCTTCTTGCCCAGAAGCACAGCGCTTGCTCCCTCCTTTCTCACTGCCTGTGCCCTTCCTTGCCCAACCCATCCAAGTCAGCACCACTCTGTTCATTTCCTTGTTTATACTCTAAACTTGGTCACCACCTGTCTTCACCACACATGCATGTTTGCTTCGTTCTTTCTCTCACCTTGGAACACAAGCTCCATGTGGGTGGGGCCTGGGTGTGGTTCACCTTTAGCTTCAGAATGCAGGGGAGGGAGGTACTGGATAGATGAACAGTTGGTATATTGGGCCATGTGTGCCGCCCTTCTGAGACTTGATGTAGGTGGACAAGCACCAGCTCAGACACTTAACTTGGAAGGGCAAGGCTTTCTCCTCAGCTCTCCGATCGCACGGGTTCTTCAGTGTTTAAAACCATCATTTTTCTCCCACCCCAGAGCTTTTTCTTTCGTGTTCCTACCTTCCCTTCAAAAGTAGGCCAACTCTCACATCCGTCAGTGCTGACTTGCTAACAAATCAGCCATCAAACATCTTGCAAAGGAACCTTTGACCCTGAGAACTAATTACATTCCCATCTTGGAAGGTGAATGTATCTGTGTCACTTAAACCGATTAGTTAAGAGGGTGTTTGGGGCTGATGGCCTGTGACCTTTGGAGAAACCAGTAAGAGTACTTGGGTGACAGCCAGTAATAGGAACAGCTGCTTGTACCCCATGCGGACCTGGAGGGCCACACTGATATGGTTGTCCCCATTTCCTAGGTCATACCTACTGGTAAATACATAAGCATATGGGTGTTATGTGTCCCCCACATACCTACACCCAACTTCCTTCTTCCCTTGAGAAGTTTTACATATTATAGAAAATTTCAACCATTTGGACAAGGGAAAAAGATGGTTAGAAATCTATGATCTCATCTTAGAGACAACAATTGCGAATGTTTTTTTAATTTAATTTTTTAAATCTTTTATTTATTTGGTACAGGGTCTCACTACACAGCTCAGACTCATAGTGATCCTCCTGTCTCTGCTTTTGCAGACCTGGGATTACAGGTGTGTACCCCACATCCAGTGGCACTGGGGATCGAACCCAGGTCCTTGCATTTTCCAAGCGGGCACTTAGATCGCTCACCTATCTCCCCAGCCCAGTTGTGAATATTTTAATCAGTTTCCTTCTTTTCGTTCTTCTTTACCAACTTACAATCACTATTTTGTAATTCAAATGTAAAAGACTTAATACATCCACTCCATGTCATTAAATATCTTTGCATAGTCTCTTTGATGAGCTGGGAAGTATTTTGTTGTGTGAAGATGATGTAATTTAACTCACTGCAGACCGCTGGACATTTAGGCTGTTTCCAGCTGTCTGTTTCCATAGATGATGCCGTCATAGAATTACTGCTGATGAGTCTTAGTTAAGCAGTTACTGTGCTTATGGTCTTCCGTATCTGTGGATTCACTGGGGTGGACTGAACACCTGTGTCCCTGTATTTGTGCTCTCGAAGTCTCTGATCCCTGGTGTAGTAGGGTTTGGGGAAGGAGCCTTGGGATAGTGAGGTTTAGATGAAGTCGTGTGGCAAAGCCCATGGTACCATTTCCACCCCAAATGAGATAAGGGCTCAGAGCTCTCTCGCTCCCTGGTGTGTGTGGAGGGGGAAGGGGGTATCCTCATGAAGCCAAACATGCTGACACCCGCATCTCGAGTTTCCAGCTTCCGGGTCTCGGAGGAGTAGGAGTTGGGTGCTTCCCTCCCCTCATTGCTACCGTTCCGTGGTAGCTGTCCAGGCTGCCCCAGACTCCCCAGGCTCCCTGGGTCTTCCCTCCAGACCTCCTAGAGCGGTGCCAATACTAGGACCATGATTTGACCGAAGGGCCTTTGCATGTTCTGTTCTCTCTGTCTGTTAATAGTTTCACCTCACATTTCTTCACCTGATGAGAGGTTTCTTCCCCAACCCCAAGTCGCACATTTCTTTGCATTTTAATATTTCTCAAGGGAGAATCAATCTAAAAGCTAGCGTGCATATTCGGATGGACGTGACAGATGGGCTTAAGAAAGCCCACAGCCCCTTTCCTTCCCTGAAATGCAGCTCAGGCAACACCTCCTGTCAGGGCCACTGAAACCCCTGGCTCCTGTGGGCTGGTTAGTCCCCCTGCGCCAAGCTGGCCTGCCCCCATACCAGCACTTCCTTGAAAACACCAAGCTGTCTTTTGTTCCTTTACTGGGTAGGCAGGCTCCAGGAAAGGTGCTACCAGGACAGGATGGGGCAGAGCCCCTGACCCCCATCCCCCCAGAGGGAGGGACTTCCTTGTCTCAGGCCCTGGAGAGCTCCTTTCCAGAGCCTCTTGGGGGCTGGACAGGGCCTCTCACCTATGCCCACTGTGAGCTGTGCTGGTGTCAGGCCCGGGCAGGAGGTGGGTGGGTGTGTTTTGTGTGTTTGTATGTGTGTTGGCTTGGAGAGAGGGTGAGAGAAAGGCTGGTGGGTGACGGCTTACGTCCCTCACGTCCACAGGGCTGTAGAGAGCTTCCAGGAAGCCGAGCACCCACACAGCGATTGTGTTCCTTGTGCTTCAGAATGACGCTCCTGAGTCACTAGCGCTTGGATTTCAGCTTTACAAAAAGGCGTGCTAGAGAGATCGCCTTTCCTGCCGTCCCTTTGGCCCAGCCCCAGATACAATGACCATGAAACAAATTGGCCATTTGAGCCTCTTGCCCCCCCCCCCCCAGCCTCCCTGCTCTCTCTCCCGGCTCAGGGCCCTTCTCTTTGTTCTGACTTCACCTTCCCTTATCTGCCCTGCATGACTTTTACTTTGGTTTTTGCTGATTCGCTCCAGCTCCGGAAAGAACGCAATACCTGTAAACTGGGCATTATCTGTAGAGAGTTGGGAGGAGGCAAGATCATCCTTTCTGGTTGGGAAGGTGGAGGGGCAGCTGCTGATTTGAGAAGGGCAGGAAGGAGTCTAACAGGAGGAAAGGGACAATCTTTCACCAGCCCAGGCAAGAGCAAGTTGTGGGGCTCAGAAAAGGAGAAGCCGAGTACTCAGAGCATTGGAAACGACCTGTGACGTGCTGGCTACTGTCATGGGTGGGGAAAGCAGGTATCCGCAGAGTGCTGTAGCCGGTGGAGTCTTTCTCTTCTTACGTATCTATCTGCATGTTCATCCCCTGCAAGAGCCCTTCTGCTGTCTTCATTTTACACACTGAGCACCAGGGCTGTAAAGTGATTTGCCCAGAGATGCGCCGCAGCTGAGGTGAAAAGCGAGAGCTGAGCTCTCCCCGTCACCTGTGTCCGAGCTCCTCCACCCGTGGGGTGTGGGGAGGATGATTTGATGCTGCCACAAGATATCACGTACCAGATAGCTTCGCCCAGTGGAAATGTCTTCTCCTGCAGTCCTGGAGGCTTAGACCCCTGAAACACCCTAGGTGTTGGCAGGCTCGGCTTCTTGTGCAAGTTATGTGGGACAATCTGTCTCCCGTTTCGCCTCAGCTTCTGGTGGTGGCCAGCAGTTCTTGGTATTCCTTGCTTTAGACCTGCATTCCTGCAATCTGCGTTTTCGTCTTCACCTGGACTTGTCATAAAGACGTCAGGTCTTGGATTTATGACTCACCCACAGTGAGCACATTGTAACAAATCACATCTGCACAAACCCCATTTCCAAACTAGGTCACTTCTGAGGGGCCAGAAGGACATGAATTTAAGAGAAAGCATTCAATGCAGCTTCGGCCCAGTTTGTAAAGAGCCTACAAGGCCCTGCAAAGGATTTGCACTGTGGGCAAGGGCCATGGTGAAGTGGTTTTAGGGAGGGAGATGGGTGGCCCACGTCTGTTATCCCAGCATTGTAGGATGCTGGTACAGGAGGATCTCAAGTCTGAGCCCAGCCTGGGCAACTAGCAACTGAATAAGTACTCATTTCAAAGTAGGCTAAGGGGGCTGGGAGATAGCTCAGTAGAATAAGTGCTTCCCTGGCAAGCACAGGGTCCTGAGTTCAATCCCCAGTACTGCAAAAAAGCAAAACAAAACAAAGTAGGCTAAGGATATAGCTTGGGATGAAGATATTGGGATCAATCCCTGGTACCACAGAGAGGAAGGGAGGAAGGGAGGAAGGGAGGAAGGGAGGAAGGGAGGGAGGAAGGGAAGAAGGGAGAGAGAGAGAGAGAGAGAGAGATAGATCGAGATCTCCATGCTTTCTTTCTCCCTGCCACCCCTTTTGCCTTGGTGCTTTCTGATTTCTGAAGGACCTTAACAGGGTGGGCTTCCAGGGGCCTTTTCCTCTCTTCAGAAACTTCACCCTGTGGGAAGCTCTGCCTTTGCTGCCCCTGTGCTCAGGCTAATCAGAATGTGGAGCAAACTATTCCAAGTCTGACACTTCAGTCACAACAAATCTGTTCCTGCTGGGAGCTCAAAAGACCCACCAGAGCACACTTCTCTCTGTTGTTTCCTGCGGCCTTCATTTGCATCCAGCCTCTTGGTTCCTGGGAGCTCAGTGGAACTCCTGCATTCTCCCTGGTACAGGAAGCGTGGAGGGCTGGCACAGACAGGGGTGGGCTGCTGGATGGGGGACGCTGGAAAGTTTGAGGGAGGGAGTGGGCCTGCCAGGTGGATGCAGATGTGACAGCCCTGGGTGCCAGCTTCTGCACCCTACGGTCACCTGCCTCCTGCAGACGTGGGGCTTGAAAGTGCAGGGAAGCCTTGGGGCTGCTCTTTTTGTGAAAGCCATGGGCCTCATCTGTGCTGGGCTTTGCCAAACCCTCGCCTGGGCTGACAAGGAGTGAAGCTGTGGGCGGCATCGTTGCCCTCAGCAGGCATGTGCAGACTTTGGGCTTCTGTGTGTTTCTTGCAAGAGTCCCCAGGAACATGGCAGAATTTCTTCAGATCCCGGGGCTGGAGTTGGGGTGAGGCAGCGGGCACAGAGAATTAAAAGCATGCGCTTCTCTAGAGGCCTGTGGCCCAAGTGGCTCTCTCTCTCTCTGAATACCAGCTTTGGGGCTTTGAATGAGAGTGGGTAATTCCTGTTCCCCTAGGTTTTCAGAAGGGTGAGCTAAGAGGAATGGGGTGCAGTGGGAGGTGCAGGGGCAATGCCCAGCCCGTTTGTGGCACGCAGGACAGCTCGCCTGTTGGCGGGGGGCACATCCTACACCTTGTTCTGAAGACTCTTTGCAGAGTGTGCACTTCGGTCTGCTTCATAACTGCAGAAGTTAGTACTGTGATGACCCGTGCCGTTGCATGGGGAGGAGGCCGCGGCTTGGAGAAGTTAGCCACTTGCAGAAGGACCAACGGCAAAGAAGTGTGAAGGCCGAATTTGGGCCCGGAAGCTGGAGTTTCTCCGCCAGTCGATGCTGCCTCTCTCAGGGACATCCTTGTCATCAGCTCCCAGACTGCAGAAACCACCTCCCAGCCCTGATGCTCCATGCTGCTCATCCTCACCACAGCCCTGCGGCTGATGGTGTCACCGCCACTTTACAGAGGAGGACAGAGGACTTTGCCTGCCCTATTCATTGAGCACCTACTACATAATTCCAGTAGCCGGGACAGGGAGGAACAAGACTAGAGGGCTCCTGTCCATCAAGCTTGGGCTGAGGTGCCGGAATAGATAATGAAATCAGCAGGCAAAGTAATTCCCAATAATGGGGAGAGGGTGGAAAAAGCAAAACGACCACATGACAGAGCGACGGTTGGGGAAGGCCTCTGGGCCAGGCTGCTTGTTGGAATGGCCCAGAAGAGGCAGTGGGTGAAAAGCACCTAGAGCAGCTCTCAGGTGGGGGTCACACAGGGTTGGAGGAGCTGGGGGAGCCCTGGGTCAGGGAAGCAGGTGACAGTGGGGTGGCACCATTAGGAGCAGTGCTGTGAGCCGGGAACCCATTCCTGTGAGTGCCCCAGGCTTGGTGATTGTGTACAGTCAAAGCCAGTGGCCTGAGCAGGGCAGGGGGCCGAGCAGGGAATTGGGTTTAGACTGGGAGCCCAGGGTAGTTCTCATTCTGCTGAGGGGTTATGCCCAGGTGGCTGGTGGGCCTAGTCTTACACATGGGGGTGACAGTACTGGAAATTGCCCTGCACCAGCTGCAGCCAGTTGCAAAGAGGAGCCCAAACCTCATCAGGGGAACCATTGTTACTAACCATTGTCCCACACTGCTGAGCCTGCTGCTGGGACTAGAATCCCCTGTGAGGATTTCCCAGGAAGAGAACTGCCTAAAGGGAATTGTGGGTAAATGTCATGAAACATAAAATCCTGTCCCCCTTGAGAAGAGGAATGTCCTGTGTGTGGTTCATCAGAACCAAATCACGCAATGCTGGTCCTGGATGGCATTTTAAGGATAGCTAATGAACGTTTTAGGGAAATGAAAAAACCAAGCAAACCTTTGTCTAGCTTAGAGGAAACAGTTGACCTTTGGGCTTGAAAGAAGGGTCAGCAACAACATGGCCTGGACTTCCATGGTCCGGCCAAGCAGGGGCTGCTTCCTTAGCTATACTTCCTGATGCTGTGTTTTCGGGCAAATGGCAACATAACCAATGCTCCAGTGTCCTTGTTTGTAAAAACATTGACATAACAGTGATGCCCATACTGCAGAATTTCTTTTCCATGGCCTGACTCACACACACACTGACTCATCCTGCCTCAGTAAATGGTCGCTGCTGTCCCTGGAGAAGGTGTAGGTGGCAGTGACAGGGAGCTTGTGACAGTAGCAGGGACATTATCCTTGTGATCCCAGGTGTCTAGAACATCCCACAGAGGTGATTTATCTTTGATTCCCAGAGTAACACTAGTTACCTTATAATGCTCCTGTATTTCCTGGAGGGTGGTTTTGAGGAGGAGACTCGTCCCCCTTGGGAAGGATTTCTGGACATGGCTGGTAGCTTAAAACCAGGCTTTGTCTTCATTTCATTTCACAAATGGAAGGGGCTGAGCCTGGTCTGCGTGTGGGACTCCTGGAGAAAGCTGTCCAGCACAACCGGGTGGCTTTAGCTCTGTTCTTTGTCCCTGTCCTTGTCCCAGTCCTGGCCCAGCTCCAGGCTTGTAAGCCCTGGGTTCCTCTAATGTCACCATTGGTGTGTTAGGAGAGCCACCTCTTCTTGGGGAGCGCACCCTGATGTGTCCTTTTGGTGGGCCCTTTGGGACCTGCCTGGGCTCACCAAAGTTCCGGAGTCAGAACTTTGTGGTACTGGGGCTTGAACTCAGGGATGTAGCACTGAGCTATGTCCTCAGCCCTTTTTTATTTTGAGACAGGGTCTCACTAAGTTGCTAAGTTTCCCAGGTTGGATTTGAGCTTTCAGTCCTCCTGCCTCAACCTCCCCGGGTGTTAGGGTCACAGGTAGGCACCACACCCTGCTCAGCTAAACACCTGTGCAGAAGGCACCCCCAATCCCATTTCCCATACACAGCATCTCTTCAAAGCAAGATCTCAAGAGGCCTGGAGAAGAATCGAGTGCCCTTTCCAAGAAGCAATTTAGTTAAGAGAAACAGATACTGTCTGATATCCCTGGTTTTAAAAAAGCAGTTAGGAGCTACAAGTGCAGTTGACTTTGGCCCTGAGATCTGTACGGAAAACTGGGGAGAGAAACAGTATGAACTCAGCAGCACAAGCGGTATTCACTCGTGAGCGATTCTTGTCCTGGGCGTGGATAAGTCATTCCATCCTGGGATCTGATTTAGTGTGCTGTGCACCCCATGGTATGGACTTTGGAGAACAACCAGTGCTGGGAGGAAGGAAAGGAGACTCCTAGGATTGCAGTTCCTTGGAAACTCGTTACTCACCTGATCCTGGGTGGGGATGGAGGCAGAGCGACTGGGGGGTGCTTTATGGGACCAGACATGGGCCCCTCGGACCGTGCCAGGCTCAGGGTCAAGGCTGGCATGAGCATCTACACTGTGCACGGAGCAGCCAGTCTGGGGCCCTTTGGACTCTGGGAGTCATCGCTCATTCATTTTGTCTTTGTTGCATACCTACTGTGTGCCTGACACTACAGCATCAAATGGCCATGATTCTGTCATCGTGCACCTTACAGAGACAAAGCAAGGAAGTGTTTGGTTCAGCCAATGGCAGGCTCTGTGGAGAAAGCAGAGTGGTGTGCTGGGGTAGGGGGACAACTTAGATGAGGGGCACCACTGGACTAAGAACTCCACCTTGCAGACCAGAGAGCTGGCCCAGGCTCTGCAAGGATGGCCTTGATCTCTCCTCACAGTTTTCTGCCAGGTCTGGCTGCTGTCACCCCAGAAAGGTCCCTCCATAGCCATGTCCTAGGGATGGAGGTTTAGAATTGCTTTGGGTAGCAGAAGTTGTGAGCTGGAGGACTTGCCTCACCTCGCATCCCCACTTTGTCTAGTCCACATGCAGCCCTCTGTGGAGCTCAGCACCCCTCACCTCTCCCATCTACCCACTTAGTCTTCTGCAGCAGCCAGCCTCCTTCTGCAGCCCTCCTGTAAGCATCCTCCTTGGGTTCCACCTGCGCTTGTGGGACCTCCCTGTCCATTCTTCACACTGGGGTCAGAACGATCTTTTTTAAAAAAATTTATTTATGTGTGTGTGTGTGTGTGTGTGTGTGTGGCGAGCTCAGCCCACCAGGGGGCGGGTTTGGCTGGCATGTAGTGCTGGGGGATTGAACCGCGGTCCCTGTGTTTGCTAAGCTTGTTCTAAGTAGGTGCTTTAGACCACTGAGCCATCTCACCAGCCCCCAGAATGATCTTTTAAGACATCTGTCATGTCACTCACTCCCACACACACTTCCCAGATACTCTTCCATGACTGCCCATTGTGCTCGGGAAGATGACTGAAGCCCCTGTGGTAACAATAAAGCCCACTGCCTGCAGGTCCCCAGTTCCTTCTCCAGCCTTGTTTCTGACTTTCCCCTGCTTTGCCCACGGGGTCTTTCTGCCAGCTCCTCCAATGTGCTCCCCCCACCCCCGCTCTGCCTCAGGCCTTTGCACAAGCCCGCACCGCTCCTCCACTCAGATCCGCCTCAGTACCTTGGCTGTTGCTTCAGCACAAAGTCTTCCTTGTTCCACGCCACCGCCACAAACAGCGCAGACTGTCATGGTTACGCGTCTTGAATAGCACGCCATCTTTTCTTCCATGCTCCAGCACATGTGTATTTGTGTGTGATGTCCCCTTCCTGCACTTGTCCACAAACTACAGAAGCCAGGAACCATGCAGGTCCTGTCTGCCCCGTTGCCCTCCACACACAGGGTGACCTCAGAAACCCACGAGCGGTAGCTGAAGCAGTGAAGAAAGGAACAATCATGGAGTCCTTGGGTGCCACCTGGCAGAACTACTTGCTTTAAAAACATGGGACAGCACGAGGCTGCCTGTATTTTCCATTCCAAGCTCTGCCCTGTAGAGATGGTGACTGATACCAAAGTTCAAGGATAAGCCTCACAAGCAGGAATTCTGGCAGATGAACAACCTGCTTAGGAAGCCTGCTCTTGCCTCCCACTCTCAGGACAGCATTATTTTCTTTGGCGCAGAGAGCTTTGAAGACTATGTACGCAGGGAAATGGTGTAGCCCCATGGTGAGGAGTCGAGGCTGGGGGTCAGGCTCAAAAAATGATCAAGTGAAAGAGGGTTGTATGAAGACTGGTGGGGGGACATCACCTTTCTCAGCGGAGGAGGAATTGGAACATTCTCCCTGTGTCATTGTGGAGGTGAATGAATTAAGTTCCATTTCATGTCGTGCCTGGAAAAATACTAGGGCTGGACTTGCATAGTTTCAGAAAGCAAACTCCAGATGCCAGTCAGCCTCAGCTCTTGGTTCAGGAGCAGAGTGGACGGTCACAGACTATGGAAAGATCCCTGTAGTGCAGAGAAAGAAGCTGTGGATTTCCCCCTTTCTGAGGTTACAGACCCATTTGAAAATGTGGCAAAAGTAAGGGACCCTTCTTCCCCCTCTGCTCCACTGCATCAGGTGTGCCCATGTGAAATCCGTCATCTGCCCCTGGCAGGCCATAGGCTCAGGTTGAAATTCCCAATGGTTGGGGTGGGCAGGAATACTTAATGCAGTTAAGTGGTGTAAGAGCTAAAGATGAGAATAAAGGTAGTACTCTCTGCCTAGGTGTCCCCCCTTGTCCTTCATTCTGAGAACAAATGTACTGGCACAGGGTGGACAGATGTGTTGCAGTGGGACAAGGAAGACCGCTAGGGCCTGGGAGGAGCCTTCCAGGGCAGTCTGCTGGATAGCTGCTCTGAGCAGCTCCCCAGGCTTAGCCCCACAGTGACCCCCGCCCAAGGAAGGTAAGCAGCATGGGACTGCGATTTTATAATGTCGTACTCACCTCTGCACCCCCCATACCCAGCTTGGTACTTGGTACTTGGTAGCTGCCCAGACAGTATTTGTTGACTATGGAAATCCTCTGTCACTCCTGGGTTGCCAGCCTTCATTCTGTCTTCTGTTTCCTTTTGTCCCGAATCTACCAGGTCCTGTAGTTGTGATTTGCTCATTCCAGAAGTCCGTTTAGAGCATCTCCTCACCCTCAGTGGACCATGTGTTGTCTCTAAGCATAGACTATGCTGGTTGATAGATCCTGCTCAGGTGTCCACCATGCCTGGATTAAAAAATCTCAGGCCAGGGAGCTGAGGTGTTGCCACGGTGCATGGGAACCTACATTCTCTTCCTCTGTCTGCTCAGGGAAAAGCAAGCAACAGCTGATACCTCTAGTGCTCAACCTCCTAACCCTCAGGCAGGGGTGGAATGCTAAGCACTAGTTATAATAATAGGCTCAGAGCTGCACCCTTGGTTTTTTGTTTGTTTGTTTGTTTGTTTTGTTTTTTGCAGAACCGAGGGTTGAACTCAGACCCTTGTGCTTGCCAGGGAAGCACTTATTCCACTGAGCCATCTCCCCGGCCCTTGCACCCTTGTTCTAATTGCTGCTCTACACCGGGCTCATTATTCTCATTGTCCCCTAAGATGCACTCTCAGATTCACACTGAGCTCTGTGAGCTGCACCTGTGGATGGGTGAAACCTCTGGCTTCTAGTTAATCAGCTCCTGGGAGACACTAGCTCTCACCTCTCCCCTTTCCCTTGTGCTCTCCAAGCCGTGGTTGGTGGGGGCAATAAAGGACTGCATCTCTGAAAAGCCTAAATAAATAAATAAATAAAAATAAAAAATCTCAGTTCCTGTATTGCAAAATAATAAAACAAATTGGGTGGGGAAGATAGCTCAGTGGTCTAAGTGCCTGCCTGGCAAATGCAAGGACCTGGGTTCAATTCCCAGTACTGCATACTATGCCTGCCCCCATGCCGAGCCAGCCACCAAAACCGGGCATGGTGGTGCACACCTATTATCCCAGCACTCGGGAGGCTGAGACAGGAGGGTCACTACAAGTCTGAGCTACATAGTGAGACTACGAGTCTGAGCTGAGTAGTGAGACCCTGTACCAAATAAATTATAAATAAAAACTAATAAAAAATTAAAAATAGGAAAACCTTAGTTTTGCTGCTTGGAAGCAATGAATGCCTCAGTTTTCTCAACTGAGGGTATAATGTCGGGTTTACTGAGAATTAAACAAGGTCATACAGTTAAAGCACATAGAGTAATTCTTGATCCAGAGATGTATTTTTTAAAAAA
>NW_004524735.1:5907224-5928588 GCF_000260255.1 Octodon degus | reverse complement strand
ACACACACACACACACACACACACACACACACACACAAATAAATAAAATTTAAAAAGAAAAGAAAAGAAAGGGCTGAGGACAATGCAGTGTGAAACTCTAGGCTCAAGCACCAGCACTTAAGGGAAAAAAAAAAGTTAAAGCAAACTCGGCCTTTCTTATTATTGCTTGGCTCCTCTGCTGATAGGTCACCGGTTCTTTTAGGATCATCCGCAATTTCTAGGGTGATAGTTCTAAGCCCCAGAAATTAATCGCTGTTATGAATACAGCAGGCACATGCCTGCTTCAGATGGCCCTAGTATGCTCAACCAGGGCTGTAAGCCTTGGAACACGAACTACTTCCCCTTCATTGTATTTTCCCATATCTTAATGGCAATTAAAGAAGCATGCATTATTTTTATAATTTAATAAATACTATGAAAGAGAAATACTGTCATGAAAATGTGCTTATCCAATTTTATTAAATCCAGTGGTGAGAAATAATATTTTACTGTCTCTGGTTTATAGAAATAATTCCAGGAAAATTGGTCCTTTTTGTTCCCAAATCAAAGTATCCAGCCCTGGCACCGAGAAAGGAAGGGCCTGCTTCTACGTAGACAGTGATGTGTCAATCAGGTCTGTAGATACAGGCTTACAAAGCTTGAGCTCAGCACCTTGTCTACTTTCAATGTCCAACTCGATATATAACTTTAGGAAAATGGCTTTCCTTTTAAGCCTCAGTTTTCTCATCTGCAAAATGGGCGAAACAAGTAGAAAACTTTTTCCTTAGAGATTGATGTGGAATCAGTATTAAATTCTTCACATCTAAGACTGCATTTTCCCCAGTACCACATGCCACACCGGCCCTACCCCTGAGCCTGCTACCTGGCCACTGAGACCGAGTGTGAGGGTGCACACCTGTAATCCCCGTGCTGGGGAGGCTGAAAACAGGAGGATCACTGTGCGTCTGAGCTGTGTAGTGAGACCCTGTACCAAGTACATAAAAAAGAGACTACGTTTTCCATACATTGCTTTCGCCTTCTTTCTCTCCGTGTTTGCCGTGGCATCTTCCTTGCTTGTGCCCTCTGCCTGTGTGTTTTCCACGTGTACATCTGAATAACTCCATTTTGGCATCTAATTACCATCACAAAGGGACCTGGCCAGGACAGGTTCTCTGGCTTCCTAAACCCATCTCACTGTGACAGAGGCTCCGGGTTTCCAGAGTGCCTGGCTCCCCATGCAGTGGGGTCTGAAGATGAATCCATGTGTGCACGGGTGTTGAGGGGAGCCCAGCTTTAGAGCAAAGGAACTGTCCAGCTCGCCGGAAGCTGATGTCATTGGAACATCTTTGATAACGAGCACTGAGAGGAGCCAGCGCTGATGTCTCTGGAGGAGGCATGGAGTAGCTCCTGGAGCCAGGGAAGCTCCGAGATCAACACCCCGTTCCCAGAGCACGCAGCCAAGCCAGCCCGCAAACCCACTGGTGCAGACATCGCCCGGATGGCACTTATCAGGCCTCCGTGGGTCACGGTGGAAAAAGCGGGCCTCTCTGGAAACCACTGTTGGGAGCATGGTGCCTCCTAGCTGCAAGCCCAAATCCCGGGACCCCCTAGCAGGACCTGTTGCCCGGCACACTGGAAGGGCACATCTGGAATGCCAGGTGCGCTCGCCTCCTGCTCCACATTTCCACCCTGCTTGCTGAAGCTAGTAGCCTTTGGAGGAGTGTGCTTGGCTCAGTGTCATCGCAAAAGGGAGCCCGAGTCCCTTCCTGAGCCACTGCAGGGGGCTACTTGCGATGGACTGTGGGGAGTGGTTCCAGGGAAGACCCCATGAGTGCTTGGCACTTTGCACTCTCAGGTTCCGGCTCAGGGCCAGACAACGAGCGTTGGCTGAACTCGGCATCCTGGGACATGAGGCACAAGGCTGCAAGCCAGGTGCAGACTGCCTCAGGTACCAGGCAGGGACTCGACCAGCCCTGGCCTGGCAGCCAAGTTAGGGAGTGGAAAGGTAGAACAGCGTCTTCCTTGGGTACAGACTGGAGGGCGGGCCTGGACTGAGAGCTCTGTGCTGCCCAGATTTGGGGACTTCAGGTTGTGATCATGATTCTAGCTCTGAATGTTAGGAAATGCAATGGCCATGTAGTAGGAAAGGAAGCGTCACAGCAGCAAAGGGCAGGCATCAGCACAGCTGCGCTCGGGTGAGATGCGAGACACTCAGATCTGCCCTGAGTCTGGGCTGTAACCAGGGCCAGCACTAGACCTGCCTGGGCTTTGATGTTTTTATATACACAATTGTAATGGTAAATCTGATCATCTCATTGCATTCCTAGGGTCAAATGAGAGAATAATGAAAGTCTTTGCAAAATTAAAAATGCTCAAGAGGGGCCGGTGAGATAGCTCAGTAGAATAAGCGCTTGCCTGGCAAGCACAGGGTCCTGAGTTCAATCCCCAGTACTGCAAAAAAGAAAAAAAATGCTCAAGCCCTGTGTCACTTGATCCCTAGGCTAGTCACATAAAGCAGTGCTACCCACCAGAGCTATAAACATCCAGGGCGTGCTCATGTGCCTCCCACTGTGCCTGGGCTGCACACGCACACTCAGAGGCCCGCAGGGCAATCTAGTGAGGCGCACTGTTGTCATCCCCACTTGCAGGTGAAGGTGCAAGGCACAAAGAAGTTAGGGAGCTTGGCCTGGGTCACACAGTGTCTTAGTTACTCTTCTCTCGTTGCTGGGACAAATACCCGACACTCAAAATGAAGGAAGGAAAGGTTTATTTAGCTCACAGTTACTGGAGGTTTCAGTCCATACTCAGCTGGGTCCAACGCAGAGCAGCACACAGCAAAGGGCCACCTTTCATGGTGGCGGCAAAGAGCAAGAGTACAAGGGAGGGGTAGCAGCAGCTCAAGCAGCTAGCTTCTCTTCCCACCCTATATTGTAATGCAAATTACCTGCCCCAGGGTAGGGGAAATACTCACACCTATGGGTACTTCCCAGGATTTACCCACCTATGGATAATCCCAGCAGTATTAAGACCCATAATCCCAGCCTTGGATCACACATAATCCCAGTGGATCATGAGTTAACACAAATTCTAGAAGTCCTCACCCCATGACTGCATGAGGCTTTGGGGGAACAACTAGACACAAACCATAACACACGGCTAGCAGGGAGGAACAGGCTTCCAGCAGCAAGTCTTGGAAGGATGCGCTTGGACCTTGGCTGCCTGCAGCACAGTTCTTCCAAGGCTCCCTGCCTACTGCCAGGTTTCCTCAGAAAGATAGCCAGGAGCCCGTCCAGTGCAAACAGACTCATCCCTATCTCTTCCGTACAGACCAGCCCAGCCATTGCCAGCTCAGAGAGGCCAGTGTTTACCAACTCCAGGAGCTAAGGGTTCCAGTGGGAACTGCGATCCCCACTGATCCTGGGAAACAGGGAGTGATGCCAGGCAGCGGGGGGCGGGTGGGGAGGAAGGGGTTGCCTCTGGGTTCCAGAGGGTCAGTGCTTGTGGCTGGAACTTCCTGGCCATGGGCAGGCCCCCCTCGCTGTGTGCCGAGTAGGTCTCAGAAACCATTTCCTTGAGAAAGCAGAGGCTGGGAGCTGCCTCTGAAGAGCAGGCTGTCCCTTCCATGTTCTTGGGAGGGAGACAAGAAATGTAGTGAGCACTCTCCCTGGCCAGCACTACCTGCAGGATGAAGTGGGTGCTGTGACCATCGGTAGGGTGCTGTTGCACTGCTGGGATTAAGTGTAGCCTGGTGAATTCCACCAACAGCTAGCGGAGAGTAAGGGACAGGAGGGGAAGGGGAAGCCCACAGGAGTCTTCCTGAAGGTGGACTAGGGTGGCAACAGGATGTGAGGAGACCTAGAAGAGGCACCATTGCAAGATCCATGGTCTTTGTCCTGGATGAGAGAAGAGCCAGGGAGCGCCATCCTCAGACATCAAGGCTGTCTCGACGCAGCCCAGCTCCAAGTAGCCGCCATGAGGGGAAGAAGGCTTGAGGGGGGCCGTCTAAAAAGACACAGTAATCTCACAGACAGAAATACATCCATAAGGGCAAAGAACTATGTTGGGGCCTCAGGCGTGTGCCCCATCACGGCAGAGCTTCCAATGGAAGCAGGTGGACTCTGTGCACACTGGGAGGAAGGGGGCTCGGGATCTCCCAAGCCTGTACAGCCCCGAGTACCTCAGGTTTTACAAGAACGAAGGTGGAAAACTGGGATGCAGCTCTGGAATGTACTGGAAAAAGGGCAGCCTGGTCAAGGCCAGGCCTGGCCTGTGCTAGCTTTGTCCCCCCTGCCCCCCATGCTAGAACTTTGGTCTCCCTCTTTGGTCACCTTGTTTCTTATCACAGCCTCAGCCTCTGTAACCCTTGGTGACCACAGACTCACCGTTACTCTTCCTGCTAGAACCGCTGGCCCCCCATCTCCCTTCCCTCCTCCTGGCCAGCTTTGTCCTGCTGATTGCTTGGTGACACTGCTGGGTCAGAGGGTTGGGGACGCACTGGAGCTGGCCCTGTTACCTCTCTCAGGCCTCAGGATGCCCCTGCCTTGACTCAAAGCTCATGCCTCAGAGTAGGGTCTGAGCTGTGGTGGGCACTGAGTCAGCTGCAGAGCTGGGTACCACGGATCACAGGGGCCATAGGGGCACATTCACAACAGGCTCCTGGGGGCTGCTGCTAGTGGACACAGTTATACATCTAAAAGACCTGAAATATCCCAGGGCTGCCCAGAGCATGCTGGTCCTGCGTGGCCTCCACGGGGTGGAAGAGTAACAGCAGGGAACCAGCTAAGGAAATGGGCAGGAAGGCTGCGGAGTCAGACCAGGCCTCCTGGAAGTCTAGCTGGCCTGCAGGTGGACTTGTGATTTGCTGACCACTCCCCTGCTTTCATGACTTGTAAAATGCTAATGGTGCCACTTTCAAACTTTATTGTGATGAGGAAAGATGGAGATTTACAAAGAGTTTAGGCAGTGTCTGGGATTATATTGTCATTGGTTTATGTCTAATTGTCCCCCCAAGGCCTCATGCAGTCATGGGGCAGACTTCTAGACTTTGTGATTAATTCATGATCCAGTGCTGGGATTATGGGTGTTAGTGCTGCTGGGATTATGGGCGTGAGTGCTACACCCAGCTGGGGGCGGAAAGCCTGCATGCAACATAAGGGAGACAGACTTGCTCTCCGCTACTGTGTTTGCTGCTACTAGCATTTGTTGCTGTTTTGCTGTCTTCCACCACCATGAACCACTGCCCTCCTCCATGCGCCGCTCTGCCTTGGAGCCAGTTGAGAATGGACTGAAACTCCCACTATGAGCTAAATAATCCTTTCCTTCCTTAATTTTGGGTGTGGGGTATTTTGTCCCAGCAATGAAAGAAAAGTAATGAAGACAATATGAATACTCTGTGAGTGTTAGCCGTTGTGAGGATCAGAATGATGAGGTGGAAATTTTGTACACTCTAGGCTGACCTTCAAAGGTAGTGAAGTCGGGAGACGAACAGGTGCAAGTTTTCTTCCAGGTGTGGCAGGGACATGGGGCAGTGCCACCCTGTCCCTCCCCATCTGGGCCTTGCTGGAAGGGTGAGGACGCTCCACCCTCCATCAGACTTCAGCTTTGTGTCAGGGCCCAGCCACCCATGCTGAGTGACTGGCTCTCTGTGGGACTCCGCCTGACAGGGACCAGGTTGTGTGTAGAGCCACGGGACCCAGTGAGGGCACATGGGTCTGGCATCGCGGCCCTGGCCGAGCCCCACACTCTCCTTCGCTCCCTACTCATCTCCCGTGGCCTCTGGTGTCAGTAATGACGTCAGTGCAGACTGGAGGCCCTACTGCCAACTCCATGAAGTGGGAAAATTGAGGGGTAACTTTAGCTAGCCTCTGAGGGTCGCTCAGAAGTGGGGAGCCCTCTGGGAAGGCACAGAGCAGATTCCACCTTGTGGGACGCACAGCCTGAAGTGGGCTCCCCAGTAGGATCTTAGGAAGTCTCCATCTGAAGGGTCCCCTTTGAGACATATTTGAGATGCATGGCGGTTCCCCCTGCTGTGCAGTTTTGGTTCCATGTTTGTTACCTGTGGTCAACTGCACTCTGAAAATACTACCTGGAAGTTTCCTTGTTTTGAGAGAGGAGCAGAGTGTGTGAGAGCACATTCAAATCAAGTAACACTTGTCTCAGTATAATTGTTCTAATTTTTTATTGGTTACTGTGATTAAGCTATTACTGTGCCCAATTTATAAATTAAACCTTACCATGGGTGTGTATGATAGGCAAAATAGCGCACAGGGTTCCATAGGACCTGCAGCTTCTGGTCTCTGCTGGCGGTCTCGGGGTGTGACCCCACCAGTAAGGGGGGCGGCTAGTGCACTCCATTTTCAGTTTAATTGTGATCTCAGGACGCTCCCACGCATATGAAGTCTCCCAGGCATCCATGAAGGCATCTGAACACAGGTAAGGCTGGGGAACCTGCCCAACGCTCTTGCCACCAGCCAACTTTGGGAAGCTAGTTTTGGGAGCTTACAGTTTTCTGAGCACCTTCACACACAGTAAGTACCTCACTTGGTTTTCAGAACAACCCTCAGAGACGAGCGTGCTCCTGCCTATCTTAGAGAGGGGGCTGTGATTCAGAGGGGTTTGTAAGCTGCCCCAGTCACAGGGCAGAATGGACTTTAAAAAGCTTTCCAGAGGGCACAGCCTGAGAGAAGAATTGAGTGCATTCAATGAAATGTTGGTGGTAGTAACACCAGCCATTGAGAAGAACAACAAAAGAACAAAACAGGGCTGGGGAGATAGCTCAGTAGAATAAGCATTTGCCTGGCAAGTGCAGGGTCCTGAGTTCAATCCCTGGTACCTTAAGAAAAAAAAAAAGAACAAAACAGAAAGTTTAAAAAACCTCACCAAGTAGGCCTGGCACCTCTGGTTATCAATACCCTTGCAGCTCTGCCTGCACTTAGGCCCTCTGCTGGGTTTGAGTGCATCTTAGCGTGCACTCTGATTGTGATGTCATCACGGAGGGACAAAATTGTGCAGCTTCAGGATGCAGATTCTGTAGCCAAATGGGGTTTAAATCCAAGCTATGGGACTGGGGTTATAGCTTAGCAGCACAAGCATCTGCCTGCCAAGTGTAAGGTCCTAAGTTCGATTCATGGTACCAAAAAAAAAAAGTGATTGTGCAAAAATAAAGATAAAACCAAGCTGTGTCTCTTACCAGCTATGTGACTTGGAGCAAGTTCCATCACCATTTCCGTGCCCGTGTTTCCCTCTGCAAAATAGAATTCACACAACTTGTCATAAGTTTCCTGTGATGACTCAGTAAGATATTCCATGCAGGTGTCTCAGAATGGTATGTAATGCAAAGAAGATTTATGAGAGTTCTAGCCAGCCTTGCCTTTGTCACTGACAGTGACAGTGTATGCAGACCATTTGCTTTGAAAGGGTACCTGGATCAGAGCCCCAGTCTCAAGCCTGGCCTGGATCTCTCATGAAGCTACTGTGCAGCTTTGCAACCCTCACTTAGCTGGCCTGCACCCGGTGTCCTGGGCTGGAGGGATCACTGAGCCACCTAGCCTTGTTCACAGAGTGGTCCCAAGCATAGCTGCCAGGGTAGGCAGTGTGATGCTGGGGCATTGACAAGCACAAGAACAGGCAGTGGTGAATTCGCACAGGCCACACTGGCTACAGCAGGAGCAGAGGAGAGCTGTGGAGAGGGCCTGGCTCAGCTCCGGGCAGTGTCTATGCTCCCTGAGCTCTAGGGGCTGGGAAACACCCAGGGCTTCTGGGAGCAGGATGGCGACGGTAGACTTTAATGGGCAGCACAGAAGCTGAGCGGGAACCTTCGGCTGCGCCCAGACTTTGCCTTCACTGAAGGATGGCACCCTCTCTCTGGGGTCTCCCCTGATAGAACATGGCTGTCCTGGCTGCTGCAGCTCAGACATCTAGTTCTTCCTCTTACCCTCATGTAGGGCCAGCTGCAACCTCCCCTGCCTGTGGTGCTCAGGGAAGTCCCTTTACGCTGGGCTGGCCAAGGAGCAGGCTATGGGAGCCGACTGTGCACAGAGCCATGAGTGAGTGTGTGTGTGTGTGTGTGTGTGTGTGTGTGTGGCCACTTTCTGGGAGGATCAGGGCACTCAACCCCAGAGGAGTTGGTTTACTTACTGCTTTGTACCAAGGCAAAGGTCTCCCACGCCTCTACCATGTAGTACTTTTCTAACCCACTTGGAAAGCGTTTGCCAAATTGCTCAATCACATAACTTTTCTAGCAAAAGCAGCTACATTCGCTCCAGAAGAAAGTTCGCAGGCGGTTCTCAGGAAGGGTGGCCCATGGCCCCTTGGGAAAGCCGCTGCCTGTTCCGTTGTCGCTAACCTCAGTCCCCAGTGACTAGAACTGGCCAAAAATGAAAGGGCTGATCCTACAGAGAAAGTAAAATCAACAAAACCACATCAACCCTCTCCTCCCCCAAACCACAGCAGCAGAAAACAAAAGCGAACCAAACCCAACCACCCCAAGCAGCCCAGTGAGACTGGGGACAACTCCTCCCCAGATTGTTTCTCTGAATCACCGGGATATAAAACCAGAGTGCTGGAGGACATTTGGAGCCAGAAAACTTTGAATGTGTCAACAAGAGCTTTCCAGGTTTCCGTGCCCACAGTTCTGTGGCAGGGATTTTGTTTTGTTGTTTGCTCGGAACGGTTGGTTTTTCTTTGTCCTTACGTGAACCCCTGGCCCACTTGAGTGTTCTGGGTAAGCCTAAAACAAGCCCCTAAGCCACTTTCAAACGTGTCTGCATGTCCCCATGCCCTGGGTCAGTTAGAGAGGGCGCTGCAGCTCCTGAGGATGGGGGAGGCGGCAGGCAGGCCCTTCCAGGGGGTCAAAGGTCACCCAAGATTGCACAATTTCAACCCTTATCTGCATCATTGAAGTATGGGGGAGGGGCTGGAGGAGGAGCCCCCAGCCGGAGATGTTGAACTGAACAAATAAATACCAGGGGCACCCGGCTGCTCTCAGCCTCTTGGGAAGAGCAGAGCAGCCGGCTCTTTGGAGATGAGTTGCCTTGAAAAAGCCAACAGCCACCTCCCCCGGGCTTTCAAGTTAGTCTGCAATTATTCATCCACTCATCGTGAAGCTTTTCCCCATAGTGCGGTCTGTGTTTGGTGGCATCTTGAGAGCTACACAGGGAAATACCACATAACCTTTGCTCCCTAAGACCTCTAAGTCTAGTGGTATTTAGCAAGAAGTGTTAGGGTTTTGGGGGTCTCTTGCTGAGGGCCCCACTGAAGATGCCACCATGCCCAGGAGTTCTAGCCTCTCAATTCATTTGGCTTTCTCTTGAATATATTTTTCATAGGCTATTCACAGGGCACCCAGAAAATAGGGAATAGAATGGAGTGAGCACGGAACCCATCTAATGATGCCAGTGGTAAGCCAAACAGCACTCAGAGCGAGCAAAGATCAGCAATGTAGAGCCCTTGTTCGTAAGCACTTCAGAATCAAAGGGCGATTGCAATGGCATCCGTCCTCCCCACACAACTGAAAGCCACCCACCCCAGCACAGGGGGAGTTGGAGCCTTAGGAAGACCTTTGGAGAGAAAGCCAGCCCAGTGGGCCCAGAGGAGGGGACCAACAGTTCTGACTAGGGAAGGGTCTGAAGGAAGTTTACTAACAGAGGTCACCAGGGTGGCACTTGATGGAGAATGGAAGGAAAAGCATTCAACCTGAGGGGCAGCAGAGCAAAGAGACAGTGATGTGGGCCTGTGGAGCTGAGGGCAGAAGAGTAGGCAGCTCCCTGGGGTCCTGGAAGGGAAATGGGGAATATTACTCCACCCCAAAATTCTTTACCACAACCTCCTCCCCACCACCAATGTTTGAATTTTATGAGAGGCCAGGAAGCAACAAATTCACCTCTGTGGAGGAACTCAGTGAAGGTGGTGGCATTCAATATGAGTACTGGGGAAAGGCCTTTCCATAATTCTTCAACTCAAGAGAAAAGAAAAAGGCAAGCAGAGGGAGAGAAATCCTCAGCTAGCCCAGCCCAGCCCTTTGCAAGGCATATGGTTCCCTTGTGGGCTGTCAGTGTGACACTGTCTCTGCCCTCCTGAAAGCCACACATCTTACTTTCAAACACTCCAATGGCCTTCAACCCCCTGCAGACCGCAGCGTTCCCAGGCTGAGCCCTGGCAGGGAGCTCCCTCCCCACAAAGCTGGTGGAGGGAACGAGGCACTGCCTGCCCTCCTTGTCACCAGCCTGAAGGCAAGAGTCTTTTCTTCTCCAGGAGGGATTAGTGCTTTTCTTCAATGTGACTCTCAAGTTCTAAAAAGCCAACCAACTGTGGACGCCCAGGAGCCTTTTACTTTTTATACATCTTCCTTTATATCCAAGATCTCAGGGTCCTCTCGGAGTGAGAAAGAAGTTCAGGTCTTTACACCACCTGTACATGGCTGTTCTCACTGTCTCAGGGGTGGTGCTCCTGGGGCTTCATTTCCTGTCTGTAACATTACAGTAACACGTCCACTCTCAGACAGGGCGTCCGGCGGGCAGGAATGAGTGGCACTGCTTTATAATGGCTTGCAAGTTGGATGGACAGGGCCAACACCTCTGCCTCTCTGAGCCTTGACCTGCAAAATGTTCCATTTCAGAGTTGCAGTGGTGAATAGGAGCTGCTCTTACCAACAGCCATAACCTGTCAAGGAATTTCATTTGTAGATGATGTAAAACTTTAATGCGGTTTTTACTACTGAAGCCCAGCTATGGGGGCAGGGACTCGGGATTCCCAATGTTGAGATATCTAGCAACATGCTCTTTAGCACATGGGTTCTGGCCCTTCCTTCATCCTTCCAGATCCTGCAAAAGTTGACATCGCCCTAGCCTCCTGCGTGGGCAGAGTGGCGCACGGGGACACCCAGAGAGGGGCCGCTGCAGCATAGCTCCCCTGGCCGCCCCCACTGCATCTGCTCTGCTCCTGGTGACTCACTGCTTCGGCTGAACAACCCTGTTGAACCAAGTACTGTCTGCAAAATCCATTAAGGCCTGAACAGCTGGATACAGATTAGTTTATCAGACAGGGCCTGGGCGCACACAAGTGAGGAGCGAGGAGGAGCCTCACTGGTTCCTCAGATGGAGGACGCAGGTCCATGCATGGGCAGCTCCCACCCAGGGAGGCAGCAGTGGTGCCATCTGGGATGCCACACCCACGCTCTACTGCCAATCTGATCCCCTCCCCTCTTCACTGCGGCTCTGGGAGCTGGTGTGGCTCGTCGCCTGGCTGTGCTTCAGGAACTTGTGCATGGGCCTACCATGACTGGCAGGTGCACATCCAGAGAAGTGTACAAAAGGAAGAAGGTAGCAAGTGAGTCTGGGGGACATGGGACAGGTCCCCTGGATCTAGGGATGGGGAGGCCGGGGGGGCAGGACAGTAGGTGAAAGGCAGACACAGCCTCTGGGGTTGGCCTAGTATGAGTTTCACAGCACTGGGACACTGCACCCACTTTTATAGCTGTTAACCCAGAAAATGCATGGGCACCAGGCTCGTGGCATTTTCCATGAGATCAGAGCCATTGTACCCCTCAGCTTCCTACCCAGTTCCAAGGGTCTCCTGGCAAAAAATGAAAAACAAGGGGCTGGGGAGATGACTCAGTAGAATAACCGCTTGCCTGGCAAGCTCAAGGGCCTGAGTTCAATCCCCAGTTCTGCCAATAAATTTTTTAAAAAATAAATAATTATTAAAAAATAATTTAAAAAAAATTAAAACAACCCACCAGCAATAGATAGTTGTGCTTTTCTTGCTTGGCCAATAAGATTTTGTTTTTAAGACTGGCTTCCAAATATATCTATCTAGGGCCAGGGAGATGGCTCAGTGGAATAAGCACTTCCCCAGCAAGTGCAAGGGCCTGAGTTCAATCCCCGGTTCCACAAAACAAACAAACAAATACATCTATCTAGTGCAGACCAGCCTTGAACTTACTATGTGGTCCAAGCTGACCCTGAACTCAAGACAATCCTCCTGTCTCAGCCTCCTGAGTGTAGGCTTATAGGTATGTGCCACCACACCTGGCCCAAACATAAATCTTAATATGATATATATTTTTCAGATGGCACACGCTGTCCCATTTCTGATACAGTCCCCCAGGACACGCTGCTTCCCTAGAAGCTGCAAATCTTTCAGCCCACATTTTCTTCTCTGGGCCTCGTATGTGGGGGGCCGCTGTCAGAGAGGCGGTCCCTGTGTTCAGGCAGGCTGAGGTAGGGCCTTAGGCCGGAAGTGAGCTCTGCGCTGGGCCAGGCGCTGTCCTCGCTGCGTAGAAAGATGCTCGGACTTGCTCTGTCATCAGCAGCCCGTTTGGGTAACACTGAGCTCCCACTGTGGGCTGCACACTGGCCCACGTACCAGAGGCACAGAAGAGACACCGGTCACCTGTGGGACATGGCGGGAAAGACACAAAGATGCGAGTGAGTCCGTGCAATGAGCAGCCTGGCAAAGGGAGGACAGCCGTGATGGGACAGAACAGAGCAGCAAGGCTGCCATTTGAAAGGAGACCACGGAGAGGGCCAGCAACAGTGTTTCAGGGCCAGCTGTCATAGGAAGGCTTTGGCTGTGAGAACAGAGAGAGACAGCTCCGGCAGCGCAGACAGCGAGGGGCAGCGCAGCAGCGCAGTCCTAGGTGTGGGAAACTCCAGGACATTCTAGCTGGAGTGTGGCAACATTTTGGTCTAACTGGGATTTTTATCTTTTTTTTTTTTTTTTTTTTTTTTTTTCTTTTCGTACCCGGAATCGAACCCAGGGCCTCATCCTAGCTGGGGAGGCGCAGCACCACTGAGCTACATCCCTAATCCTAACTGAGAAGTTTTAAAGACTCCTTTTTCAAAGAATAGGATCCACTTCCTCACCGCTCTCATTTTGAGCGGTTTAAACTACTGAGCAGAATGTCGTGTAAGTTAATTCCACGAGTCCCCATTTATAACCACGCTAGGCAGGGCAGTCTGGGTTCACATCCCAAATGCCTCTGTTATCCTGCCAGAGAGGGGCAAGGCGCCCGTGGGGTGACAGAGACACCGAGCTGAGGGTTACGCGAAGGGCTCCAGAGCCTCAGGTCTGGGGCTGGGCCTCCACTGCTCTCCCAGGAAAGTCTGCAGCAGGTGGAGGCAGCCCGTTGGAGAGCAAACAAAGGCCGCCTCCCCCGTCTCTGCCTGGCCTGTCCCCTCCTCCCGCCCGCGCCACCGATGTCCTTTCTTTGGCAGCCGCCAGGTGTGTTTGAAAACAGCCCAGCCCGGCCCTTCCCGTAGCAGGAAATAAACATTGCGAGCGAGCGGTGGTGGGTGTGCGCGCAGGGGTGCTGTGTGGAGCGTGCGCACCCATTCTGCAGCCGCAGTTCCAGCTGCGCCCGGGCGGCCGCTGCGGGACAACACGGGTGAGTGAGCTGCAGGGAGAAACTGGCTAGAGCGGAGCCGCGTGGGAGAGGCGCGGCACCCCTCCTCCTGCCCTGGCTGTCCCGCCCACCCGCGCCCTCCCGCGCACAGTTAAGACCTCCTCGCTCCCACCCTCTCCCGCTTTCCGCCACCCGCTGCAGCTGCCCAGAGGAGGTACCCGGGTCCACGCGGGCCGCTGAACCCCGGCCCTGCACCCCCGGATCCCTTAGGCACCCGCTCTTCTGCGCCCCGCGAGGCCTTGGGAACCGAGAGGCGCAGTGCAGAGCTGTGGGATCGTGCGGGCAGGCCAGGCTGGGGATGCCCGAGGAACAAGCGCCCCTCCCAGGCTGCGGCGGGACCTGGAGGGTGCGCGGGCAGGTGCCTCGCCGCCGCCGCCGCCGCCACTGCCGCCGCCTCCTCCTTTCCTGCTTCTTCCGCTCCCCCTTCTCTGCCCGCCCAGAAGTAAAATGAGCGTGATGCTGTGGCGCTGGGAACAGAATAACACGACCATGAAGCTGGTAAGGGAGTAGCGGACTCCCCTCCTTCGGGGGCGCTACCCCACTTTTACTCCCCCCTCCCCACCCCCATCCCCAGGTCCGCTGTAGGAATTGCGTCCTGGGGTGGAAAGCCCTGCTACCACTTGGTATTTCCCTTGTGAAGATTTCAGAGTTAGGGTGTGTGTGTGTGTGTGTGTGTGTGTGTGTGTTCCTAGTGGGTGGGGCTGACCACCCTACCTTTCCAGTCCCTTCCTCCTAGGGATTCCTGTGGCTCCATGGTTGCCTCCTGCCCTAGCAGGACATAGTTGGTGTGCTCTCTGCCGCGTGCGTGGCCCACATTGTGTCCCATACCTCCGGATGAACCTGGGAGTGTAGCGGGGTGGGGGAGGCCAGCCCTGCACGCACGCAGGGATGGGTGGCTCACCCTGAGCTCTTCTCCCGCCTCTGCGTGGACCCTAGTTCTCTGTCCAGCTTGTGACGAGCCACCCAAGTTTTCAGGTCCCCTTTCCTCCCCTGTTTTCAAAAATAACTGTTTCTCCTCCCTGCACGAGAGGAAGAGAGACCTGCTCGCTGCGCTGCCCCAGGAACCCTAAGCTCCTTCCCCATCACAAGCTGGAAGAGCCTCAAGGCCTTCCCTGGTTTTGCCTCAGTGATTTGTTTTTGTTTATCTGTTTGTTTTCCCAGTCCGGTAATTTTCGCGGCAGGGTCCATAATTCCCCCCCACCCCCTGACATCAGCCGGGGAGGTCAGGTAACCACCTTGGAAGCTTCCACCTGAGCAAAAGTAGCCAGCACAGAGAGCAGATGTCAGGCTAAGAAACCACCTGTGTGGACCTGACTAGTACTAAGGACTCAAGAGAGAGTAGGTTCACTTTCTGGTTTTTCCTTTTTTTTTTCTTGATGGTCCTGGAAGTTGAGCGCAGCGGGTCGCACCTGTGAGGCAGACACCCCAGTACTGAGCTTCAGCTCTTTTAAACATTTGGAGACAAGGTCACCCTGTATTGTCCAGTCTGGCCTCCACCTCCCAAGTAGCGGGGAGTACAGGCCTGTGCCTCCACGTCCGGAAAGAGTAGGTATTAATGAACCGGAATCCATACTGATTGGGGTGAGCATTTGAAAGACACTACAAAAAAATCACAGCGGCTGCATCGACTACCAATGCACTAAATCAACCTAAGTCTCCTTCATCATATAATGAACGTATTTGTTGTTGGAAAGAGTGGCACCTGGCTGTTCATACTTTTGTGTTATGTTTGGCCAGTCTGACTTTAAGCTACTATTTTACAGCTTCGTTTAATGTGCTGTAACATTAGCAGACATTAGGCACCTTCGCTTGCCATACCGTCATGAGTCCAGCTCTCTAATCCTTTCCTGGAACCCTTCTTCTCCCAGACTGCCCTAGGAGATCCCAGAGTTTCACTCGGTTCTCTGTACACTGTACCTGAGATAACACTGTAATATGTAGCACAGCCACGCTGGATCCTGGCCTCACCTGATTGATAGGTTGCCAGACCTAAAGTCTTAAGAAAAAATGAAACAGAACAATTATCTGCCAGGCAGGGAGCTGTGGGGCTTCCCCAGGGATGGCTGTTGGAACATGGTGGCAGGTGGCCACCATTCGATCTGAGATGTCCTCTCTGCTCCAACACTGCAGGCCCTGCATCCAGGGAGGAGGGGCACTTTCTTCTTTGGGGGCCAGAGGTCAGCCTTTATTGGGTCTGTCCGGGTCTTTAGACCTGTCTTACTTTTCAAATTAACTGCAGGGACCACCCAAGGTACTTGTTATCCAGTGAAGTACCCTCTCCCTGTCAGGCAGAGGAGGGGCCAGAGGGCGTCAGACATGCTGGAAATAAGTGGGAGACAAGAGTTACTGTCCTGTGCACCCCACAGCACCCAGAACCCAGGCCAGACCAGCTGTGGCTAGCTCCTGCATCCTCAAGCTAGGTCTCAGCTGTTCCATAGAAACAAGAGATGATGCATCCTGAGTTTGCTTTCTACTCGTTGTTAGGGGCAGACAGATTTACCAGTGACTTGCTGTGTGCATACCTGGTGCAGAGCACAGCTTGGTCAGAGAAGCAGGCTGTGGCCACTGTAAAAGCCTTAGCTGGAAAGTGGTTATTGGTTTGAATTCCAGCCTTGCCACTTAGGGGTTTCTGAATTCATTTTTCTCATTTGTAAAAATAGTTGTTACAGTACTTTTTCTCAAGTAGTGAAGGAAGAAATGAGTTTGTCTCACACCAGGACCCAGCACAGGGTCTCGAACATGGGCATCGAGTAAATGGGACCAACCGTAACTGGATTAGTAGTATTTTCTTCAAGGGTACATGGTCCCATCGGCATTGTGCTCTTGTGTGAACGGGTTGTTCTCTTGGTCTGTGGGGAAACAAACCTTTCGTACCTTTGGATCATTAGTGACCCTGAGCAGGAAGGAGCTCTCTGGGAACATCTTAGGAGTCAATTGTGTGTGAAGACAGCCCCAGAAGGAGTCCTGGGCCGGAGGTGGGTGCATGCACTTTCATCACTGATGCAATGCAGCAAACATGAAGTCAGTTAACCCACAGCTTGAATGTTCGCTGTTCTGGTTGAATAGTGGAGCCAAAGATTTTGCTTTGTGTTTTATTTTAAAGCTAATTGAATAAAAATAAAAAGTCAAGCGTAATTAGAAGTAAAACAATGTACACCTGGGTGTGTGATCACTGCAGGAAAATGGCAGAAATGCACCTGCCCACCTAGGACGGACCGCAGGCGCTGGTGCTCCTGCCTCCGATGCAACAGGCTCACAGGCCTTTGAGGAAAGAAAGTGAGAGGAGGGGACAGCTCAGACCTGAAGCTCCCACTGGGAGGAGACAGCCTCAGTCCCTGTTGGGTGGTTCTGTCATCCTTATCACCTCCCAGTTTTTTTAGATTCTCTGGGCTTAGACAGGGTAAGGAGAGACAATGGAGAGACTCCCAGAGTAGCATGTGTTCTCTAAGAAGCGAGAGAGCTGAAGGAGGGGGAGACAAAGGAGCCCGAGGGAGGCCACCCTCGCAGCTGCCCCAGTGCCACGACCTGGTGTTCCGGCTGGATACCTGCAGTCAGAGCTCTACTGCAGAGCTCCTGGTTGTGCGAGGTTGGGCCAGTTGCACTGCATTTGCCAGTCATCTCCTTGGCTGTGAATGGGAATCACAGCACGTCTTAGAAAATAGTGCATCAGGCTTTGAGCTCAGTGTCCAGCCATGAGCTGGTGGGGAGTGAATGACTGCAGTTAGGGCTCCAGATAGTCCTGTGGGGGTACCTGTGTAACATGTATCGTGCCTTTGTGTGCATGATTCATTTCGTGTTCTCTTCAACCCTCTGAACTAGAGCTCCACCGCCCCATTCTTTAGACAAGGCTTTAGAGACTCAGAGTTCTGTGACTTCCCTCAGCTCCAGCACAGCCTGAGTGTGTGACCCGGGCCAGTGCTCCTCTCTGGGGCCACTCTGTGACCTGCCTGCTAGCCACTCTGGTCCACGAGGTACTGAGATCAAAGAGAAGAAAGTTGGGATGGGATGGGTCACCACTCTTCAGTGTCCTGAAAAAGCACTTAGGGGGCCCTTCCTCCAAAGGAAGGAGAAAGTGGCCCTGAATGAAGAATAATTGAGAATAATGAGGCTGAGGGACTGTGCACTGACCTTTGACCTTCCACCCCAGAGGCAGGGGCTCCCTTGGCCTCTCTGCAGCCAGGCTAACAAGTAGGTTGGAAGAGGTCAGCGGGTTGAAGGCCCCTGCCTTTCTGCGGTTGTGTGGCTAACCCCAAAGGCCAGAATGCTGTGTTTAAAATACTAATGTTTAGTGTTCCTGTGGAAGGGATGGCAGCTAAAGTCCCGCTGTAGCTCACAGTCCTCTCCCTCTCTGTCTCTCTCTTTCTCCATCTCTCCCTCTCCACCTCCTTTCCTTCCAGCCATAATGACATACAAATCCAAATAAGTGTTTCAAGTGTCCCATGCGGTGATTTTGATGTATGTGTGCACTGTGAAGCGGTCGCCACCAGGCTGGATGTGATGTGCCTCACACTGCCTCCCTGTCCTCACAGCACTCTGGAAAGCAGAGGTGGGACGATTACAAATTTGAGCGCAGCTTGGGCACTTCAGCAATTTACTGAGACTTCGTCTCGAAAATAAAAAGTAACAAAAGGGGATGGTGATGTCGCCCAGTGCAAAGGCCATGGGTTCAGTGTCTGGCACTGTCTCTCCTCCCCTCATAAAAGGATTATCACCATAATTAACATTGCCATCACCTCGCTTCAGGTCTTATTCCTCATTGCATAGAGAGTCTCATCTCAGTTTCAGCTTTTCTTCTGAATGGAGTTCAGTGACGCTCACCCGAAGCTACTCTTTTCTACTGCAAAATATCAGTGATTTCACTCTTGACGACTTCTGCTTTCGACTAACTGTAACTGGCATGGATTTTGCTCTCAGATACTGAAATCATGTCCATGTTCTGTGAATTCTCCAAAGCTCAAGGGTAAGCAATCCCATCCTTTCCTCCAAGTTGGCTCACACAGGTGCATTTCCATCAGGCCCTCTGCCATGGGCCATGAGCCCTCCTAGCCTTGATGTGCTTTTCGGAATTGAAACGACAGTGTGGACAGCAGGCTTGGACTGTGCTTAATCACTGGGAGACTGCAGGCTGGGGCACCTTAGGGCAAAGAGGACCCCAACAGTAGCAGGTGGCTTCCTTTGGGTGACGTGTGAAACAACACATTTTCCTTCATTTTTGTGTTAGTAGAGACAGACATTTATAATTGGTCCCTTGGATGGCCCAACAGGGCCTCCATTACTCGTTAGTTGTTCTTCAGTGGAAACAGAAAAAAAAAAAATCTAAAAATTTTGTTTTGGCTTCTGTCATAAAATGCCACCCATTCTGAAGACACATGGCTTTCTTTCCGGGGTCTGTAAGCTCTCCAAGGCGTGAGATCTACAAGGTCTTATTAAAATATATGGTGGGAATTAAATTTTTTTAAAAATCTGTTACAATAAAAGACATTAACCCACTAATGCCCCTCAAAAGGCTTCCCTCGTTTCAAGCATGCTTATTCCGTCCTCCTTGTCACGTTCTGAAGCAGTTCTGAAAGTCCTTTCTCATGATTGTCTTTAGTTGGGTTATCATGGTTACCTTAATGTCCTGAGTCAACTCAAAAAATTTACTTTTCATAGTCATATTGATGCTGGAGAAGAGCCAGATGTGGCACAGAGCCAGATCCCGTGACTCAGGCGGGTGAGGACACACCTTGTGTTCGTGAGCCTGCCTTGCCACCGGGTGGCACTAGGCAGCAGCGTTCACGCTGTCATTTATCACACCCCATGAAGACAGCTATGAAAGGGGACCCTCGGAGCTGCTTCACTGTGGCAGGAACCATGGGGGTGAGTGGGTTCCAACGGGGCGGGGGGCTTTGAGGGGAATTAATAGCAATGTGCCTTTTACTGCAACAGGTTTTAAACATCTAAGCATTCGCCGTCTATTGTGGTCATACCTCCTTGACCACCGTCATCTAGCCAGAGCTCTGCCCAGGGGTTGTGCTGCTCCGGATGCCGCTGCAGCTATGCTGGCTGTGGTGTGTGATAAGGGTGGCAGCCTCCGAGGTGGAGAGGGAGTGGAGAGGTCCAACTTGCTACTGGGAACAGGCAGGAAGACAAAGGGGCAGAACAAGTTGGCAGAGATTAGCTGAACAGAGTAAGGAGAAGGCGTGAAGGGAATGTTTGGGAAGGCTGGGAAGTAGGAGAGGACTGTCCTGCCACCAGAAATAATGCTGATGACCTCTGGTCATCATACCATGGGGCGGGCCCAGGGTGAGCACCGGCATTATACGCTGTCTGTGTCACAGTGAAAGATGAGCTGTGTGTTTACCACGTACTTGGTAGGACCAAAGCAGGATCAGATCTACAGGGAAGCAGGTGCTTTAAGCAGGGATTTACCAGTGTAAGGGTGTGGTTAAGAGAACAGTTTCTGCAGAGATTTCCAGGACAGGACTTAGTCCACAGTTACAGCTCCTGCCCCATTCCCTGTCCTTGTCGTAGTTGGGAAGCTCCAAGATTCAGGACTAACAGACTACGTGTCATTCCCAGGAAGAGACTTTGTAGAATCCTGCTTACTAGTAAATGAATTCCTGTCCCTTCATGCAAGCAAGGCCCAGTGGGTGATGACCATGTTTTAGATGCTCCTCTACACAGCCTCTGGGCAGGATTGGTTCCTGCCAGTGTGTATGGCAGCTGGTGGCCTCTACTGTCGCTGTTTATGGCCACTGCCCCCCGGCTGCCCCATCTCCAGAGCACAGTCAAGCTGCTTGTCTTCTAGGAAGCCCTCCGTGGCTTCTTTGCATGCTGGGAACCCTGAGGCCGTGGTGTGGGCTGCCCTGAATCCCTGCGTGTTTGGAGTGCACTTCGCCTCTGCTCTGAGACTTCACTTACTGGCGGCACACACAGACACTGACTGCTGGTCTCTGTTCCTTCCCAGCTCGCTTCCAACTGTCAGTGTCACCTTAGGAGAGTGTCACTCCACCTCTCAGAGCCTCAGATTCTCCAACTGTGAAGATAGTTTTTCCAAACTTGGGGATGTTAGGGTTATTTGATAGAATACATGTTTTTATTTTTTTTTATTTTATTTATTTATGTGTGTGTGTGTGTATGTGTGCGCGCGCGCAGCCAGCTCAGCCCACCAGGGGGCGGGGCTGGCTGGCATGTGGTGCTGGGGGATCGAACCACGGTCCCTGTGCTTTGCCAAGCCCGTTCCAAGTAGGTGCCTTAGACCACTGAGCCATCTCACCAGCCCAGAATACATGTTTTTAGAAGTGTGTTAAATTCATAAATAAATACCAGCTATTGTTCTGGTGCTGCTGCTGCCTTCATTCATTCGACAGATGCTTATGCAATACATGCTAGAGACTGGGCGCTCTCCTGGTAAGCACAAATAGTCCTTCTGTAGATTTATATTTTAGTGGAGGAAATAAGTGATAAACAAAACACATATTTTTACAGTATTAAACACTACGGAGAAAATTGTAGCAGAGTAGGAGGATAGGGATAAGGGTTTGCAAGATAGCTCAGTGGACTAAGGGCCTGTCTAGGCAAGCGCAGGGATTGGGGTTTGATCCCGGGCACCACATGCCCCCCCCGGCCCCGCCCCTGGGCACACTGAACCAGCACCAAAATCAGGCACGGTGGCGCATGCCTGTAATCCCAGCACTGGGAAGGCTGAAACAGGAGGATCATTATGAGTCTGAGCTGCATAGTGAGACCCTGTACCACATACATTTTTTAAAAAAAAGGATAAGGAGAATGGAGGAAATCAGTCCTTATGAGCAGACAATGAAAGAGGGCTTTGCTGCCAATGTGGCATGGCCGCCTAACGATAATTGTGACCATTCCTCAGGGACGCATTATGAGGAGGTGACTGTATAATTGATTATCTGTATAATTATTATTTCAACTGAAGTTGAAATTTACTAATTGCAGCGAGATATGATTGTACTTTGGTTCTATTTTTTTTTT
>NW_004524735.1:5882807-5905384 GCF_000260255.1 Octodon degus | reverse complement strand
TACCTGGCTATGGGGACCCACATTGCATAGAGGCTGGGGGACAAAATAAGTTTGTTTAGGTTGTTTCCTGCATGCCCCATGTTCCCTGCCCTGTCTCCCTCACAAGGTGTTATTGCCCAATGAAAAATGACTGCTCACCCTCCTTGGGCCAGGTGGGCTTTTTTTTTTTTTTTAATTTTATGTATTTGACGCAGGGTCTCACTACACAGGTCAGACTCATAGTGATCCTCCTGTTTTCAGCCTTCCCAGCACTGGGATTACAGGTGTGTAGCCCCATGCCTGGTCTTGATGGTTGGCTCAGCGTGCCCAGGGTGGGGCCAGCATGGCTTGTGGTACCGGGGATCAAACCCAGGTCCTTGCAGTTGCCTAGGAAGGCACTTAGTCTGCTGAGCTATCTCCATGGCCCCTGGGTGGGCCTTTTTTGGATAGTAAATGGGTTGTAGGTCTCCTGGTCTGCGTTGCTACTTGGCTTCCACCAGCAGAGACCAACTCCAGATTCCATGTTGTTAATGTTCTGGGTTCTGCAGCTTAGCTGCTTGGCATGTCCTAGATGGTGGCAGCTACTGTAGGAATATTTAAATGCTTGCTTCTAGGTGGGCCCCCAGATAGATTGGGCCTAGGGAATGGGAGACTGCAGAGACCTCCCTGGTAGCTGCCAGTCGCCTGCCTCCTCCACTCTCTCCCCTTTACCCTCCTATCTCTTACTCCCATTCTCAGAAGAGAAGACCTGCACCCTTCTAACTGCATCTGACCACTTGCACCCCAGGTAGAGGGGTCAAGCAGAGAAAAGAGGGTCCAAGGTAAAAGGGACCACGTGGCACCTGATGCCTGCTTTTAAACGTAGTCATCTCCCCTCCTGCTGAGTTGGGCTCCATCAGGATCTTAGTGGGGTTTTTGCTAAGATTCCCCCCAGATGATTCCAAAGCCTGTGATGCTCCAGTCCCTGTATAAAAGGACAGTATTTAAATAAAACCTATACACATCTACTTGTATGATATGTCAGCTCTAGATTACTTATACTATAAGCACAACATAAATACTATGTGAATAGCTGTTATACTGTATTATTTAGAGAATTATAACAAGAAAATACCTGTCCATGTTCAGTCCAAATGCAGTTATGTTTGGAATATTTCTACCCACTGTTGCTCGAATTCTTAGGTATAAGGAACCAATGATGCTGCCCTTCGCCTGGCCTGACACAGCCCTTCCTGTGGAAACAAGTGACTTGGGCTTGAGAAAGAGACTGGAAAGCTAAGGGAGCATCGTTCTCCTGGAAACCTCAATGGGAACTTGGGATGGAGGGAAGAGGCAAGAAGCTCTCTTCCTCTGCAGCATGGCTCCCTGTTTCTGGGGTCCCCACACGTTAGCCGGGGCAGCCAGACTTGCACAGAGGGAACAAGCCATTGCAGGTGACCCTGCCAGACCTGGGAGGCAGCCGCTGACTTCTGCACATGACTTAGACATCACCCAGAAGTGGTAGATAAACCATGTCCAGTACAAGAGGGAGGTGGGTGAGGCACTGATTTTAGCAATGAGAAGAGCTCCATCCAAATCATTGGAAGATTACTTCTCTCCAAGCTTTGGTGTTTCTGCTGGGAAGATTGGTATACTCACTTTCCCAGGAGGAAGCTGGAAGTCTTAGAGATACCTGAGGGACAGAGGATGGCATACCTGGGAAGGTTCTGGAAAAGCCAGTCGTGGGCTCAGCCAGAATGGGTGTTTTTAGGGAACCTTCCAAGTCTTTGGGACTTGGAGCAAGGCTGGAAGAGGAGGCCGAATTTTCAGTGAGGGGAAAAAAGTTTGCCAGTGGAGTGAGTAGAAGATGTTAACATTCACGTTTTCTTGAATTGAAGACATTTCTTTTGTAATGCTGCTAGCAGGAAAGGGGCTTCCAAGTGTTGGGCTTTCCCAGCTCAGAGGAAAAGAACTCACTCCCTCCTTATAGAGCCCAGGTGCCGGGCCTGCTTCTAACTACTCCATTCCAAGTGGTGTGGTTCCAAGGACAATTTAACATGAATACTTCAGATTTAATATGCCCCAGATGGGGAGCTCATAACCTCTCGTCCTGTCCCTGTTCTTTCCCTTTCTGCAAGGCAGGGCTTCTTGGCATTGGTGCTGAGTGACATTTAGAAGCAGGTACTTCATGGCTATGGGAAGCGGTCATGTGCACTGTCAGATGTCTAGTGGTGTCCCTGGCCTCAACATAGGGGCACTTGTTTAGTTAGTGACAATCACAAATGTCTCCAGAACTTCCTGTGTGTCCTTGATTGAGGTTTGCTGTAGTAAATAGCACCCATGTTACCTGCCGCTCAAGCCAGAGTGTCAGTCTTATCTTTGAGCCCTCACCCACATTTTTTTATTCCAAGAGAAAATGCTTTTGTTTGGACCTCCCCAGTGGACCTGGGCCCTGATACCTCTATCTGTCACCCAAAGGACTGCAGAGGTGCCCCAGCTGGTCTCTGTGGTTTCTCTGTTGTGGCTTCCTGTCTGTGGTCCATATAACACCAGAGGCGAGGCAAGGTAGAAATGACTCTTTGGCGCCTGCTGTGTCAAAGTACATTTCAAAAGTGTGTTCCCTTTGCACAGAGAATAAAGTCTAGACTCTGACTGGGGCTCAAAAGCCTCATTGGAGCTACTCTACTTCCTGCCAGCTCTCACCTGCACCTCTTTCCCTAGCTCCTCAGGCCCAGCCACCCTCCTTTCTTCTCTTCCTTGGACTCCCAGCTTGTTGGGGATCCCAGGTCTTCCCTAGCCTGGGAGGACACTACTATTCAGGGGCTTCTTCCTAAAGACCACCCGGATCTGTGACACAGGTATCTCCTCCGCATCTTAGAACTCTACCTCTTTTGCCTTCATGACACATGTCCCATGTTAGTGATTGGCTCAATCAGATTGCTGGCCTCCAAGAAAAATAACTCAACTGCTAAAAGTAATCCTAAGCCCTGGCATCAGATAGGTGCTTAGAAAATATCTGTTGAATAAATAAATGAATTCATCGCTTCATTTTCCCTGAGGAAGAGAGAGGTTATTTCTCTAGTGTAAAACTGGTAACAGCCACTCTCTGAACTTAGCCTCCCAAGAAAGTCAGTAATATGACAGTTTCCTTCATTGAACTTTTCTAGACCATCAACACACCTCCTACCGAACACAGGATGCCCAAGAAATCATTGCTGAGTGGACAAATGACTCATTCATACAGTAAATATGTGAGGCATGCTAAATGATTAGAATAAACAGATTTTAAGCAAGTAATAGGAATATCAAGATCCATTCTACAGGGCCAGGGAGATGGCTCAGTGGAAAAAGCACTTTCTTGGCAAGCGCAAGGGCCTGAGTTCAATCCCCGGTTCTGCAAAAAAAAAAAAAAAGATCCATTCTACCAACCCTGAGGCTAAGGTACTGATGCTGTTTGGGGGCAGTGTTTTGTGGCTTTTAGTGGTACCCAGGACATGCAAAGGGCACACAGCCTGGGCCATTGGTCCGTCCTTAGTAAATGTTGAGTTGAATCAAGGCATCAACGGAAAAGAGAAGAGACGTAGGCACATGGACACTCAGGTCTCGTCTTGGAAATGCATCAGCCAGCAGGTGTTGATTCGAGACAGACAAACCTCTTATCCTCTGAGAATGTACTATCCAGAGGGAGAAATAGAGACTTTGTTGAACAGGATAGCATAGGACTGTGCTAAACAGCATGGTACTGTTTGGGATATCTCTCGAGTTGCTCTGAAATAGTGCGGAGGCCGTTTTACCCCTTTGGGGACCACACTGAGCCGAAGGGAGCATGGAGAAGTAATGAAGATTCCCTGCATTCTCAGACTGCTTTCTGGGACTCCTGCAAGGGCCGGCTTCTCTGGTTACCTTTCTCCTGGCTCTGGGAAAATGCTTTATGACCATTTTTATGACCTCAAGGCAACTCGCTAAGGCAAGTTATTTCCTTGTCTTTGCCAAAGGGAAAAAAACCAAGGGCCTGGTAAACTGCCCAGGATCTCCCGGGCTCCGATGCTTGCTTGCGGGTGGCGCTTGTGAGCACAGCCCCGTGCTGTCACCTTCCCTGAGATGTGCCCTGGCTGCTTGGGGAGGGGCCTGTCAGCAACCTCAGCCCACACTGCTGGGGGCCCGTGGTTATGGGTCCAGGGGACCGTGTACTGTCAGAGCCACAAGCTTTCAGTGCTGAGTTCTGGTCCAGACCAACCCCTTTAAACGTGGGCCAGCTGACATCCAGAGAGGGAAAGTGATTTGCTTAAGGTCGCGGTCCCCAGTTTCTGATTTCCAGCTCAGTGCATATTTTTATTCCAGCACTGTTGTCTCTTATTAGAAAAATAACTCCAGCACCCTTCAATGTCTATTTGCAGAAGCAGAAGAGAGCAGTGAGCGGAGCAGAGGCTTTTACAGTTGAGGCACAAGGGGCAGGGGCTGGAGCCAGGCCTCTGCGGCCAGCCGGCCTCAGTTTCCATCCCAGCTCTTCTTCACTCCATCACTTGTTTAACCACTGGGGTGGCTGTTTTTCTCATCTGTGAAATGGGCATATCCTGAGTTCCTCCTAGTCTGGGATACATGGAAGATTAATGAGTTCACATGCAGCAGGGGCTCAGAGCAATACCCATACAGCACAGGGACTGTGAAATAGCACTCCTGGTATCGTTGGGTCCCTAGGATGGCTCACTGGCTCTGTGAGGCTGGGAAGCCATGTGACAGCCCTGAGCCGTGGCATCCTCCTGTGGAGGGATCATTCCTCCCTGTGTTCAGCAGGCCCTGAGTAAATGGCTGCATTTCCTCCTGCCTCCCCAAATGTGTTAGTGAAGCAGCCGGCGTAGGCCTGCAGCAGAGGACTCTGAGGGCTAGGCCTGTTCCCACTTGTAGGGAAGGCCTGTAGCTTCATTCACTTCCAAAGGATACTTCCTGTGCTTTGTATTCATCCACATGCCTTGGGCCCTGGCTGAGGGGCACACACTGTTCTGGGGTTTGGCGTCACATGACCTTATTTATCTGCATCACTGGCCTATGACATATGCACGATGGTTGTTCCCATTTGACAGATGAAGCAACTAAGTCTCACCCTAAGTTGCATTGCTAGTGAGTGGGAAGACCACATCCCTGGACCCAGATCAGTCCAGCTTCACAAAATCTACACTCTTCACCGCTGCTGGGAGCCCTGGTTGTATATGCATCCTATCCAGCTTGGGCTCACTCACACAAAAAACACCAAGGGAGGATGGGGCATCTTCCTGGTTCACCATGACCACCTCACTAGCTGCCCCCCAACAAGAGGAAGGCAAAGGAAGCCCTGTCCTGCCCGCCCCCCACCCACCCACATGCCACCCCATCTGCTGGAGCCTGCGACTGCACCAGGTCTCGGTAGCCCAGGTCTTTTCCTGGGTAACCCATGTGTGAACCCAGGGGGACACATTTGAGGGGACAGTAGGAACAAGCTGTGCATGGGAGCTATTCCAAGGGGTCCCCAGTCTGCAGAGAGGCCCTGCCCTGTTGCTGCAGGTGATAACATACCACAGGAGAGTTGGGAGCTGGAGACATCTTTCCGCCTCCAAAAGGGCTCCTAGGCGAGGCTGTCAGTGGCTGGCACTTTTCTTAAGCATTCTGCAGGGATGAGTTGGAACCTGGGCCGTAGACATCCTGAGAGTGGGCACTTGGTCTCCCTAGAGGGCCTGGCATGAGATGAAGGTGGCGGGAGCTGTAGGGCTTGAGGTGGACTCAGACTCCAGCTTTGCCTCATCCCAGGGACATGATCTGGAGCCTGAGCCCACTCCTGTTTGGATGTAGTTCTTCCTCCCTGCCTAAAATGGCAATATCCGTGGTGTGTATGTTGAACATGGGGGCAGCGGTGCTTAGGGAGTGGTCAGCTTAGGAGAGGTTCAGCAGATGTCCTCCCTTAACCTTCTGTGCACAGCTCCAGGCTTGCAGCAAGGAGTGGGCATGGGGTGTGTGTTCTGCATCTGCAGGCAGGTGCACTAATACACCCAAGTGGTCCAGGGAGAGGCTGCATTCAGGAACCACTGCCTGTCCTCCCAGCTCACGCATGCTCTGTCCAAGTCACAGACTTGAGGCGCTCCTGGGCCAGTGACATTCTTACCTGCCATGAATTACGAGCTCCTCCTCTCCCCTGTAAGTTCTGCGGGCCTTGGATCTGAGCAGCGGGGTGTGGCCCCCTCTGCCTGCCCTTCATTCCTGGACTCTGTGCACCAGCCTGAGCCCTGGTGTATAGCAGGCACGCACACTGCCTGTGGCTTATATCTCTGTTTCGCTGCAGGACATCGCTTCTGCTTTAGTTGAGACTTCCAGTTGCATTAGTAGGTACCCTTAATACTGCTATCTTGGTGCAGTTTGTGTGTTTACTAAAATATAATGTCCATACAGCTTTTTCCTGGAAAGTTAACTTTAGTTCTGGAGGGATTTGGGGTGCTAAACTTCGCACCTTCAAAGTAACAACAGGCTGGCATTGTGCAGGGGTGGGAGAGAATCCGGGACAAGTAGGAAGTGCACAGCGTTTGGTTTGGAATGAGTCGTTTTTCTGCGGTAAGGTTGGAGATGGTGCCTGGCATGGGTCTCCACACATACATAATATCACAGCAATGGATTGCTGATACATTTGAAGTTGTCTTGTGTTGTCCATCTCTGATTTGGAGCTATTGAATGAGTATAGAATCAGTTTCACTTTTTCTTAGGATTATTTAGAAAAGCCAACGAAATGAGCCGAAGTTCTAGCCAGACTGTAATGTGTCCACTTCCTTCCCTTCCTGCCCTCCTCACCGCCACCCTCTGGCCCCAGCCTGCTGCCCTTGGACCATCCCGGTGACCTGGACTCCCCGCTTCCCTCCAGACCCTGCCTCTTCAGCCTGATTTCCCTAGAGGTGACCAAAGTGACCTATGAAAAGCAAACTAGGTGGCATTGCACCCTGTCTTTCTGTGGCTTCCCACTGCACATAGAATAAAATCCACCCCCACTCCCCATGGCCAGGAAAGCCACTGTCACCCAAATCACATCTGTCTGCGGAAGTCTTCATGGCACCCTTGTGTCCTCAACTGTGGACACCGGGACTACTTCCTGTTCTTAGGCAGTTTCAGCTTCATCCCACCCTGTGGGGTCTTAGCCTTTGGGTCTTAGCCACTCCTCTTGTCCAGAATATTCCTCCTTGGCTCCTGGGCAGGCTTTCCCATGGTGCTCCTTCCTGGTCTCACACTGAGTGCCCCTCTCAGCTGGAGCTTTGTGTACACACTTTTTTATTTCACATAACAAAATCTCTGTGCTTCTCAGTGGGCTTGTTCATCGATCATCCTTCTCATCCATGACCTCAGGGATTGGCTGCCCGAATGTCTACTGAATGCCTGGTTCCTGGTGCAGCACACATGGGGCCCACTGGATATTTGCCAAATAAAGGAATGACACAGCAGGGTCCTCTGCAAAGAGACTTGAACTTGTCCCGAGACCTCCCTCCCACTCACCTAAGCCCGCCGTGGCTCCCCTCCACCTCCCTCTGGCTGGCTGGCTGGCTGACCTGCCCAGGGCACAGTTGCTACACCAGTTATGTCACAGGGTGCTGTCTCCCTCACATCCTCTGGGAGAACCTGTTCTCATTGACAAGAGCTCTGATGTTAGAGCCTTCCACAGCTGTGGAAGGACTCGACTCATTTGCCTGGCAAAGCAGGCATGACCCCACCTTCAGGAAGCACCACCAGCCGGTGTGTGGTTGACAATGACTACACCTCTTCCCAAGCAGACTTTTGCTTGCCCAGGGCATTCTGGGCTCTATGTTGTCACATCTGTGCCAAAAATGATCATGGGAAGTCCCCAGGGACTGTGGTTCACCATGCTGTGTTAGTAGTGAGATAGATCTTTCCTGTGTCCCCTTAGGATGAGTAGCCAGGGAAAGGTCCCAAGAGCATGTTTATGGAACGGCTGGAGAGAAAATGCCAGCCTTTTACTTTCTCACATAATTGGGAACTTGTCTCTCAAAATTTCTTAGCTCTGTGGGTTTGTCCAATTAGCTTACTTGTTTGATAATTTCATGCAAATTTCCATCTTATCCCAATCCAGTGTATTGAAAACCATATTCAGAGAAAAAACTTAAATGAAGACATCATGGAAATGTGTGTTTCGGAGGAAAAGGCACAGCGTCTTCTTTGTGTCCCACTCGGCATCCCGTAGACCAGGCTGGTCACTGGCTCAAGGCCCTGGGCCACTGCCCATCTGTCAGAGGACATTCCTGACCCTGGATGATTTTCTTGCAAGACCAAGTTATTCCCAAGAACTGGAGAAGTGAGACAGAATGTTATTTAAAGTGGATTCTGAGCATTCTCAGAGCCATCTCACACTATTTTGATAAGCTGAATAGATTAGATATTTGAAATTCCCCAGTGTATATGTTTGTGAGAGTTGATGTCCATGGCGCCACCCGTAGTCATTCTTAGGATTTGTAGCCTTTCCCATCTTTCTCTGCCACTTGTGTTGCTTATTTACTAGTTCTCTTTCACTTGATTATTTACTTTGAATAAGTTTATATAAAGAAGAACTTTTTAACTGTAGAAAGCATAATAGAAGGTAATTATAAAAACAAATACAGAGTTGTAAAAATAACACCAGGGCACCCAGGATAGAGTCTAAAATCTTATGGAGTGTATCACCAGTGGTTCATCTATCACACTTCGGGAAACACAGATTTTAAGGTAAATCTAACTTTTTTTCTGCAATGTCAGATTTTTAATCCAGGGCCTCCCATACTCTAAATGCACACTCTACTACAAGCTGTGCTCTCACCCATAAATATAACTCTTATTGACCAGGAAAAAAGAAAGACAAAGGGAAGGGGGAGGGGCTACGGATGTTCATAGGGTTGCCAGAAAGGTTTAATCTGACACTTAGAGGTGAATTTGCCTCTTCAAAGTGTGGTGAGAATTTGTCTGATGGGTCCTCCGGTTCTGTCGTGGAACTTATGGTCTTTTCCTAGCATGATACTCCGTAGGTTCTCTGAGCCCTCCTTGACACACTCATTGGTCTGTTCCTCAGACTGTAGTGGCTGTGAGATAAATGTTCCAAGAAGGTGCTATGCAGGTTGAATTGGTCCCAAAGGTGAAAGTAAATCTGGATCCCTGACCCACTGGTATATCAAGCAGTTCCTAAGAACAGAGCTAAGCACCGAAGTGCCTACAGCAGAGGAGCATAGCCACTGAGTTTAAAGAACCGAGGGGCAAACTGGGAGGTTAATCAGTAGGAGCCAGTCCAAGAACTAGGATCTCAAGCAGAAAGGGACTCCATAGGGATATTGGGGACTTAGAGAATTTCCTAAAGGACAGAAATTAAGAGGGTGCCAAGGCCAAAGCACCATAGCTGAGCCCCTCTGGATCCCATTTATAGTGCTCATAGAGTTAAGGCAGAGGTCTACTCAGCATAAGTCCTGGGCATGCGGTAGCAAGGAGGCAGAAAGTGCCAGCGAGGTCATAGGAAGGAGGGAAAAATTACTGGCTTCATTTGGACCTTGCAGCATTCTGTAAGAGGATGTGGTAGGCAGGTTTCAGCCAGGGACGTCAAGGACGCTGTCCATCTGTGGCTGCTACAAGGGCTTGACAGTCCCCCGCGTCCTCTTCCTCAAAGCCTCTTCCTTTGTGCCATGCATTGTACTGACATGTTACACACTGCGCTTCAGTTCTCCCTCTGACTGTTGCTTCTCTCCATCTTAGTCTCAGAGAGTCTAAAGAACCCACCTGCTGACCTTGGGCAGCTGAGCCAGGAGGCGAAATCTAGGTGAGGCTGACCTGGAATCTGCGTGCTGCAGTGATAAGCCACTCTGCCTCTCCATGGTGGGAGGGGGAGGGGAGGGGAGGGGAGGAGAGGCGAGGCGAGGCGAGGACACTGAGAGTCCTCAGTGGACTTGCACCGGACCTCAGATGGAAAGGTGGGGCCGTTCACTGGAGGTGTGCAGGCAAGAGAACAATATGGTAGCAATGTGCCGTGAACCCAGCAGGAAGCTGTGGGCTTGGTGGGTGTAAGGGCAGGCCTGAGGCAAGAGAGCAGCCACAGACAAGAGCAATAGAGGAGCCTTTCCTCCATCCGGGTCTTTCCCTGCCTTCTTCAGTGGTTTTTCACAAAGCATGGACTTTTCCCCAACCATGCCTGACTCTCAGGTGGTATTAGGGTTTCAGTTTGACCAGTGAAGCAGACTATTGGCTTCACTTGCTAATAGCTTTGATCCCTGACTATAGCCCAGGGTCAACTTTCAACCAACCAAGTGTTGTCCTGATCTCTTGTCTGTATTGATCTTGAATGCCTTGAGAGTGGCAGGGAAATCCTGTCTTCCCACTTGATCTACTCTGGTCAAGGTAGTGTCTGGTAGTGGTCCAGTGTGGTCAAGGTAGGGGCTGGTAGTGGTCCAGTGTGGTCAAGGTAGGGGCTGGTAGTGGTCTAGTGTGGAACCAGACTGAGGTGTGGTCCTTCTGGCAGAAGCGAGCCAGTTCTAGGTCAGTGCATGGAGTTTAGAATTCACGAACTTGTGCTTGGAGTCACTGTTCCGCCCCTTCATGCGTGCAGGTGGAGGCACCCACCAGGTGTGGGGCAACTGGCGTGACTGCCCTAAGGCTTCAGTCTTCCCTTCTGTATTGTTGCAACAACAGCGCACCTCACCAGGTTGTCATAAGAGCTCCATGAGGGCCTAGGTGCAAAGTGGTTACGGGGTGGACAAGCACGGGGGAGAAGTTCTGAAGCATTTTCACCTTTCCTTTGTGGCTTTCTGGGACCTGTGGGAGGTCCAGGTTCCGACCAGCAGAAGCCTGTTGCTGTGAGCCTCAGTCTACTGACTTAATCCCAGGGCTTTCTTGTAGTGGTCCTGGTCTTACCCACACTCTCTTGTGCCTGGCCAAGGTCTCAGCAGAGACAGGCATGTGTTTTGATCCAGGAGAAGGACCAGCGAGCCAGCTGTACCTCAGCTGTGTCACCGCAGCGAGTCCAAGTCCATGCTGAGCACCGGCTGACAGCTCCTCGAGCAGCTACCGCAGCCTGCTGGGCCGGCCTAGCTGCAGTGTGTCTGTTCTTTTCTGTAATTGGCTCAAGTGCCCCCCACCCCCGCCGCCCCCACCATCAACCCAGAGCAGCACGTGCACGTGAACTGCTCGACCACTCCGACATCTCTGCGTTGCGGAGGGCTTGCAGCTTTTGCAATTCTCAAGCATCTGGTCCATCTTATCCAGATGACATTTGGAATTTTAATCTTCTAGTTATGGGTTTCCATAAATCTGGTTTGAAATCGTCACCACCAATCTCCTCTGCTGTGGGAAAATGGCTCTGAAAAGACGTGAGGGGGTGGTTTTGGATGAGTGTGGGGGACAAGAAAGGCCGCTCCTGGGCCGCTGGCAGGGAGGCAGTCAGTGGGGAGCCCTCACACTTGTATCTACCTGCCTTTGGCAAAAGCACTGCTTTAGTGTCACTAACTGTGCTTTGGAAACCTACAAGGGGGCTTGGGGGTCTCAGACCTAAAGCGGTGCAAAACTTTCTGCAGAGTGCTTGAATGGGTCATCTCATAACTCCTTTCACATGACACCCATTTTGCAGACAGATTAAAAAACAAGGTTCAACTGTGATAATTTATCTGACTTTCCAAAGTGGTTGGTTGGGAAGGGACTCCTTAATCTAGGTCTAACTGAATTCAAAGCTTCGCTTCCCCCCTCCCCCACTGCATTTGACTCTATCCTATTAACCTGTGCATTCTTTTTTTTTTAATTTTATTTATTTATGTGTGTGTGTGTGTGTGTGTGTGTGTGTGTGTCCAACTCAGCCCACCAGGGGGCGGGGCTGGCTGGCATGTGGTGCTGGGGATCGAACCGTGGTCCCTGTGCTTTGTTGAGCTTGTTCTGAGTAGGTGCTTTAGACCACTGAGCCATCTCACCAGCCCCTACCTGTGCATTCTTGAGAGCCAAACCCCAACCCCAAAGTCCATGGCTCTGCAGTACAGGGACTAAGCTGGCTAGTGACCTTTCTAACCCAGGAGGAAGAGTTACAGCACATAGGGACACCCGACATTGGGTCCTGCAGAACCTCATTGAGGACTCAGACACTGTAGCTTCCTCCTGGGGGAAAGTGGATGAGCCCAGCAGTAACAGCAGCACAGCGGCAGGGAGCCACATCAGTAGTTGAAGGCTGGCCCTGTGGCAAGTGGCCCTGATGATTGACAGAAGCGTTCTTGTGTCCACGTGAATTCTCAGAGACCCCGTCTTACTCTCCATGGCGGGAAGGGGAGGTGAGGTGAGGCAAGGCGAGGACACTGAGAGTTCTGAGTGGACTTGAACCTGACCTCAGATGAGGTAGGCTTCAGGTAGGCCACAGGTAGGAAGTCACCAGCGTAGGTCATTCTTAGATCATGTAGACTGATAAGAGGGAAAGGGACTACAGATTCCAGATTCCATGTAGCCACTGAGTTTGTTCTGCAAATATTGGGGTCACTTTCCTGTTGTCAAATCTCTGCGAAGAAGCAAAAACCCCAGGTGAGCAGAGTGAATGACCTAGTTGCTCTTTGTGTGGGCAAGGAGCTGCCATTTGCAATCGGTTACCGTGTACAAGGACTCTGGAGTCTCCCACGATGGGGGCACCTGGGTGCTGGGCTGCAGCTGGCCAGCACACTGGCCATACTGGCACAGGGGAGAGGCTGGTATTTCTGGGGCTCCTGGGAGAGTGCACTTGGGAACCCCATCCTCACCCCAGCTTGAAGAATTCTGTGACCTGCCTCTACCAGGACATCCTAGCACTGGTGTATTTTTCCTGCCAAGCATGTGCAAACTATCAAGAGACCCAGGTTGCAGAGGAAGTAAGAGTAGCTACAGCACCTGAGTGGGTGCCTGCTGAACCCTTGCCTTTCCTTTTGTGGTCTCCCCTTTTGCCTTCTTCCATATGTATCAGCAGGACCACCAGAGCCCTGAAACACACTACTTTCTATTCCTCAGGAACTTTTAGCAGTCAGTAGGGGGCTAAAACACGTGATGGTTCACACAAGTAATTTTTTTTTTTTTTTGAGATAAGTTCTTGCTGTATAGTCCAGGTTGGCCTTGCACTCACTGTGTAGCCCAGGCTGGTCTCAAACTCAGGGCAGTCCTCCTGCCTCGACTTCCCGAGTGCTGGGATTACAGGCATGTGCCACAACACCCAGGTCACACGAGTATCTTGATGGAGAAAGTCTTTGACCTGTCCTAGTTTTAGCCCAGGACCTCATACTTAGATAGAAGAGTACATCTTGGCTGCTTCGGGTGCCCAAGGGAGCCCCTGTCTTCACTAGTTATACAAGCTTTGGTTAGTGCAGGCGTGACCTTAGAGTGGCTTACCTCTTCTTCCCCAATGCCATTCCTCACCCCGCTGCATATGGTTCTCTCTCCCTGCTGGCCCCTGCAGTTCCTCTACATGGAAGGGTGTGCAGTTTAGTAATGGAGCTGAGGGCTGGACCCACTCCCCACCCGCCTGGGTGCCATGGGTTCCTCTGGACATCTCAGCACGTGGGGAGCAACCCACTGCCTCAGTGTAGGCAGCAGAGGACCCCAGAGGCATCCAGCAGCCCAGACAAGGCTGCCCCCTAGTGGGCACACCTACAGCCTTCCAAAAAGTCAGAGCAGGTCCCCAAGGTTTGAGAAGCAGGGAAAACTCCCCTGCTCTTTACCACATCAAGTGTGAATTAATTATTTTTCCTGTTTCTAGGTAACCCTCCGGGGCCCTGCTCAAAAAATTCTGCTCTTGACTAAAATGCTTTACTCTGAAAATGCAGGCCCTGAACTGATCTCAAACTAAATTATCCTGAAATGTAAGCCGAGACTATCATTTGCAATCTTGGCCATTCTTTGTTTTTCTAAAGAGAGAAAGAAAGGCGAATAGATGTGCTTGTGTGTCTGTAGGGGTGTGTGTGTGTGTGTTCTCCTTGCACCAGGAGGGCAGAGTAAGGGTGTATGGGACAAAGCCAGGTCCCCTAAGCACCTGTGCCCCCAATCTGATCTCTAGCACTGGGAGATTGATTTATGCTCCCAGATTCAGCATATTTCCCTTCAGGCAGCTAGAGTGTGAGGCCGAATGAAGGGGGGGGGAGGGTGGTGGTGGTGGTGAGGGGGGTCTTACCTCGGGACACAAATGCACTGCTTTGGTTTGTGTCTGATGGGCTTCCCCATGGGCTTGGGGATTGGGGATTTCAGAAATACAAAAGATAACTCGATGTTTACAGGGAGGTTTTGTTTTTAACCCCTGAAGTAACCTTATAGTTTATTTTTCCCTGTCTGATTGCGATCTCCCAAGCTGCTGACAGTTCGCCTTTGAAACGAGTCAGCTTTGATCAGGGCTGTGGCAGCCAGGCAGGTCATTTTTACTGTTTGTGACTTAGTCCAACCAGTTTGGCAAGAGCAAGGCTGCATCCTGGTGTGGGAAGTGGAACTGGTGGACACAAAGTCACGCTTTGGTAACACAGCCCTGCCCCTCCCCCCATGGTGCCTGGGTTGAGCCCTCCCCTCTCTGCACCCTGGGGTCCCCCAATAAAGCAGCTTCCTTTGCCAGCCTATTCTCTGGGCCCATGGAGGGGAGATGGAGACAAGCCTGTGGCTGTCACCTCCACACCCCTCTCTCGTGCTCTCTCTCTCTCTCTCTCTCTCTCTCTCTCTCTCTCGCTCTCTCTCTCTCTCTGCAGGCCATATTCCTCCAGATTTCTAGATGGTAAAACTTTGTCCTCACTTTTCCTGGTCCCTTTCCAGGGCTGGCCTGCCCGACGCAATGGATAGCTCAGGATCTTTGGCTTCTTGGTCAAGTAGGCAGCTTGTGGCTCCATCAGTGGCAATAAGGGTCAGGCCTATGGCTCTTAGCCACCCTTTGGGTCATGAGCGAGGGTGAGCACATGGGGGACTACGTTAGCAGGGTGTGGCTGAGATGGAAAATGCCAGTCTTCTGGAGGGATGGTGACAAAGGACAGCTTCTGAAGGAGTTTGATTAAGACACTGAACAGCCAAGTTCAGATCCCAGCACCATGGTTCCCAGCTCAGAGATCTTGGGCAAGTCATGCTGTGTGAGTGTAAAATGTAAAATGAACAAGGTAACAGCCCAGAACTGCAGGTTGTGAAAATTCCATTAGCAGTGTTGTAAAGCCCCAGTGTGAGGTATGACATGTAGCACGTCCTAATAAATAGGAGCTACCATCACGGCTTTTATCCCGACCACTGTCCTCGACTCTTCCCCTAGCATCAGCTTCCTTTTGTGTAAGTACTGCATGCTAACCGGTCGCGCCAGTGGAGCTTCAGTCATCTTCCTTTTACGAGAGAGCAAAAACCTTGCTTTGCTGAGGAGTTTTGGTTGGAATTTGAAGCGATTTCTGGGTACAGAGACTCCAGGAAGAGACTGGGGCTGGCAGGATTCATCTTTGGGGTTCTCCTCACCAGCGCAGGCCCAGCTGAAGGAAGACTGTCCACAGTTGGAGAGGGGAGGCAGGGTCTTCTGATGAGGTAGAGCGTGGACAAGGAAACTAGATGAGTGACTGTGAGAGTGGCGGGAATTGTGTAAGCGTGGTGAGCCGGGCTAGACAGGAGGCCCGAAGTCCCCTCTTGCAGTACGCAGGCAGAAGAGCTCACAGAATGAGAGCAGCTCTGGAGGACACAATTCAAGGCGGTGTCTACTGTTTTGGGGCCAGAGCTTCAGCTCTGCTGTATAATCTTTTACACCCCTGGGAAGTCATAGCCTCTTATCTGAGTCTGATCCCAGCTGACAGCATGGAGCATGGCTGTCCCTCCACACATTTTGGGGGAGATTTCTTTTGGGGGGCAACACTGCCCAGTCCCCTTGCTTCAGAGACTACACATAGTACCTGTGCTAGACCGACTGGCCTTGCTAAAGCCAGTTGGTGGGATAAAGAAGTGTCCCAGCCAGCTCCGTACCCATCAGCGCATGGAAGTAGGGCCAGGCTTGGCTGGGACAGACAGCTGCCCTTCTGTCAAGGAGTCATCCAGGTGGTCCTCCACACTAGCGGGGACGTGGATGACTGGGCTGTGGCTTCCCCCCACTGGCTCTGAACTGCCCTTGTGATCACAGAGACAGGTCTCCCAGCCATCCCTTCCAGTTTGCCGCGCTTCTGTGTGAAGACAGTTGTGTGTTCCAAGCCAAGGTTTATTTTTACCAGGGATACAGATGTTTCTGCTCTCGTGCAAGATTTCATTAAAGCTTAACCGGTGGTTTACCAAGGCAGGAGACTGCCAAGGTTAATATTTCTGCAGCACATTCCCTTCTGTTCATTTCTGGCACCAAAATATCCCCAGGTGGGCATATTGTGCCAGTGCCATAGATCAAAACTGCACAGCGAGATCGCCAGCACATCTGCTTAAGGCAGACGGAGCCTCCGGTCGCAGAGCGCCGGCTTCGACTCAGGGCTGCAGGCAGAGCCCACAGCCTCTGGTGAGCACCAGATCTCTCTCTGGTGGCCCCTGTGGTAGCGCAGAGCTCCTGTCAGAGCACAGAGGCCACCTGACTGCTCAGGCTGGGTGCTGGGCTGGTGCTAAAGGGGCGGAGTGGGAGGCCAGAGGCCGAGGGCTCCTGAGATTTGTCAAGCGCGACCTCCTTTTTATCCTCCGTAGGAGCAGAGCTTCGGGTGACACAGGTGTGCATCGTGCGAGCCGTTTGTCTTTCCAGCAGATCAGGGTCGTCCCTGTGCGCGGGCAGCACTTCCAGCCCCTACGATGTGTGAGTCTGCACTCGTGAGCTGAGGTGAGGCAGACGCCCAGGGCAGGGTGCTGTCGCATGAACGCAGGCCTTAGCCTCTCCCTCTGAGGCTCAGGGTAAGGTGCAGGCAGTGGAAGCCCCTCGCTCTCCTTCACAGTAGAAAAATCCCTGTGTATAGCAGGACCAGCTTTTCTACCTGTGAAGTGGAACCTAGTGAAAAATAATCGTGACTTGGCTTGTTTGGCATGAGTTTCCTCTGCCTCACACCTTCCGTGGCTGATGAAATTGGAAACTGGTCAAGCAAACAGGGTCTTTGTCCAGGACTGTGTGGCAAGGGTAAGAGAAAGCTCGGGGGTGGCCTGGGATTCAGGGCGAGGTGGGAGTGGCGGGCGTTGTGTATGCGCTGTGGCCAGCGGGCTCACGGAGGCTCATTGCTGGCTTTCTAAGTTCAGGTCGGCGTGGGAAGAGTCCGGTTTCAGGCAGTGTGGGTATTTTGTCTGTTTCCTTTATGTCTCCAGATTTGTATAATGTATGGTCCTACTAGTTTCATAAGATTTTGGTGAAGAAGGGGATATGAAAAGGTTACTTATTCGACAATTCTGACTTCACCCAACGTGTGTCTCGTTACCTGGAAACTGCAAGCTGCCCCTTTTGGCTGCTGTGGCAGCGGCTGTGGCTGTCAGCCCTGAGTCTTGCGAAGCATCCGAGCTAAGTGAGCCACCAACACAAGGCAGCCTTGTTTTATCCAACTGAAAGGCCCGGTGGGTTTTATCCTAGCCCTGAGGTCCGCTACCAGTGGTCAGATCTGCGGATGCGGTTTCACCACAGGAGCTCTCTATCAGGATGCTGCGATAACCAGGACAGACCATTTCCTGGCTGTGTTGGGTGACAAATGCCAAGGTGAATAATGTGTTCCCTGACTGGTTTCTTTGTGATCCATCAAACCCATCCATTCTTCCTCTTGCCTTTTAGTCTACCTGTCCATTTATTCATCCATCCATCTATCCATCCATCCATCCACCCACCTGTCTGTCAGTCTATCCATCCATGTAATATATCAACAAAGTTGACATCAAACTTAAGTGTGTAGAATATGGAAACAGTAATCATGGATCCTGCCCTCAGAGACCATCATAGGTAAAGTGGGGGACAAGACACTGAAGTGAATGGACAGAAAGCCCAAGGGGGAAAACCTGGAAGGTAGAGTTAGACTTGTATTGAACCCAGGGCTTCTTGAGAAACCCACAGGACCCCAGTTTGTGGACATGGAACACCCCAACCGCAGGAGTAAAGGTCCAGCTCCTGAGAAACTGTGGCTCTCTTTACAGACTCGCCAGTGGTTACATTGGGCTGATGCTGAACAGTGGGAACTCGGGCATTTGCTTAAGTGGCAGTTCCCATTCCTGACAGTCAGGAATGTCTCAGGTGGTGCTCACAGGTGTGGCCGGTGGGTGAAACTGAGTGCACAGTGACAGATGCCGGCAGGCCTTCCCCATGTGAAGAATCTGCAGCAGCTGAGAGCTGGGGCTGTCTCCGGGATGGGTATCGGCTTCGCTGCAAAGCCAGGCATGTGTCGTTGTAACCCACATTTCCTCCTCTCGGGGCCTTTCTTTAACCTGTCCTCTTCAGCTTTTCTCCTTTTCATTAGCAGTTTTTCTACTGTCTTGGGCATCTCCATAAAATCTTCTGTCTAATAGCCTCACCTCTCAGTCCTCTAGGAATATGGAGTTTAGAGATGGGTTCAGGCTCCGCGGCCCCTTCTATCTTTGGAATCTGTCCCTTGACTATAAATAAGGCTGTTGCTTAGTGCCAGTATTGATGGTATTCGCAGCTGTCCTCTGGGAGATGGATTCAGCCGAATAACCCATTTTCCAGAGGACATGGCCATTAGGTGACAGCTATTTATGGTTCCTATTGACTAGGGCCAAACCTGAACTGTCAGTGACATTAAAATTTCATGTGCTGGGAGCTGCCTTTCCTTATCAGGCTGTCTCTTTCTATTTATTCACAACATCTAACCATGTTTATCTAGGATCTTCAAAGAAAAGAGCCACTAAATCTCGAGGCTCTTGGCTGGTCTGGCTACTGAGATTTTACCTAGCATCCCTGTGAACTGGGGCACATGCATTTGCATTTCACAGAGGTGGACGCTGAGGTCAGCAGGTGAAACGGCTCACCAGAGTCACTGGGTTAGACTGCCAGTGGCAGAGTGGAATTCAGGCCGCCTTCTCCCTGGAATCAAAGGCTGCATAATTTCCATGAAACCATGCGTGTCTGATTTCTGGATCTGGAATGTCACTATGGAGTTTTTTATTTATTTATTTTGTCCCCTGACAGTTCCATCGCTTGGAGTTAAGTAGTCAATTGAACATGCACTTTTAAAAAGCTCATTCATGCCAAATTTGCTTTCGTAGGCACAGTGTTCATCTTTAGAGAGTTTCTTTCCATCCCCTTCTATGAAAATAAATAAAATGTCAGGCAAGATTCCTTCTGGCTTTATCATCGAATGCGTTTTATAGATGGCTGAGTTCTCCAGTGAAGTTCTCATTGGAAAATACTCCCTTTTCAGCTTCTGTGTCTCCATCAGAGGTTATTGCACTTTAAGATATTACATTTTAAGCAATAACTGTTTCTTGGTGGCCATAGAATGCATGTTCCATGTGAAAAACCATCCTCTGTCCTCCAACCATCTGTGCTTGGAGAGCAGAACTTGACCTTAGTTGAATATCTGCCTTGTCTCTTGTTAACCTCTGGACTCAGGCCCATCACATCTGAGTCTCAATATTGATTCATTTCTTCCTTCTCTCCCCTCTCCTACATTCTCTGTCTGTCTGTCTTTCTCTGCCTCTCTGTCTCTGTTTGTTTCTCTGTCTGACTCTGTCTCTCTCTCTATCTCTGTCTATCTCTATCTGTCTCTCACTCTCCGTCTCTTTTTATCTTGTCTCTCTGTCTCTTTCTCTCTTTCTGCCTCTGTCTCTTTCTGTCTCTGTCTCCATCTACATCCTCAGCCTTCAACCCTCTTACTTTAGAGATTTATTTTGCAGAAGAGAGTAGAGAATTTATTTTAGTATTCTTTTATCTTTTAATATGCTACTGTATATGTATGCTGATCTTTTTTTCTCTGTGCAAAGGATCAAACTCAGCGTTCTCCATCTCTAACCTATATCTCTAGCCTTTTACATTTATTCTGAGATAAAGTCTTGCTGAGTTATCTAGGCTGACCTCAAGCTAGTAATTCTCCTACCTCAGCCTCCAGCATGGCTGGGATTATAGGCATCTGATACCACTTCCAGTCCTATTCTGACACTCGGAAGGGTTAGAGAAGTCAACGCTTTAGATCCTCCTTAGTGGGACACGCTTGAGCCAGGCTACCAGAGTTATCCTGTTTTCTAAATATTATGAAGTAGCTCGTGTGCTACTGAAATGCCTCTCCGTCCTCCTTTTAGAGGCAGTTATCCATAGATGTGTGCAGAGTGTGACTTGATAGCTAACGCTGCCTGGGCATCAGATCCCTCTAGAGAATTTTGGGAAGAAAAGAAAGGCAGATGGCTGGGTCATCCAAACATACGGATTGATGCTCTTTGGTGTGGGCCTGGGCATCTGTGTTTTCTAAAAGCTCCCCGGGGACTCTGATGTGCAGCTCGGATGGAGACGACTTGTGTCATCTGTATATCGAGGAGGTTGGATGTGTGGATTGTGGATAAAATTCCATGAAGACTCCAGGCCACGGGATGAAGGATTTCTGCTCCTTCATAAAAATCCCTATCATCCCCATAGTTTGCCAAGATGCTCTCAAATAGGAACTTAAAATTTGTCTCTCAGTATAAATCAAACCTCCAAACTGCAATTCTACAGAGAGGGTAGAGCCAGCAAGAACCTCCTTCTCCACCCTGGGAGCTGCCTTTTTTGGGTGATTTCCTTAACTGTGACAGCTGGGTCTTTCTTTTGCAGGGTGCTTTGAGTATGCTTTTGTATACCTCAAGATGCACCTTTGGGTGCCTCATCTCCAAGGAGCTGTGCGGTCCCTTTATCCTAGTGGTGACTTGTGGCTGTAGGCCAACCACAGTTTATAATATCCCCTGGTGTCACCCCTGAAGCCATCGGTTGTACCCCTCTGACTCTCCCCAGCTTCTCATGCAGCAGCGTTGTAACTGTAGGAGCCCTCACCCCTCACCGCAGGCTTCCACTGACCCCGCTCAAGCCTGTACACACCCACTGGTTGGAATGAATGAGCCGAGGATACGAGGATAGCATAGTGATCTCATGCCCGCAGTGATAACTTCCTCTTAGAACCAGAGCCCTGTCTCCACACTCTCCCTTCTCTTACACCCTTCTTCAGATGGTGCAGGATGGTCTCTGTCCTGTGCCTTTGAAGTCTGCATTGTGCACTTTTGTCCCATGCTTACTTTGCTAAGTGGCACTGGTCTCTCAAGTCGAGGCCATGACTCAGAAGGAGCCCCTCCCTCCTTCTCAATTGCCTGCGTGGCAGCTGATGGCTGGTGGGTCAGAGAAGTGTGGTATTTGTGCTGAGCCCCTAAATGTTTCTATCTCTCTGAACCTCAGACTTCCCCTGAGCAGAACAGAACCAGTCCTACAGACTCTCTAAGACTGGGAGGCATAAAAGTGCATATTAAAGGGTTACAGCTTCACACATTGGAAAGTTTCCAGTCAGACCCATTATGCAGTTAGTTCAGTTCAGTCAAAATGCTGGCCATCTTGGCTACCCTCCTTAAAGCTCCCTTCACTGACAGCCAGCCAGCTGGAGAGGACCTGTGGCACCCCTGCGGCTCTGTCACCAGGCGGACAGTCCCATTGAGGACCCGACATGAAAGCTGGGTCGAAACAGCTAACTGAATTAAGCAAGTTCTTGAGCAGTAGAAAATGTGCTTAAATTTGCATCCCTGAAGCAGATGGCCAGCAGGAGACGATTAAATTAGTTTCATTATCTTTGGGGAGATTAATTTGTCACTTTATTATTTTTCTTTTGTTTATGTGAAAAAAAGGAGATGTGATTTTGTTATCTCTGGCAAATGTGATTTGTAGGAGGAGGTTGACCCTTCGTGGAAAACAAGGATATGGAAGGACCTCTAAACACAATTGCTATCCAATTGTAGCTCAGGAGCAGAGAACAGAAATGCCGCCACCTATTGCCGGCAACAAATTAGCTTGTATTTCCAGGAACCATTTCTAACTCTTAAAAATACTCAGACGATGGACTTTTATTGTTTAATTGGAGATGTTTCTATGATGCTGCAGTTCTTAGGACCCGGTGTCTCTGAGTTGACATGATTTTTTTTTTTTTTTTTTTTTTGCAGAACTGGGGATTGAACTTAGGCCCTTGTGCTTGCCAGGCAAGCGCTTATTCTACTGAGCCATCTCCCTGGCCCCAATATGATTAATTCCAGTACTGCACCACAGATGATCAGAATCCAGCAAAGTTGAGGGAAGCACAGGCATTTTGATTTCTTCTTTTAAAGGTGAAGAACAGCAAGATGTAGGACCTTTAAGATCAAATGGGACCTTTCATGTCAGGGCTGCTAACTGGAAGACTCTCAGGATTATTCTTCGGGCACAGACTGCTCTTTCAGGGCCCTTTTGAATGGATCAAAGCAAAACCTGAAGTTTTGAATGGCATCTTTTTTGTTACATCCTTTCATCCTCAACAGTTGCTACTGAGCATTCTGGGAAATTCACTCACACAGGAAGTTTATTGTTCCTAATAAGGGGGTATAAGCTTCATATAATATACTTATGTGTATTTCTGCATTTGCATATATACATGCACATGAGAACTTCTGAAACTTGTGATCTCCAAATTAAACCTCAGGCTAGCATTCTGTCACTGAAAGCACTGCCCATCTTCTTAGGGATGGGGTACCCAGGGGTGCATCTCGAGTTATGCAAAGGGGTA
>NW_004524735.1:5876462-5882540 GCF_000260255.1 Octodon degus | reverse complement strand
CGGTCCCTGTGCTTTGCTAAGCTTGTTCTAAGTAGGTGCTTTAGACTACTGAGCCATCCCACCAGCCCCTCTGATTTGTATTGAGAGGAGGGGCTGGGGAGATGGCTCAGTGGAATAAGCGCTTCCCTGACAACTGCAAGGGTCTGAGTTCAATCCCTGGTTCTGAAAAAAAAAAAAAGGAAAGTTGTATTGAGAGGAAAAGAATTAGGTTTTCAAGCTGGATGGCCTACCACAGGCCACTGTGCAGCTTTGTATTTGTTTCTTTCTTAAATAAACCTTGAAGGTAAGAATAGATTTAACTTTGCAGAAAGCAGGGTTGCTGTATATCTCCACACTTATCTTAATACAGTACATTTAAAAAATAATACAGTACATTTGCCATAACTAGTGAACTCATACTGAAACATTATCAGACTTATTCAGATTTCTTTGATTTTGATCTCAGATCCTTGGTTCCAAGATCTCATCTGGGATACCATGTCTGTAGGCCTTCTTAGCTTCCTTCAGGCTTCCACTTTCTTTGTGCATGATGCCCTTAACAGTTTGGAGGAGTATTACCAAGGTAATTTGTGGAATGTCCCCCCTTAACACCCTTGCTCCCCAGTTGGGATAATTAAGACTGGGGTTGAGGGTTTGGGAGAAGCCCACCAAGGAAAAGTCCTCAGGCTGTATGAGGGGTGTCCTCCGGATGTGATTTGGGGTGTTGTTCACTGTGATCACTGGCCGGATGTGATTTGGGGGCGGTGTTCACCGTGATTGCTGGCCGAGGTGGTGCGTGTGTCGACTGTGTTCACCCTCACATTGTTCTTTGCCTGCTTTGCACCCTGCGCTCCAGGTATAGCCCGCACTTAACCTTGGGAGCAGAATCTCTGCCTTACTTGATTTGGAATTTTTCTAGCCTGGGGGCTCTGCTAGTGTCCTTTCTTTGTTCAGTCATTTATATCAGTGTGAACTCGAGGATATTTGCTGCGTACTTTGGGTTAGGATCTAGTATTGCTTGATGTTGCTCAAACTGATTTGAGCTTGGCCATCTTTCACCACTGGGAGGGAGCTCTTTCAGTTGGCTCTGAGCCCTTTCTATGGCTCATGATTGTGTTCAGGGCTTAGTCCTCACTGAGGTTTATTTGTGCGGGGTGTTGGTTTTAGTCTTGCAGATCAAACCCAGGGTGCTCCACTGCTGAGCAACATCCCTGGCCCCTTTTCAAACAATTTTTCAGATAAGGTCCTACTGAGTTGTTCAGGTTGGCCTTGGAGATCTTCATGCCTTCTAGTCACGTGGTTAGGATTCAAGTGTGCGCCACCACCCAAAGCTGCAGCCTTACCTTTTTTATATTCTGACCTTCTTTACTTTTTGATACCACTCCATGATCCAGGCTGCTGGTGAGCAGTTCCTACCCTGGTATGATCATTAGCCACTGCCCAAGAAGCCCAGATTCCTTCTATTAGAGAACGGTATTAGGAACCAAAATGTAGCTGCGAGGCAAGCTTGTTGCTCTTGGGGTGTCATTGTTCTTGGAGCCTTGTAGCTGGCAAGATGAGGATATAGGGCCATATACTACATTCGATCCGTGTACATGGTTATAAGTATTGTATCTAGACTAAGTGGCCATTCATTTATTGTGATACGCTATCTAGATCAGCATGTACTTTATACTGTGATTTAGTTTGTAAATGAAAATTAGTGTACAGTTTCTAGTCTCCTGTGCCAGTCTGCTATGACAGGGAAGTGGTAGCCACCTGCGAAACTTAGTAAATGCACCTGTGCCCTGAGGTTGGGGTGGACACCCATCTGGGGCCTGGGAATTTGAGTTTTATTAAGTTCTGGACAGGTTGAATTCTCCCAATATATATAATGATTATATAAAACTCTAGCAGTGCCAGGAAGCACCTAACACCATTACCCTTGGTGTCCTTTTGTAATGTCTTCAAGTGGCATCCTATCGCTCCCTCAAGACAATGAGCTCCATGTCAATGTTGCATGTGGTCCTGTCCCAGGTGCTGAGGTACTGGAGGTACTTAATAAATGTTTGTTGAGTAAATGGGTGGAGTTACACAGAGCAACAGTGCAGAGGAGGGGAAAACACATGTGACTGACCGGACCCTTCCTACGCTCCAGATGCCTTTCTTCTGGCTTGCGTAATGCCATCCAGTTCAGGACTTCAAATCAGGTGTGGTTAGGTCAGAATCCAGCTCCCTTTCCAGCCCAAGCTCCTGCTGCAGGAAGCTCCAGGTGTGCTGTTCTACATCCTAGAGCTCCTATTGGCCAGAACAGAGCTGGGTGGGTAGCCATGGGGCTGGGCGGGGAAGAGCAGCTCCCATTTAGAGTCACCCAGTCAGTCATGAGGAGATTGACTCCAGTAGGGTCTGGGAAGAGGGGTTGTTTTTTTTCCTGCCTTTTCATGGTCACAATGAAGTGACATTGATTTACAAGTCAGTGGGTTGGAGCCAGAGAAGGGTGGAAAAGATCAATTAAATGACTACCCCAGCTGCCACACACTAATGCCTTTCTTACTGAGTTTCACTGTCAGGAAGCAGAAGGCTGCCGCATTCAGCCTTTTCCAGGAAATCTAATCGCCAACTCTGAAATGCCAGGTTTTATTAGATTGGGAAGAGCCTAGCTCGGAGGCTGGCATTTTCTGCCTCTACAGAGAACACTTGACTGGCCACCTGGAACTCTAAGCGACCTCCTTCTCTTCCTTTTCTGGGTGCGTTTCCTAAAATGTGATGAATATGACACTTTTGTGATCTGAATCTGCGGGTAATTTTTTTTTATATTATATTTTATTTTTTTATTTATTCATTTAGTGTGTGTGTGTGTGTGTGTGTGTGGCCAGCTCAGCCTACCAGGGGGCGGGGCTGGCCAGCATGTGGTGCTGGGGGATTGAACCGTGGTCCCTGTGCTTTGCCAAGCTTGTTCCAAGTAGGTGCTTTAGACCACTGAGCCATCTCTCCAGCCCCTGCGGGTAATTTTTATCTGGGCTTCAGAGCACTGGAATTTAATAGCTGGCAAGCTGTCAAAAAATATTCATTAAAAAAAATATTCATTACATTCCTACTATGTGCTTGGGACCTGGGCCAGCAGCCAGGGATGACAGAGGTTAGCGGCACAGAGTGGCGTCGGTAGAATTCTCCAGGCACCATGTTCCCCCTATAGCTTCGTGCTCCTGATCTATAAGGTGCATGAGAATCACGGAGCCTGCCCAAGCCCAGACCGCCCCGCTCCCCAGGATCTTTGATTCCAGCTGGACCTGAAAATCTGTCTTTCCAGCAAGTCCCCAGCAGTGTTGGTGGTGCAAAGCCAGGAGAACCCTCCCTGCATCGTTGCCTGACTGCCCTCATCTTATTTACATCATCAATGTCACCTCATTAGAGAGGCTGTTGTCACTTTCTCTACTGCAGAATACTGCGCTTGTTGCTGTTCATTCTCACTCTTCTTTTTGCAGTATTTTGCCCATGGTATGAGCTGGTGTATTGGCTTCTTGCCATCTTATCTGTCCTGCACATCATCCTCAACAGAAGGCAGCCTCATGAGAGTACCTTCCGGTTCACTGTCAGTCCTCAGATAGAAGAGTGACTGTCACAGAGTATATGCTCAGTACCTAAAGGATGACATGATGATGGGTGTCCTGAGGTTTTGTTGGTTTGGGTCTTTTTGAAACAGGGTCTTGCTGTGTAGTTCAGGCTGGCCTTGAACTCAAGGTGATCCTCCTGCCTCAGCCTCCCTAGTGCTGGGATTACAGGCATGTACCACTAAGCCTGGCTCTGAATTGTTTTTCTAAATTAGTACATGTTCGTTGGAGCTCCAGTGGTGCAATTGGTTAGTGCGCAGTACTTATACTAAATTAGTACGTGTTTGTAATGTATTTCTAGCTTTAGCTTTTGGAGGACTCTTTACTCCGATTTCCATGAAGAAGGTTGCCATAGGAGAGTAACACAGAGACCTGAGGCAGCCCAAGATCGCACTACATTCCCACCCAGAGCAGTTTCTGGACGAGGCCTTCATACTTGTCTTAAACACTGCACATGTTTCATCTGCAAAGCTGTGGGGTTTGTTCGGTGAGCATAGCTGGCCACTCTGGGTTTGCTCTGAGCAGACCCACATTGCACCCAGCAGGTGACTGTAGCGCAAACTGGGTCAGGAAGCTGACAGCCCATCTCCGAGCTTGGTAGGATGTGGGGCCTAAAACAGGCTCCTTCAGATGACCTTCTTATAGGATGTGTGTCCGCTCATTAAACCTAGAATCCAGCACCCTTGGCCAGCGCCCCAGTAGCCTTTCCAACATCTCTCCAAAACTGAGTGCAGGCACATACTCTCTTCGCTTGCAAGAGTGAGACCTCAGGCGAAACATGCAGCGTCCTTTCCTCGCTGAGCCATGATAGAATGAACCACGCACCATCCTCTCCCTCTGACAGAAAAAGGGTTGGGTACCCTGGGGTGCGTGGATCCCATGCGTCCAGCTGCACCCCTGAATGTGAAAGCTCACAGGCTTTTTACTTGTGTGTGGCCACTGCCAGGCTGAAGTGAGGTCTGCACAGCCTGCCGCCTCCCTGCACAGCCTCTGCCAAGCATGGCCCGAGGGGAGTGACTCCCCAGGTTAGTTTGCCTGGGGCAGCCCAAGAAACAGTGATTTATTGGCCCCAAGTGTGTGGTGAAAATGTAGGCTCAGAGAGTCAGGTTCTTTTGAGGGTGAAAGGAACACAGTGGGGTGATGGGACCTGCAGCGACCACAGCAGCCTGAACCACAGCAGCCTGTGGTGCGGGCAGGGGCCTAGAGGGCCACCCCAGGGGGTTGGGGTAACATAAGCTGTCGCTCTTCAGGAGGTAGCCTGTGAAAGAAAATCTGACCACAGCGGGTGCATGACTTCAGCTAAAATTAACCTTGGAGGACTCGCCCGCCTCCACAGCGCTTTGAACTAGACACCCCGAGCGGGCACAGTGGCCAGCTGTGGAGCCCCGCTGCTCGCTGCTGTGGGAGCCAGTCATGCCCGTGAGTGTCAGCGTATGGGTTCCGGCTCGGGGTCAAAGTTGGGATTCTTGTGATCATTATAAAGTGGTAAGCAACCGCCAGGGACCCTGGCAGGGCCTCTGGGGAGAGCTGGAGAAGTTTCTTTAAATTAAACAAGGGCTTAGAGATGGTTCCAGTTTACTCTCTGGGCCGGGTGGGACCCGTGGGCCTTTCATCTCCTGAGAGCTCTGCACAGCAGACGGCCACCTCTGCTGTTCCATGTGGCCTACTAGGGTAAGAGCCCTGTGATGTATTTTTAGAGCAGGTAGAGAAGGATCCATCTGGAAATGTTTGGTGGCCTGAGAAAATACAGTTGCACAAACCCAAGGCGGGGCCGAGCAGGCTGGATCGGGAGGTCAGGGATGACAACAGGTGCGGCCGCTGTTTTCCTCTGTGGGCCTCAGCAGGTGCAGGCAGGACAGAGCTGGGCGGTCGCTGAGCAGTCAGGGAGGAGAACTCTGGGAGAGGGCTTCCCTGCAGGAAGGCTGCGTCTGGGGCAGCTGGAAGCGATTTCTTCCTGGTGAGACCCTGATGTTCCGGGAAGGCCCCCGCAACCCGTTCCTCCTCCTGGCCAGGGAAGCCTGGGTGGGACCTTTCCGGCTGGAAGGCCGGCACCCTCAGGGCTTCCGGCTCACAGTGGAGAGCTCCTGCGCACAGAGCAAAAAGGCAAGGTGCACCTTTCTTTCTGTATACCTCCTTAACATCCCGGTGATCTATGTGACCAGAGCTGATGGTGGTCTTGGGTCTCAGGCAAGTGGCATTCTGGGCTTACAGTAAACAGTCACTTTGATGTGGTCTTTGTGGTGGGAGACCATTCATTTATAGCAGGAGAACCTCATTAAAACTTTCTCTTCTCTAAAGCTTTCTTAGGGGCTGGGGAGATGCTCAGTGGATTAAGCACTTTCCTGGCAAGTGCAAGGGCCTGAGTTCAATCCCTGGTTCTGCAAAAAAAAAAAAAAAATTAATAATAATAATAAAGTTTCAATAATTATTACAACGCATATTGTTGTCTTCTTAGTGGTTATTCATAGTACAAAATGCAGACATGATATCCTACCTACAAACACTATTA
>NW_004524735.1:5875001-5876362 GCF_000260255.1 Octodon degus | reverse complement strand
AATAAAGCTTTCTTTTCTTGAAAAAGCAGTGCTGCACTTCCTCCTGTCCCTAAGCTTGTCCTCATCCTCTGCTCTGATAGCACACCCTCCTTCCCACAGCCTGGGGAGGGGGCGGGCAGAGCCTCCTCCGGGGAAGGCCGGGTTTCCTTCGTTCCTTTGTTGGCTTAGTGAGTACTGTGTACAGCTGACCTTGCAGTGATCAAGTGTAAAATATTTCAATCTCCAAAGCATTTGCTTAGCGAGTAGCTGTTCTGTGCTCTTCTGGGTTGCTCTAGGAAAGGGGAATGGATGATACAGGGGGAACCCCTGCAGGAAGATGCCTTCTGCTGGACTTTGAGGCATTTTGTCTCTGCTGAGTCCTCCAAATGTTTTGCATCTTCTTTCCATCCCCATCCTCCCAATACATTGACTCATTAAAGGTACAAGTCCCCTGGGCTGTTGGACACAGGTCCCTCTGGCTTTAGATGTCTAAACTACCCAGTCCAAGAGCCATTAATAGGGATGTCTTAGGGTTATTCTTTTAACTACTGGGGCCGAGGCTCAGTGGGCTGTGGAGAGGATTTCTTTTGAGGGACGCTGTTAAAAATAGACTTTTCAGGAAGAGGAGGCTATGGCGTATGATTGGAGGTTTGATGAACCCCGAGAAGGCCTACCTGGAGATTTCCGAGTCCTGATAAGCCTATTTGGAGAGACACAGGTTTCAGGTTGTCCCTTTCATAGTGATATAGGAGAAATGTTATAACCCCAACCTGCTCGAAGGCAGATTCACTGAGCTCATGTTCCCCAAAATTGAAGAATGAACTCTGTGGAACAACAGAGACTAAGAGTAGGAAAACCTACTAGCATCTAGGAGACAGGAAGGTACCCGAGCCCCAATTCACAGAGGAAGTTTTATACAACAAAATCGTGAAGTGGGCACATGGGTCCAAACTCTGGTCGCCCAATAAGATTACAAGGATAATCACTTAGGTAATGTTGATCCAATGCGGAAGCAAGTCACATAGCAAGTGTACATGGGAAGAAGAAAGACCTTTCGAGAAGGGATGAATCACAAGGTCCTCATCACCACCTGGGTAATTAATGTCTAGCTAGACTTTATTGAACCAGGTGATACCAATCACAGTACAGTCTCAAGTTATTGTTTGTCCCTCAGGCAGGCTTCTAGGCCTGGTCATTCCATCTTTGTTTTGAGGCCTGGCCTTCAACAGATGCGCCTCAGCTGTGGTTGTGACATGTCTCCTCTTCTGCACTGGTGCCCTCCAGGACTAGTGATGCCTGACTGCTCATATTTCTGCCTGATGTAGCTGTGTCAGGAACTGGGGAGCCCTGGGTCCCAGGTTTGCCACAGCCGCCCCCCCCCC
>NW_004524735.1:5871253-5874901 GCF_000260255.1 Octodon degus | reverse complement strand
CCCCCCCGTCAGAGTGAGCAGGACTGATTTCCTTAACTGCTTTGTGATGTGAAGCTGCCCCAGGAGTTGGAGCACCTGATCAGCAAGCGTCTGGAGTACAAGCGCTGAGCTTGGCCCCATGGAGTTCTCAGCCATGTCCTCTCTGAAGCAGGGAGAGGGCAGGCTGGCCCATTTCCCAGGATGGTAAGGAGGCTCGGGTTGGACTCTGTTTGGCAAAGAGCTTTTGAATCCTAAGCCCCGCAAGCGGCAGGCCCAAGGAAGTGGAAGCAGCTTTGTCTTCTGCTAGGACTCATTCTGCATAGTTGGGGCCTTCCTCCAGGACTTTGTAGGATAAATAAATCATTCTTTTGTGCTCTTGGCCAGGTTGTCCCACGGGTAGGGGAGGCACCCCTACTTCCCTGGGTGCCAGCGTGGTATCCAGTAGTCTGCCTAGTGAAAGCATCTTATAAATATATAAAACACAAAACCTCCAAGAGGTGTGACAGCTCTGACATCTGGGCTGGAGAAGGGCTTGGACACCACGGTCACTTCCAGTGTGGCCATGTCTCTGGGCCATGCTTTTGCTGAGAGTTAGTGAGGCTCTGGCATGGAAGGAAGAGGAAGGACCTTCCTAGGGCAGGGCAGCGCCAGCAGCCACTGCTGGAGTCGTTAGCAGCTAACAGTCCAGGGTTGCAAAGCTTTCTCCAAGCAGCTTTGCTACAAGGGATACAGCAGCATCTTTGTCAAGTCCTGGGCCCCTCTACTGACAGGGTCTGTTCCTCTGGCCACTCGTAGGCTGCAGTAGTTGCCAGCTTCACAAGGCCTCTGTAGGAAGGGCCTCATCCTTCACAGAGGCTCTGTGTGGCAGTCCATCATATCCTCCTTCAGTCCTTAACCCGAGGGTGTGAGCCAGGAGCTGCGGGTCCTTCTATCTCATGGAGGGAGGGAGCTCAGTGGAAGTTTCTGTCTTGCTGGGGTTTGGGTTTATGAAGAGGTTGGAGCCAGGATCTGCCTTCACGGCCTGCATGGATCCCTGGTGTGATCCGTTCTTACGCAGTATCTAGTGCATCGTTTATGGCGTAACTTCAGCATGACATAACTATTTGCCTAGTGTTTTGCGGCTCTAGACTTTTATAATCCACTGTCCCAAGGTCAGTGCCTTATTGTTTGTGGCTGGCATATCCCACGAAATGGCGGCGGCGTATCCCTCACGTGACATACACTTACATATGTTTGCACAAAACTTGCACTTAGGGCATCCCTAAGCTCTCCACCTCCCTCTTTCGCTAGATGGATCCAGAGGAGGCCCCCACCGCCTCGCCCCTGCCGGGCCTTCATATACCCCTGGCACCAAGGGAGCAGCCTTGGGGTCCTCTCTGCCCTGCTTCTCCAGGGGGAATCAGCCTGTGGGTGGGTGTCGCGGCACAGGCATGTGGATCCCAGCCCTCTGGGAGCTGAGGCAGGAGGATCGCAAGTTTGAGTCTAACCTGGGCAATTTAACAACTTAGTCTCAAAATAAAAAATTATGAAAAGACCTGGGCATGTAGCTCAGTGCAAAGGCCCCGGCTTACTTTCCAGTGTCATTTTTTGTCTTTTAAAGAAAGACAGGGGCCGGGGAAATGGCTCAGTAGAAAAAGCGCTTCCCTAGCAAGCACAAGGGCCTGAGTTCAATCCCTGGTTCTGCCAAAAAAAGAAAAAAAGAAAGAAAGACAGCCTATAATCCTGGCCTTCAGGAGGCTGAGGCAGGAGGGTTGCTATGAATTCAAAGCCAAGAAGTTAAACTACTTAGCAAATCTCAAACAAATAAAGCTAGGCAGCTGTGCAGTCTGCAGAAATCTTACCCTTATGCTCCAGGGAAAATCCCATAAAATCCCTACTGACCATGGCTCTGTTTTTTGGGAGAGAGATACCTTCAAATCAGCACCATGTGTGTATTCACAGTTTGCATTGCATGCTGGGAATGTTAAAATGTGTTGCTCTTATTTGTAGTGCTGGGGATTGAACCCAGGCCCTTGTATATGCTAGACAAGACTGCTATTGCTGAGCTGCACCCCAGCCTTGGTGTTACAGACTTGAAGGGTTCGTGTACACCTTCTGCAGCCCCTCCCCTGCGTGGTCTCGGGGACCATTATAAAAGACTTGGGGGAAAAAAAAAAACTTTAAAAAAAAAGAACCTGTTTACCATAAGGAGAAAACCCAAAACAAAGAACTCTCTCTGCGCTGATTGCATCTCCTTTCACCCACCTCCTGGGGCTACAGCCTGGAGGACTGGCTGAAATGCAAATGCTAGGCGGGGACAGTGACTCACCAGGACCTGCAGCTGGCTCCAGCTCCCACCTGGATGGAAGGCAGCACGCGTGAGGTGAGTTTCTATCGGCAGGGCCAGACACAGACGGGGTCAGGGCCAGTGGAGGCCAACCCGAGCGGGGCCAGCTGGGCGGCTGCAGTGGGCGCTGAAGGGTCCAGTGCTCCAGCCAAGGAGACCTGTGCAGAGGAAGAAGGGTGCTGGGGGGGTCTCTCAGCTTCCTTGAGAGGTCCTTGTCACAGCGCCTCCCATGGTCTGCATGGTGCCATGAGCTCCCCCTTGGGCCACTTGGCTCTGGAAATAAACTGCCCCTCTCTTAACAGGGAGTAACCTAAACAGGGCTCTGGCGCCCTGGGGCTCTCTCATTCTGTCTCTGTCTCTCTTCCCCACCCAGCTCCTTTACCCCCTGGAAAGCTGTGCTTGGCACCTCTTGTCCCTCCTGAGGATGCCACAGCCCTAGAAAGTGCCAGTAAGACAGAGAATTGAGGGGAGATTCCCAAGAGGAGAGTCCAGAAAGCACACCAGGCCGCTCAGCATGCCCTCACCTGTGCCCCTCCCCAGCTTCCCACCTTCCCCACCTGGCTAGCTGGGGCCGGAACCTCCCTGAATTCCCTTTTTCTCATGCAGAGCATTTCAGCTAGCTCTCTTCTCCCAAATTTGCATGTGCATACACATCCTCTAGCAAGCAGAGCTGCCGGGGGAGGGAAATAGATTCTCTGGTGTACCTCCTGCCTCACCCTGTGCACTGAGAGACGCTCAGCAATTGGCTTCCAGAGGTAGAACGGCTGCCTGGGTTGCTCTCGCCCATTTCCCTGGCACAGTCTCTCCTCCCAAGCCTGATTTCCACTGAGCAGTGCCCATTCCTGAACCAGGAGCTGGGAGGTCGTACACCAGCGCCTCCTCTGATGTGCTTGGTGCTACGCAAGATGCTGGGCACACTTGTCCTCAGGAGCGGAGGCAGTAGTAAGACCCAGAGTCACTGGGCTGTGAGGAAGGCTGTTGTTTGTTATTGTGGTACAGAGGATTGAATCCAGAGCCTTTGCACTGAGCTACATCTCCAGCTTTAAAAAAAAGAAAAATTGGAGACAGGGTCTGGCTCAAATGGGCTCAAATTTGCAGTCCTGCTTCAGCCGTCCTGAGTGCCTGGGTTATAGGTTTGTACCACAGCTGTATAGCCCAGATATATCTTTTTTTTTTTTTTTTCGGAACCGGGGATTGAACTCAGGCCCTTGCACTTGCCAGGGAAGTGCTTATTGTTATTTATTTATTTGTGTGTGTGTGTGTGTGTTTGTGTGTGTGTGGCCAGCTCAGCCCACCAGGGGGCGGGGCTGGCTGGCATGTGGTGCTGGGGGATTGAACCATGG
>NW_004524735.1:5845725-5870738 GCF_000260255.1 Octodon degus | reverse complement strand
ATCCATCCATCCATCCATCCATCCATCCATCCATCCATCCATCCCTCCCTCCCCCACCATCTCTAAGTCACTAAGGAGTGTTTAGCAGTCCCTGCACTGCTGGCCATTCAAAGTGCAGAGGCTTCTGACTGAGGCGCTTGGATAACAGCCACGATAAAGGCCCAGGGAAAGTGCTTTGGGAGGCAAAGTAAGAACGAACCGCTCGAGCTGGGAGGATGAACTGGGCTTGCTTGCCTGGGTCCGGGCATTTGCTGGGCTGAGGGACTCCACAGGCAGGGCTGGGGAGAGGTCTTGCAAGGACACTGAGGCTGAGCTCATGGGCTTTGTGATCACTGAAGGGATTTTCATTGAACACTGAGATTTCAGAAAGCGGAGAGCAGCTTAGTGGCTGCAGAGGTTCGCCAACGCTTACCAGTACCACACGTGTGCCCGGAAGGACTTGGCTACCCACTTTACCCACCTTTCCTCTGCACACAGACCCGACAGTCCTGAGTGTGGCAGTTGCCCCAGGTTACAAACCTTGGTTCCAGGGGCCTGCCCCTTAGCTCAGTTCTTTAAGTGGCTGCTTCAACAAAGCAGTCAGGCTCAGGTTGCTGTGGTTCGATCCCCACAACACAAGACAGCCAGTCATGCCTTGAAGGCATTCGGAGCAAAAAAAAAAAAAACAAACCTTGGTTCCCTCATCTTCCAAATAGGCATAGAGTCCTTTAGATCTAATGTCTCACTCTGTGCACACAATCTCCCTCTGATGTAGAAGTTGAGACTCGGAGAGGTGAAGCAGCCCACCAGAACCCCCCAAGACTCTAGTGTCTCCCCTGGCTGTGGTGAAGCCCGAGATCCTGGCAGCTTGTGGGAATTTTGGGCCCATCGGGCAGCTCAGAGGCAGGGGAGGGGCCTGATGTCCTTAGCTGCAGTGCATAGTGTCGCGAGCCCCGCAAGCTTGGAGGGCAGGATGGGAATGCGATTTTGTGAGCCATGCTGAGAGATGCCTGCACTGTGGCCTGGGCTCTCGCCACCCTGCAGGTGCAGCCACACTTCTGGCGGTCGGGCGATTTTGCTGCCAGAAGCAGTGTGCTCCGCAGCGCCTCCTGCTGGTTCCCACTCAACCCTGCAGGGACATTGTGGTGAAGTTCAGATCTGGGACCTGGTTTTATTCTGAAATGACCCGTGGGAATTCCAGTCACTGCCTTGATCTCTTGATTGTCCACGGAGACCTAGAAACACTGCGCAAGTGGGGCGTGGCTCCGGGAGACGTTCTCCGTCTACTGAGTATGCAAGTCTGGTGTGTACTGGATATTGTATTTTATCATTTGTATGTGTAAGGAGTATACTGGGAACTGAAACGAGGGTCTTCTCATGAAGGTACTTCCCCAGTCCTTTTTTTTTCAGAACCGGGAATTGAACTCAGATCCTTGGCGCTTGCCAGGGAAGCGCTTATTCCACTGAGCTGTGTCCCTGGCCACCCCATTTTTATTTTTTACTTTGAGACAGGGTCTGGCTAAGTTCCCCTGATTGAGCTCCAGCTGTCGACCTTCCTGCCTCAGCTCTCCAGCATGTCAGGGTTGGAGCAGAGCAGGTTTGCACCCGGCTTATTTTTTGTTTGGTTGAGACAACGTCTCACCAAGTTGCAGGGGCTGGGCTTGGTCTTGCGGTCTCCCTGCCCCCAAGCCTGCCCCACGCACTGCCAGGATTACAACTGCGGGCCACCATCCCGGGCGTACCTTTCACAGCCTCTGTTTCCTGGTCTGTAACATGCTGATGATCATTTATCCCGTGACCAGGGAGCACTTAGTATGTGCCAGGCAGTACTATGGATGTCTGGAAAAATTCCCTGGGTGAAACCGGCAGACAACAGTGCCCAGCATCTGGCGCTTGATTGCAGGAGAGGGGAGATTGCTGAGGAGGTCACAGCCCTCACCGCAGGCCAGCGGGTGCGCGTGGGAGGCGGGGCAGTCAGCTGAGGAAACCACAAGAGAGTCCTCTGTACCCGCGAAGCAGTGCAGGAGCGGAAGAGCCTGGGCCTGCACGCGGGTTCCCCCAAGCTGTGGAGTAGCCGGGCACCCACGCCCTCATCCCTAAGATATTACCAGTCCCCTCCCAGCGCGTTGGCCAACCTGGTTTATTTCAAAACCCTTACAGTGGCCTGGCACACCCACCCGTGGCAGACAGTGCCTCCATTGTGCTCGCCAGGGCCAGTCGGGCTGGGGGTGGGGTCCCGCCAGCCTGGAACAGCGCGCTACTTTTCCGTTCCTCGGCCTCAGTCCCACAGTGTCCACTCACGTCCCATTGGCATGTTGATTGTTGCTGTCTTGATGCTGTCATGTAATGATGTTTATTACTTTAGGCTTTGCCGACTTGAGCGAATGGCTGCTCCCCCATGCCTCGCGGAGCTCAATAACAAGGCCCCGCTCTGTTCCCACGGGCAGGTGACACTAGATGGCTTTTGCGCAATCAGCCCTTCTCTCACCCGGGGTTTCCCACCTTGCCTAGGTGCGCCTCTATCGCGGGGGGTTGTGGGGGGCCCTCACTAGTGGTGTAGCTCCATCAGGAGTCCGAGTCACTGCTTCAGAGCTTTGCCCACTCATCCTGTAGACCATCTGAGCTTCCTCATCTGAATATCAGGAAAATCGATACCTTCCTCACAGACAAGCTGGGGCCCAAAGGGTCCATTGTCACCACTCTGCTTGGCGATCACAGCTAGCAGACTCTCCTCATACTGCGCACCAGGCTACCATAGACAATCTTATGCCCACCTCCCCATACAGTGAATAGGCTGTTGATCCATGTTAGAGATGAGAAGACTGAGGCTCGGGCAGCATAAGTAACTTATCAAGGCTCACTCTGCCAGGAAGTGATTGAGGGATGTTGGAAATCTAAGTGACCCGACTCCACATCTTCTCTTTGTCAGTCCACACAGGGCACTTGGCAAATGGTAGCCATAGTTTGTGGGGCCAAACAAGAGTAGCACCGGAGCGGGTAGGTGCTCGGGCAGCAATGGTATACACTTATTATTGAAGGTGGGGAAGGTACAGGGTAGCAGCAGGCCAGTGAAAAGGTTCACAGTGGCCCTGGGAATAGGGGAAAGGGTCTTTGGTATTCCAGTATTTCCAGATTGCCTTCTCTGTCACACACACAAGGCCTTGGGACAGTTGCCCCGCCCAGACTCACTGGGCGTCTTCCATGCCCCAGCACTCGGCACTTCACCTTGGCGCCAGCACCCGGGGAAAAGCAGAGGTGCTGAGGAAGGCTGAGCCGCTCCGCTCTCCAGTCAGGTGCTGGTGTGACAGCCCTTTGTGACAGAGCTGTTCACTTGGGTGGCACAGGACGTGGGCTTGTCTGGTGCTCATGTAGGCAGAAGGTTATCACAGACAAAAGAGAGGACACCAGGAGCTGGCCCCTCAGGTCCCCGGCTGCTGTCCTCTGTGTGCAGACCGGGAGTTGTACCCCTGTTTGCCCAGACCACATTACAGTGCGTGAGGTGGGCTCGGGGCATTCGGAAGCCAGGCGCACCTCAGTGCTCTTTCGTTCTTTCGTGCATGGTTGCAGTACATAACGATGGTCCTGCTGTGGGATTGGTACCTGGACCAAACACGTCATGCTGCTTTCCCACATCCCTCCCCTAAGGCAGGTGCTTAGGTCCCTGAGCTATCTTCCAGGCCCTTATATGTTGGGTTGCTTAGACAAACCTTCAAGCTTGTGCATTTGATTAATTACATTTAACCTTACAATCACCCAGGTGCATCTGATTTCCTACAAATGACTCAGGTTTATCCTTCTTTATGACAGAGTTGTGCTCCCATGAGTGAACGCCACACTTTCTTTATCTGTTCATCGGGTGACGGACCTATAGGCCACTTCCAAGATTTAGCTGTTGGGAGTTGTGCTGCTGTAACCACAGGAATGCATGCCTCACTGTGCTGATATCTTGAACTCTGTCCCTCTGCAGCCCCACTTGAGGTGCTTTTCGCTTGGTGGCGGGAGACCACCTGAGAACCCAAAGCTCTGGGATGCAGAATGAGCTCTACTGAACCCTTTCTGTATCAGTGGTGTGCCTGCGGGCAGGGTCCCACCCAGGCTCTCGCTTGAAGGTTCCTTGCTGAGATTTTAAAGGACTTTCAGTAGTTCAGTTTTTTTTTCTTTTTTCTTTTTTTTTTTTTTTGCTTGCTTTGTTTTGTTCCCTAAGATACAGTCACACTAGTAGCCCAGACTGGCCTCAAACTTGTGATCCCCCCACTGCCTTAACCCCCATATGCTGGCATTACAGATGTGCACTACCATGGTGGGCGCCAATGCAGTGGGCACCACTCCGACCCTCGAAGGCGGCTCCTGCAGCTTGAGCGGCTGTCTGGGCCTCCTCGTTGACCACACAGCTCTAGGTTCAGAGTGATTTCCCCAGCTGTCAAGAAGAAGAGGAGTGGGGTTAATGAAAAGCCAGGCTCAGAGACCGAAATCAAATAGTTCATAGGAAACAGGAGAATGGATCTTCTGCCAATGGGAAGGACCTAGCGGTGGAGTGAAGAAGGGAGGGGAAGGAAGGGCACTGGCAAGGGTTGGGGTGTGTTTGGTGTATTTGTGGACCCCCTAGGATGGATGTGATTGTTACATACCATAAGCATACACTGCTAAGCAGAACAATATGAAAAAAGTTGGAATCGTGACTCTCTATTTGGAGAAGATTTCCAAGTGACTAGTTAGGAGTGTGTGGCTAGCTAGCAGCAGTCCAGAGTGACCTAGTCCTCCAAAATGTAGATAGCCTAGTGTTGAACTTGCATATTAATAATGGCTGATGGGGCCGGGGAGATGGCTCAGTAGGATAAGCGCTTGACTGGCAAACGCAAGGGTCTGAGTTAAATCCCCGGTTCCACCAAAAAAAAAAAAAAAATGATAATAATAATGGCTGTTGTTTCTTTCTTTTTTTGGTAGAACTCGGGATTGAACTCAGGTCCTTGTGCTTGCCAGGCAAGCACTTACTCTACTGAGCCATCTCCCCGGCCCCAATAATGGCTGTTGAATACTCTGTCCCAGGTGCCACCACACATATGTGACTCTCACATAGCTGATCTGCCTTAGTGGGTAAGACCACTGTGTGTCCCTGCTGCACCAGCGCAGGACACTGATGTTCTGAGGGGACACAGTGTCTCTTCAAGGGTCACACAGAACTCAACCCTGGTTCTGGGGTGCAACAGAGACATCAGGCGCTTGCCTTTGTGGTGACTGTTGTGGCTGAATGTGGTATGCCAGCAGGAGGCAGTGCTGACCGTGGAGGAGCTTTGCTACCTTCCCTGCTGGGCAGGTGGGACCCTCAGAGGACACTGGACACAAAATGGACTCTTCTCCAAGAAGCTGGGGAGCAGGGCCAGGTTCCTTGGTCCCTGTGCTGGGTGGCCTAGAGCCCAAGATTTGCTTCTATGTGCTCCTCCTCTTTCACCAGAGTGTGGGGATGCTGTCCCACCCACCAGGCTTATCTGAGGCCGAGCTTTGCGATCCCACTGCATGAGAACCGCTAAGCAGATGCTAACAGGCAGAAGGGAAGCAGGGGGAGCAGCCCTTAGCTGCACCATCATTTGGTGCTGTCTCTGGGGTAGCTGCTGTCACCAGGAGGCCCGAGGCCTGACACCAAAAGAACCTGCTGCTACCTCTTTTGGTGCTTGGTTCTTTGAACCCTTGGTGAATGAATTTATTCGAGGTGCACAGAAATGGGGCAGAATTGATAGTGGGGCTGATTTGGGCAGAGTCACACTTGCAAGCTAGAAGGTGGACCAGACTTCAGAGGCGTCTGCCCTGACCCGGGTTTGTGTACCTTCTGATGCACACGACAGTTACTCATGGGGCCAGGGAACGAGGGTGATAAGGATGGTTTGTCAGCATTTCTGTCAGGGATTACGCCCAAAAGTGTCTCAAAGCTGTTCCCTTCAGGTGGTCAGCGTTCCCTCAGGGACCTTTGTCGCATAAGAGTCTAAGTCGGGTCTTGGCACAAGGAGGGAGTCTGTAAAAATGCTTCCCTTTCTGCATCACTGGACGTAGGCCGAGGCTGCCAGGGATGCCGTGTGCCTTGTTTGGGAAATAGCACACCAGGTGGACAGGTATTGGAAGGAAGGTGCCCAGAGTGTCACCTGAACATGTCACTGTGCTCTGTGGAGTTGCTTAAGACCCAAGACCTCCCTAAGAAACGATTATGAATGCATCACACATCGAAGTCTGTGGCTCTTGACTTAGCTGGCAATGCATGCTGTTTGATTCCCTTACGTCCTTGCCCTTTAGGCCTGCTAGTATCTAACTAGCTGCCCTGTTGGCACCAGCTTCCTTTCTAGAGGAGTCACCAAGCCCGTCCCTCTTTTTTGGTACTGGGACTTGAGTCCGGGGCCCTTGCACTGAGCTCCATCCCCAGCCTTTCTTTTATCTCTGTTTTGAGACATGCTCTTGCTGAGTCACTAAATTACCCAGCCTGGGCTTGAACCTGAAATCCTCCAGCTTCAGCTTCCCAGAGTGTGCTGAGATTACAGGTGTCCTAGCTCAGGGCACGCATTTTATCTGCTATTGTTACAATAGCATATTTTGTATGAAAGTGTAGTAAGAGCTAAGCCATTTAACTGCAGCTGGACCAGCCGTGGAAGTTATGGTGCATGGGACTCTTGAGTGGAGCCCAAGCACTAGCATGCCCTCTGCAGTTAGTACTCTGCTGACAGCCTCAGAAGCCGATGACAGTTTCCCGTGCTTGCTTGTCTCTGGGGTGGCGTTTCTTTCCATGAGGTGCTGCTTTGTTTCCCCCAGAACTGCAATTCTGATGCCTTCAAGTTCTCCAGCTGCCCTCACCAGTCTGCATTTCTAGTTTGGTTGCTGTGACTCCAGTTCAGGGTTTCTGGTGCAGTGCTCCTGTGGAATTATTGTAGGTAGCCAAATTAGATGGAAATATTTAGGCAGGCAGACAGGGTCAGGCCCTCAAGGAGACAGCACAGAAGAGGAGATGCCTTGCAACTGTGGGAGGGACAGATGCTCCTGCTGCGAACCAGACCTAAAGGCTTAAAGGCCAAACAAATGCTAAAAGAGCAGCACCTGGGATTGATCACCTGGAAAGACCCAAGGGAGTCACTAGCCCAACCCCCCTGGGGAAGAGACCCTGTCCTGTATTCATGTCCGCTTACTCTGTGACTCGCTTCCCCATTTGGTCCTGGGCATAATCAATTTTACCTGAGCAATGGTGCTTGTAATCTCATTGGTTGGCCATAGTTTTGTCCCACCCCACATCCACCTAAGCAAGTTCCCCTTTCTCTACTTTAGCCCCCCATGGTTTTACTCTATAAAAGTCCCTGGAAGAGACAGCTTCCTGAACTACCTGCTTGGGCCCCCTTTCTGTCCATCTCTCAGACAGAAGCTTTCTTTCCCTCAATAAATATATTCTGCTCATAACCTCCGTTTGTTCCTAAAATTCATTGTTTGGTTTTAGAGAACACAAACTCATCCAGGTCAGGTCGGGAGCTCATTTTCCCCTATGACATTTGGAGGTTCCCTATATCATTTGGAGGTTGCCCACCCGAGATCAGTTTTTCTCCCTGTATCAGAATGGTTCTTGGGTCCCTCACCGAGAGTGGCTCCCTGCCTTCACCTGAGGCCTCACTGTAGTGTAAGCATAGGGCTAACTGTAGTGTACACTTAGTAGTGTTCTCAGAACTCCTTGGTGTAGCGCGGTGCTGCTATTCCCTGTTTTTGTGATTAGAGCAGGGCTCAGGTTCTTTACTTCAACCCATCTGTCAAAGTCATCCCTTTGGATATCAACCCTTTTGATAGGAGAGGATGTGGAGTGTGGAGCAAGCAAAGGGCACCCTCTTTGAAGTTCTGTCGGGGGAAAATGAGTGAATCAAAACTGGACTCATCGTTGTGTAGCTCTGCAAGCCTCTGACAGCCGCGGCCCCCTTGCTCAGTGCTCCCGCAGTGTGGGGCTCTGGGCGGAGGGATGGGGAGAGGGCCAGCAGCGAGATGGAGGGCTGGGGTGCAAAGGAGGCGAGGCACGCGCAGATGCTGCTGGGGTACTCCCTAGGTTAAGGCGACTCCGGAGCCCTCTGGTTTGAGATGCAGGGGTGGGATCAGTTTTCTTCCTTCCTGCTGCATAGCTCTTTGGTGAGTTTCTACTGGAGATCCTCTGGTCCCCTTCTAGGGTCAAACCCAGGATCAAGGGTCAGTGAATGGGTTCTCACCAAAGAACAACAGCAGCCTTCAGTTGTCAGTAATGTAGAAAACGGGAGGCCTTGGAGAAACCCTTTGGGATACCTCAGGCTTCTATAGGAAACCTCACGTGCTTGTAGGAACTGTTTAAAATCTTTCAAACACACATTGCTCCGTGTTTTCTGGGTGGCTGAGACCAGTGGCAATGGGATCCGTGGTCTTGGGATCCTGGCCCCGCCTTTGTTTGCATGAGATAGCACTGGAGCTGGGGCTGAATTTACGTGTGCGATTAGCGTGGCACCTGAAGACAGGTTTACAAATAAATTATAAACCAGGGTGTTGTGATTCATGTTTTGAAAAAGTCAAGCGCTGGAGACAGGAGAGGGGAGGAGACACCAGATGATTAATCATCCTTGGTAGACAGCTCCTGATTAATGGGCTGGGTGATCTGTAGTTGTTTATTTTCTTTGCTTCCCCCTCTTCTCAATCAATGGAATCTGGTCTGAGGACGCCCCAATAGCCTCCTTTATGTAAGTTTCATATTTAATCCGTTCCCCAAGATTCACCCTTTTTCTTGCTATTCTGCTCCGCCTGATAGCCGTGTACAAAGCTGCAGCGTACAAAGGTCCTGCTGCGCACGCCAGCTTCCCCGGGAGGTGCCGCCAGGAATGCCGAAGTTGGCAGGGCTCGCTCACTGCTACGTGTGGCGGCGGGGATGCGACGGTACTGCCCGTATCCAAGTTCTCCACAAGCTCTATGTCACAGGAGCAGAAGAGTCAATCTGGAAGGGAAGGGTGGCTTCGTGGATGGAAAAGTGGCAAGTGGCTTTGGTTCAAGGAGCAGAGGGCGTGGCCTCTCCAGAGGGGGATCAGAGTCACTCCAGCTGAGCACTGTGTACAAACGCAGGCGGTCCCAGTCCCTCCTTGGAACCCAGGCCGGTTTTCTGGGAAGAGCTAAATGGTAAATATTTGGGAAATATTTGAGGTTTTGTGGGCTGAAAGTCATTGTCACAACTGCTCAGCTCCTCTCTCGTGGCATAAAAGCAGCCAGACCACGAATGGATGGGACTGCATCCCGTGGAGGTTTACAGAAACAGGTGGCCAGCTGGCGTTAGCCAGTAGGCGTTTGCTACCCCTTTCTTGTACTTACCATAGACCTCATTTTATAGATAGAATTGAGGAATAGAAAGATTATTAGATGTTAACTTAGATGTTCAGAGCCACGGGCCAACTGGTCATGCTGTGTTTCTCCCTCCCCCACACAGTGTCCCTTGCCAGGGTCAGGTCCTTGCTAGGAAAGAGCAGATGGAGGGGCTACCTTGAGTCTCACTGAAAAGTTTGCCTCGGATTTGCTGGGAAGCGGGGAGCCATTGACGATTGAGCAGAGTTTGATCAGAGCTGAGATCTGGGAAGCTTTATTTGGCAGTGGTATGTAAGTAGCTTAAAGTTTTGTTCGTTTGTGTGCTTGTTTGATGGAGTTGTTCTTTGTTTACTTTTTTGAGCCATGGGTTCACTATACAGTTCAGGCTGGCTTTGCACTCACTGTGTAGTGCAGCTGGTCCTGAATTTGAGGGAATCCTAACCCTAACCCTCACACCTCAGCCTTCTAAGTGCTGAGATCACAAGGGCTACGTCACCACACCCAGCTGGTACATGAAAGTGGAAAGAGGAGGTCTTGTGTCATAGTAGAGAGTATCACTGTGGCAGGAGCCATTTCTGGTTACTACAGACTTTGAAAGTTCTCTTTGTACCTGATACTTACTGGGCATTGCCATGACTTCATACTCTGTGTGTGTGTGTGTGTGTGTGTGTGTGTGTGTGTGTGTGAATGTGTACATACCTGTTGGAAGATGTTGATTTAACCTTGCCTTCCAGTGGCTGGCTTTAGAGATTGCGCACCTATTTGAAAAAGGTTTAATGTCCAGGAAGGGAGAGGGCCGGGCCCTCAGCTGCATCCCTGTTGAGCTCCGCTTCCCACTCAGCTGTGTTCTTGGTGCCCACGGCCCTAACACTTGGGATGTTGTCGCAGTCCCGTGGGACTGGTGAGATCTCTCTGGGCTTTGTGAGAACAGTGTGGGTGCAGCTCCTCCCCGTTGGCAAGCCAAAGCCTTGCTCTGTATGCCGTCTGGCCGGTTTCCAACCTGCTTTTCTTTTACGCTCTGCCATCCTTCGTGATTCCAAGTGGGAGGGTATTTCAGACTCTTGACATTTTGCCATGAGTAAGAGAAGAAATCCTCGAATCATTTGTGTCCCGGGGATTTAGGGTAAAGGCCGCAGCAGGTTTTGTTATGGCCCATTGAACAATGCTGGTAGTAAAACGTCTAATGGGAGCTTTTACTTGCTGAACTTTAGCATGTGCCAGGTTCTGGGTCCTTTCTGTCCGTGAGCTCACTGTAACTTCATAATAGCCCAGGGATGTAGGCATTATCATTACCACCTTGCAAATGAGGGCACCTTGGCCAAAGGGCGCACAGGCAGTTGGCAGCCCAGCAGCCAGAATTAAAGCAAAGTGCAGAGTCCTCCCTCTTGCCACCCTCCTGCTCTGGGTTTACTTCCTGAGCCCCAACCTGGGTCACGCCAGGAATTCCACACAGTCCCTCCCTGAGTCTCCACCACCGCCCTCCAAGGTAAGCTTCTTTGTGCCCATGTCACAGGCAAAGACTCTGAAGACCCAAAAGAGTTGGGAACTTATCCAGGGCATTCGCAGAGCGAGGTATTGATCTAGGTTTAGGTTTTTATTTTAGTTCTTTAAGTAAGAGCCCAACCACATAGAGGAGCAAGACCCCAGGCAACAGGAGGCTGTCATGTGTGGGTGGGTGCACAACCTGACTAACATTTATATCTATTTTGAGGGACAGCATTGCAGAAGATCTCAGGGATTCGGGACTAAGTCAGCCTGGGCTTGACACTTGCTGGGCCCCTGGGCAGTTGTTTTGCATCTCTACACTTCAGGTTTCTCTTCTGCATGGGGGACACAGGGGTAGCAACACAGAATGAGGATGGGGTAACGTGTAAGATGGGTAGACCAGCTCTCCGTATGCAGCAGGCATGCCGTGGTCACTGGCAAGGTCCTGCTTTGAGGAAACCATTTTTTTTTCTCAATCATTCGGTCCTCTTAATAATTGACTAGTAAATAGTATTGATTTCATTTTATAGCTAAGAAAACAGCCTTGGAGAGGTTTACTGACTCACCTGACATCATCCATACATTCATCCTCAAGCCCTCGCTCTTTTTGTCCCTTTGTTCACCGTTGAGGCACCATACCCAACACCCACAGCTTAAAGGAGAGGCTTAGTTTAGCTTTCGGTTTTAGTCTGTGCTTACCTAGGGCCAAGAAACAGCGTGGTGGGGGAAAGTTGCTCAAGTCATGTATCTAGGAAGTGGAAGGGAGGTCTCAGGAGGCTCTGGGGAGGGCACTAAGACCTTCCGGGTTGCCAGGAAGCAGAAGGGAGGTCGCAGGAGGCTCTGGGGAGGGTATTAAGTTCTTCCGGGTCATATCCACAGTGATCCACCGCTTCCCACCAGAACCCTCCCCCCTCCTATCAGCAAGTCAGGAATAAGCCCCTGTCATTCAGTCCCCTTCCAGAAGCCCCACCCATGGACCCTAGTGGCTTTGGGAGCGTATGCAGGTGTACCTTGAGAAGCCCTGATGCGCTTGTGAGGTGGTGGCTGCTGGGGACCTGTCACTGCACCAAAGAGGCCCAAATCCCAGCCCTTGTGGGGCCTGCAAGACTGGGGCTTGAACACAGGCCTGCCTCTTTTCCTTGGAATGTTTTCCTTCCTTTCTCACTCCTCCCCCTGCGTAATTTCATTTAGTGATTGCTTAAGCTTCAGGTTGGCCACCGTAGCTATCAAGGTGGCACTTTGCTTCCTTTGCTTTCTTTAGACTTCTCAACTTTGCCAGAATTTTTTGGTCTTTGTCAACATGGGAGTATCAGGGGAGAGAAGTTCCCCATGTGGATTGACGGAGCAGATATTGGGGCCAAAGTGCAGAATGGGACCCACCCACGAGTGTGCCTCTTCCTCCAGCAGGACTCTGTGGAGCTTCTAGATGGGGTGGAGGGGCGGCCTGGAGACGTCGCTTTCGCATCTGAGCTAGAATGTGCAGCTCAGCCTTGTTGCTCCTAGAATCCCCTTGCCAGGAGGAGAACCAGAGCTGCTGCCTCCCAGAAAGACCTGGCCCCTGGGCCAGTGTAGGAGCCTTGAGGGACAGCACCCCACTGCGTGAAACCACCTGGGGAAGAAAGCACAGAGGACAAGAGCCAGGAGAGGACGCGTCTCCTGGTCTATGAGTCACGTGGATGCTCAGAGCGAGCGCTTCACAGCTTCTTCAGCATAGGCAGTGTGTAGATTGCTTCTGCTTCTGCTTCATCTTCGTCTTCATCCTCATCCTCGTCCTCTTCCTCTTCCTCTTCTTTTTCTCTTTTTGTGCATTGATTTGTTCCCAGCACCCAACACGGCTCCCTGTAGACACCTCTACCCCCTCTGTAAACTCAGAGTTCTACAGGTGGAAATTATCACTCAAGATCAATGGGTGATGTTCTCCCTGGCTTCTGTTTGTGGCTCTGACAGTTGGGGAGAAAGTTTTCAGGGCAAGGATTTCTTGTGCTCATCTGCCTGCTTGGAAACAAAGCTTCCTTTACTCTCACGATTTTGTGACCATGAAGAGCAGGTCTGGTGTGCTCCCCAGGGGGCCTGCTCTCTCAATTCCACAGGTGACCCAGCCTTTGCCTTCTGGGGTGTCATGTACACGGATGTCGTGTGTAAAGATGTTGGAATTGGCTGGGTTTTGTTCACAGAATCCCAGCAGAGGAAATGATGCCTGGCTTTGGAATTAAATGGATTAAATTTGAGATTGTGGTGAGGCCGTTGGTAGCTCCGCTCACACAGGAGGAATTGAAGGTGCTCTGTGTTTTCCTGTTTGGCTTCTTTGGGACCCAGGCCCCTGAGAACTTGGCTGGCTCAGTGGCCCTTCTTACCCTGAGAGGCTCATTAGCAGATGCCTGTTGGGTGGTAACCTCCCCATACGGTTTCCCCATAAAGAGAAAAAGATGCAAAGAGGTGGGGGGAGACTTTGCCTGTGTTTGCAGCCACCGCCTCTCAAAGCCGGCTGGAGCAGACTGTTTAGTTCCTTGTCCCTTGTCCCTTTCAGGCCCTGTGTGTTTTGAAGCTTTCTTTAGCTTTTCTCCAGCTTTGACGGCAGCTCTCTCAATAGCCGACGGCCCAGCCATGGTGAGCTGAATGCCTGGTCTGCACAATGCACTGAATTTTAATGGTGGCGACTGGGCCGCGGAGGCTCACGGTGGCTGCTGCGCCCCAGGCCCATTCCAGCAGCTGCCTCAGACCCTGCAATGGGCTCTGACTGGATTCCTGAAGTTGTTTGTTTGCTTTTTTACAGATCTACACAGACTGGGCCAATCACTATCTAGCCAAATCCGGCCACAAACGTCTCATCAAGGATCTCCAGCAAGATGTGACCGACGGCGTCCTCCTGGCCCAGATCATCCAGGTCGTGGGTAAGAGTTCATTTGTCCTTGAGGGCTGGTGACTCACAGCAGAGCCAGCCAGAGGGGCTGTAAGGGCCGAGAGGACAGGGAAGTCGTTAAGGAAATTTAGTGTTTTTCTCCTGTATGTGGACAGCCATTTGTGTAGGGACAACTTGCTTTTCCTGTTACGATTACACATGCAGAAATCTCACCATGATCCTCTTAGAAGAAAGATAGCTTAGGACCAGAGGCAAATGCCTATGATTTGGGGGTGGGGTGCACTGCCCCCCATTTGCCTCCTACTATCTTTCTAGGTCTCTCTTTTTTCTCTGCTGATGGTACTTCTTTTGTGGATGACTGCAAATGAGAAAGGAAGAGGGAGAGAGAGAAGAGGAAGACAGGCTAACATGGGCTGGTTTAATCTTGCCAATTTTAATTGGTCTGAAGGCTGACAGAAAGAGCTGGTCATTTCTTGTTTTAATTCTAGGGGAAGGGGATTCGAGCAGTGGGAATTTTCATGCTTCAGCCAGGACTTGGGAAGCGAGAGTCTCTCTTGGACAAGCAGGTCCTGTGTGAGAGCGCAGAGTAGACAAGGAAGTGGAGGTCAATTAGGCAGCATTAGACTGACTGTTGTCGCCCTCAGCAGATTCATGCCAAGGCCGTGGCACAGGGAGAGGCTGGGAATGCCAGCCCCTGTGGCATGTGCTGTTATAGAGAAGCCGCCTGTCCTTCAAGCGTGAGCAGTAGCCTCTGCAGTTGTTGCGATGGCCGGCTCATGAAATTCAAGTCAGCTATCAAATATGCGATATGTTGGAAACTATGGTGTGCTCCTGAATAGCACTCACAGCAGCTGCCCGGGAAGGTATGTGCAGCAGGTTGGGGTCTCAGTATCCGTGGCAGTGTGTGCCATGATAGATTAGTCATGTCTGCCATGGCCGCGCTGGGAATTTACTGAATCATGTCATGGAGGTGGGAGCATTCATGCTTTTGTCCCTACTTGAGGGAAAACATCCCTGCATCTGTTGAGATGAGAGACCCTCCCTGGAGCCCAAGTCACTTATTTGTGCTTGGCAAGGCCCAGGGCGGTCCTACTGTGTGTCCCTTATAGTCAAAATGCTTGCAGACTTTTTCAGATAACTTGCTTATACACAGTGAGATATCCTGGGGATATTCACATCTAAAGATGAAATTCTTTTGTTTCACATACATCCTCTACACATAGGCCAAAGGAAAATTTGGATAATATTTGAAATAACTTTGCCCCGAAACAGAAATTTTATGGGGTGGAATTTGCCACCTACAGTAGCAGTGAGTGCTCAGAAGTTTCCAAGACCCACATCCAGATGGGTCCATGCCCCAAATCTCCACACTGGGGATGTAGATTAGTGTGGAAACCCAGATTTTAGACTTTGGTTTTATCCCCCTAAAAGTTTCAGATTTTGAGACCGGCCAGATAGCTCAGCGGATTAAAGCGCCTGCTTAGGCAGACACAGGGCCCCGGAGTTCGATCCCCTGGCCTGCTGTGCCAGCCCCACCCCTGCCCCTGTCCCCAGGGCTTGCTGAGGTGGCAGTTGAGACTGGACATGGTGGCTCGTCTGTAATCCCAGCACTTTGGGAGGCTGTGAATAGGAGGATCACTATGAGTCTGATCTACACAGAGAGACCCTGTATACCCTGTTCTAAATACAAAGAAAGTTTCATATTTTGAAGGGTTTTAGAGTTTAAGATTGGGGATGCCCAGCACCTATAAGCACTGCAGGCTGCCCTCAGGCCTCCTCGTTGTCGGCCCTCAGCTTTTCAGGAGACGGTCTCTGGCCAGGTGTGAGCACGAGACTCCTGCCTTATGCCGTGCTGGGGCTTACACCCGAATACAGGCTGCTAAGAAAGCAGCAGCTTGCTCCTAGGTCACCTGCCAGCCACTCAGAGCATCTTATCTAGAGTACCTGTGCGTGGAGACTGCCTGGGGAGAGGCACATTTTCCAATCACAGAGCTGGATTATTGACCAACTCTCCTCTCCTTCACCCTACACGCTCATCAAAGGAACGTGTGCAGGCGTATCTGTGTGCACCCACGTCTCCACTATGCATATGGATTTGCATAGAGACACCTACGGAACTCTTACCTATACAAACTTTGCAGTATTAGAGTCCTACTGACTGCCTTGTGCTAGGCAGGATTCTACTGTTCTTCGGCTGCTGAGCTTCTACTTATTCTCAATAATTCTGTTTCTCACTGGTGCCTTTCCTGGCATTTGTGTGGCTCCAAGCCTCTCTACGGCTTGCTTGTTAGCTATGAAGGGACATGTAACAGTCATTAAGGGCCTATCAGGCCACCACCCAGCTGAGAGATCCTGTCTCTGATGCTGGGGAGGGATAGCAGGCAGTCAGTCATGTGCCTTCCGACGGGCGCTCAGGGGACGTAGCACCAGGGATGGAAAGGCTGAAACTAATCGATCATGCAGAATTGCAGACAAAGCCATTCTATTAAAAAAAGAATTGGCTTGTATTGTTCAAAGGCAGTGATGTCATGAAAGACGAAGTCTGAAAGGCTCTTCTAGAATAAAGGAAATTAAAAAGATGTGACAACCCATGCACTATGCAACCAGAACTGCATCCTATACAAGGGAATAGAAAGCCGTAAAGAATGTTTTTGAGTCTGTTGGCAAAACTGAAATATTGGCATTGTGTCAGGGTTAGATTCTCTGAACTCCATAATTGTGCCATGGGAGATAGTATATTTGTGCCTTGGAAAAACCCACTAAAATGTAAAGGGTGAAGGGCAGGATGTATGTAGCATACTCTGAAATGATTCCAAAGAAGAGACGTTACATGTAGCCCTGTCCAGGGACAGGATAGGGGCAGAGGAGAGGGAAAAGAGGAATGGACCAAGGTATACGGGAAGCCTGTGATCTGGTCCTGTAGCTCTTCCCTAAGTAAGTTTGATTACTTCAGAATCAAAAAGTTTAAATGAGAACTTGGAAGTGAAGGCCAACAAAACTCACAGGCAGCCAGGTGGGTCTCCTAGGGGACCGACAGCTGCTCTCCCGGGAGGAGCATCATGCACCTCAGGTGCTGCCCCATGATAGGTCATGGAGCAGGAAAGTGGGATGCTGGGAAGGGGTCCTGGAAGAATTCACTCTGCAGGAAAAGCATGCTGAGCCTGGCAGGAAGGGCAGGTGTCCCTGGTGGTGCAGATGGCGTGCAGAAAGGCTGGAGGGGAGTGTCGGAGAGTTATCAGGGCAAAATCAGGCAGAACCACTAGGTACACACAGTGTTCAGGGCTATTGCCTGAAAATCCAGTTGATTTCCAGACTGGGAAGGGGCATCCGGTGTGTGACTTCAGGGAAAACCCTAAGAGCTTTTCTTATTTGCAGCTCTGAGTCTTCATGTGTCGTGGATGCCCTCCAGGTGAGCTCCTAGGCAGCAGCGTTTTCTGGGGCCCACGATTCTCTGTTATTTAGCTCAGGCTGGAAGGTGGGCAATGGGCTTCTCAGTGCTGTCGTGGAGTACCCACCCGTTGGTGGCTGGGGACTGTGCCCTGTCTCTGCCTCCAGCCTCCTCTTCCTGTGATTATCTTCTTGAGATGTGAACCAGGCCATCCCAGTGCCGTCTCTGGGAGCTATCAGGAAGGTCCACAGGCTGGGACTTGCGGTGTGAAGGGAGAGCGCACCTCCTGCTCACACTGGGGTCCCTCAGTGTGATAGGAAGATGCCACAAGGGGGTGGAAGGAGGAAATAGGAGAGAGAAGAAAGAGAAGAAGAGGCAGAGGGAGGAAAAGGAATGGACAAGTGAGAGCTGGAAAGAGAAAGGGGGGCCGGGGAGATGGCTCAATAGAATAAGCGCTTCCCTGGCAAGCGCAAGGGCCTGAGTTCAATCCACGGTTCTAAAAAAAGAAAAAGAAAAAGAAAGAAAGAGGGAGTGAAGGGGGCACTTCTCTCTTTGCATGTGGGACCTGCCACCATCATGTGACCTTGGGTGAGTCATTTGTCTTTCCAGTCCTCTCTCCCCAGTGGCAGGGTTGCCAAGAGCTATGGTTGATGGTGAGGGAGATACACAGGCTGTTAAAATGCTCCCAGTCCTTTCAAGGATCTCTTTCAAAAAGTAATGAGATTGATGCTGCTGTTTGTATTTAAGAAGCGCATGGATGCCTTCCATCACTAATCTGTCACCTTGTGTGCAGACAGCTCACCGCATTAGCAGGCTAAGGATGTCTCCAATGTGCGTGGATAAATTGCCATTTGCTCTTAGAAATGCCATTCTTAATCACAGTTGAGGACTCTGGGGACAGATGCCTTTGCTCCTTTGATCATCTGCTTTTGGGGTTCAGCCAAAGATCCACTACCCTGAGTTAAAAAATTTGGCTCTGATGATCCAACTCTTCATTTTTAGCAACAGAGTCAGTGCCGCTATTAGCTCTGTAAGTATTTATGACAACCATAGGAATTCTTGGGAATTTAAGTCAAGGAAAAAGCATTTAAATTACATGGAATTGGAATCAAGGAGGTCCAAAATTTATTTTGCATTTTTATTAAGCATTTAGTTTGCTTTTTGCGTTAGCCATTTGGTGTCCCTCTCTCGGTGCTCCTTTGGGAGTGGTCCTAAGTGGGCTGTACCGCTTTAGTTTCTGTTGACTCTTGTGCAGTGGCAGCGTGGGGCTTCGATGTTTCAATTCACAGAGCACCTGACTGGCTTTAGGTGACAGGCCATTGAAAGGAACTCAGATGGTAAATAGACCGAACTCTTTGGCCTCATGTATCCAGATGAAGGATCTTTGAAATTTCCCAAATGACTACTTAGGATAGCAGCTGCCCATGCCTGGCTGCCACAGGTGGACACTAATGGTCCAGTGCTGAGCCAGGTACTGATCGGGATCCAGCGACTGATGACGGTAATCGCAGTGAATAGCCAGGTGAAAGACACCTTGATGTTTTAACACCTGTCTGTTGGTTCTGCGCAGTGTTGTGCTATTATAGTCCACGGTGAGAATTTATGCCTGCCATAATTTCCCATGGATGCAAAAATGCTGTTTATCAAGGATATTCTTCTCTTGTCTTTAGTGTGTATATTGCTATTTATAATGCAAAGGACAGCTGTCTCAAGATAGGCCGTAAGCCCCGATCCATTGAAATGTTCCAATTCTCCTTTCTGCGGTTCCACTGAACAAGCACTTATGGGGTGGCTAGGGTGCCAGGCTCTGGAATTACAGTATGAAACAAAGCAGATAAAAATCTCAGTGCTTATGGAGTTTACATTGCCGGCAGCGCATTCTGAACAATTGTATTTCCAGGCGAACTGAAGGCAAGATATCTAGTGAGTCACTACGTCTCCCTTCCTTCCTTCTGTCCTCCTTTCTTTTTCCTTTCGTGTCTTCGCTCCTTCCTCCCCACCACCTCCTCGTCTCCCCTCCCCCTCCACACACTGAGCATGGAGCCCAGGGCCTGGCACCTGATTGGCAAGCACTTTATGACTGAGCTATATCCCCAGCCCATTGCCGTATTTTGTGTGTTTTAGGGACTTCCTCTGAGATCAAAACTTTCCATAATTTCTCTCCCATCCAGAATTATTATATTAAGCAGAACTGAGAAAGCTTAATTGAGTCTCAAAGATTGGGAGTTCCCAGGTGGGCCAGAGATGTGAGCATGAAGTAATTTTGGCAGGTGCTGAAAACGGTAGAGATCAAGCTGAATATGTACTAACCAGGCAATTAGATCTTTAAGCAATTCCCTGCCACTAGCTTGCTTTCTTAGTCTAAGCTTTCTCTTAGGCAAAAACACTAGAGGGGAAAAAAGTAAACTCAATTTGTGAGCATGGCAAGCTATATGAAGGCTCTAGTGTTTTATGATTTTGGAGGCTTGGGATACTTTCATTTGGTTATCCATTGCAGACCATTTTTAATGCCTTTCTGTGAAAGTCTTATCCTTTATATTCATAAGAATCTGATGTGATTGGGGGGTATTGAGGAGGAATTCAGTTTTGCAAGCAATTACTGAATTCTAAGGATACGTATGTGAAAGTAAATGAGACGTGTCACCAAGGGTCTCCCATCCTTCCTGGGTGGACAAGGAAGATTAGGGGCTGTTACACCTCAGACGGGGAAGAGCACAGAGAGACAGCTGTGGCCACAGGCTCCTCATCTTTCAGTGGGTGAAGTTGTGGGAAATAGGGCGTTGGGGTGCAGAGTGAGATTACAAAGGCTTCAGAGGATGTGAATCTTCAGCCTCTCTACAGAGTCCTGGCTGCGCTCCCGAGCTACATGGGGACATCAAAAAGAAAATACTTCTTTTGTATGTTTCCTGTAGATGATAACAGTATGTGCAGGGTTAGGTGAATGGCGCTGCCAGAGAGCGGCTGCGGTGTGCTGCATGCTGGGTGTGCTGCATGCTGGGTGTGCGTTCTCCTGCTGTCATGTCATTCTCGTTGCTCCTCCATGGCAGGTCGCATTAGCCTCATTGTATAGAGAAGGAGCCCGAGGCCCAGCTAGGCTGAGGGACATGGCTGTAGCCCTGGGCTCAAGCTGGGGCAGCTTTCCTCCAGAGCCTGCCCTCCCACTGCCATGCACAGGGTATTTCTTGTGTGACTGCCTTGAGCTCAGCAGCTCCGGAGCTCTCACGTGCTGCCTGGTGGGGGACTGCCCCGCACTGTCCCTGCGCTGTGCTCATGCTGAGATGATGGCCGGTCTGCCCCGTGTGGTACTTCATCTCCTGGGGGTTCACTGCAGCCTCTTTTTGTCATATCTTTCAGCAACTAGGTACTATTTTGATCCAGTTCCCTTATGTATTTTGAGCTCATTATGTCCTTGGCCAAGGTATTTTTGATTCTCTATGTCTGTCTCTGTCTCTTTTTCTCTATCTCTGTCTTTGTCTCTCTTTTTCTGTCTCTCTCTGTCTTTCTCTGTCTCTCCATATCTTGCTCTCTCTCTCTGTCCCTCTCTGTTTCTGTCTCTGCCTTTCTGTGTCTTGCTTTCTCCCTCTGTCTCTTTCTCTCTCTGTCTGTCTCTGTCTCTGTCCCACCTCTCTGTCTCTGTCTCTGTCTCTCTCATTATCCCCATTTTTCACTGCATTTGGAATGCTATCAGGATACCCCAAAGCAATAGTTGTATTCTAGCTAAAGATGCAGGGCCAGGGATACAGCTCAGCAACAATAAGCACCTGCCTGGCAAGCACAGGGTCCCAAGTTCAGTCCCCAGTACTGCAAAATGAATGAATTAATTAAAAAATAAAGATGCAGTGAGCCACTTTCATTTGTCCCTCCTGTCCCCAGGAGCAGACTCGTAGCTGGACTGCCCCCTCTATACTGTCCCATCCTTCATGGGGAGGCTGGAGTGACATGCGCCTAAGAGCACAGGGTGCACTTGCAGATCTCCCTGTCCCCAGACATTACCACAATGCCCTGTCACTGTCAGACAGTCATCAGCGCAGTTGTCTCTGTTTTAAGTGATGACAACCTTGCCCCAGCTGTCCCTGGAGCACAGCAGCTTGATGAGTAAGTCCCAAAGCTTGCTAGATGTGAGTCCGGATTCCACACGCCCGCGCTGATTGGACAGACCCTCAGGACTTCTCGGCCTCGAGTATCCCGCCTTCACTGCTGGAAGTGTGTCTATGGTGATGCCTTGTTTTCCTGACTTATATTTCCTTTTCCAGCAAATGAAAAGATTGAGGACATCAATGGCTGCCCGAAGAACCGATCACAAATGGTAAGTGGTGCTGGGGGCATGAGTGCTCGCGTTGTTAGCAACCTGCTGTAAGTGATACTGACCATCGGAAGAACACCCACCCTAGCTCTGTATTATATTAATAGCCTAGCAGGCATTTCCAAGCAGCCGCGCTTGGCTTCTCTGACATTTATTGAAAAATGGCAGTGAGTTTTGCATGGACCTTGAGGCTGCGGATGTGAAATGCTGTCCTCGCTCTCACACACAGATGACGCAGAACTGGCGCAAACACACACACGTGGGGGGCTGACTTGTCTTGCTTCCTCAAAGGCACCTAACAGTTCGTCTGTGTGCATCACTGAGGCTTGGATGAGTCGATGGGATCTCACTGATCACCACTGGCACGTGTGGTCTGGTGGCCTTTAAGGTTAGAATGATGTGTCATGAGAATTGTGACAGCGAATGTGAAGCGTACGGTCACGTCTATAGTCACATTGGCAAGTGACGCCCTTACTGGTGTGATGCATTTGAGCTGTGATGTTATAGCTTTAAAAACATCCAAAGACTAGTGTTTAAAATCTGTTCTTGTGCTAAAAACAATCTTTGAAGGGCGAGCCAACTAGCTCAGCGGATTAAAGCACCTGCAAGCAGGCGCAGGGGCCAGGGGCTTGGCAGCACTTGAGACTGGGCGTGGTGGTGTGCACTGTATTCCCAGCTCTTGGGAGGCTGTACACAGGCGGGTCACTACTGAGTCTGATCTAATAGTGAGACCCTGAACACCCTGTAGACCTTTCCCTAAAAATGCAAAAAGAAAAAGAAAAAAAGATCTTTGACTTAAAATTTTTATCCTGGTTGGGTTCACAAAACATGGCATTGTGTCCCGAGCTTTTTACTCCCAAACATTTTTTCAGCACAAATATTTATACAACAATGTATATTAGTAGAGTTGCTTTAGATGATGCAACTTAAGGCAAGCTTCTGTCGGACACACACTGCTTCCAGAATTCTAACAGGGAACATAGTTTGTATCTGTACCGAACCCTCCTTTCAGTAGGCGCAGTCTCTTCATTGCAGAAGGTTCCAGAGTGATAGGCATTTCTTGAGTTCACTGGTTCATTTTCTGAATTGTTTTCTCGATGAGTTGGCCAAAGCAGCTTCCTTTTCAAACAACTCTTTCTTTTCTACACAACAGTGGCTTTATTATAAAAGGCTGGTATTGCCAGGGAAGTCACTTTGCAGCCTACATTCTAAAACAAACTTCTCTTTTTTGTGCTTGTTCTGCTGAAGGTTCTATTTCTTTTTGTTTGATCTGCAGACCAACCATTCCTTATGTAGGAAAGTCCCCAGCAGCCATCCTGTGGCTGCTTTGACTTCTGGAAAAGCTGGGTTGCTATTTTTGCTAGAGCTACTACAGCTGTCTAGTATATTAATAATTGAGAAATTTTGGACGATAGAAGACTTAATTTTAGAGCCAGCGTTTTGCACATGCGGTGATATCTTCATATGAAAGAGCTGCGTTGGCTCCCTTGGGGACAGACATGGGGGAATTTGTCCCAGCTCGTGTACAAATAGGGCTGAGGCTTGAAAGTAGTCGACCTTTGATTTTCCCTGGTGCATTTGTGTTTTCTGCACCTTGTATTGGAAATCTGGCTCCTCGTTAAAGTTTTTCAAGTTTATAAAATGCTGTTGTCTTGAATTCTCTGCAAATTCAATTTTATATGCAAATATGTAATTTATAAATACAGCCGCAGCACCAAGGCAATTTGTGGTTTCCCTAAACTCTTTCAGCTATGTTGGTATTGTTCTTCATGTGTGGAGGGTGTATTTTTATTTAGAACCCACGTATATGAATTCTATAATTATCTGCGATAATTAGCTCCAGCTTATGGGTGGTAAGGCAAACAGGGTCTTGTGGTAAAGCAGAACAGAATAGCTTAGCATGTGGGCCGTGAGCCCAGGGCTTCCACCCCAGGCCTTCCATGCTGGAGGAAATGAAGGAGATGAGAAGAACAGGCCAAGTCCTTTGCCTTACTTCACAAAATAGTGGCAAATGCGTCAGGCAAAACTGACAGGGTTACAGAGGAGGTTCTTACAGACAGGCGTGGATGTTGCTTGAAAAGAATGTGTGTGTGTGTGTGCCTGCGTGCATGTACATGTGCACACACGTTACATGTGTCTGTGTTCATGTGTGTGTGTTCATGTTTTTGTGTGCCTATGTGCATGTGCATGTGTATATGTGTGCATATGTGTGTCTGTGCATGTGTGTGTGTGTGTGTGTTCAGAGAGTTACTCTTTCTGCTCATGGGAGGATGAGTTGAGAGTATGGCTTGGTCTATTGGCCACCATTTCTAGATTCCTAGGAGGGTGATGTCCTGGTTTGCTTTTATTTAGGTTCACAGTGACAAACAGTTGTTGTCATTGTTCATTTAGAGGAGAGTATGATTTTGGCAAAAGGAAGGTGGCACCCAATAAGGTGAGGACTTGGAAAGTGTGTCCTACTAGGAGGGTCACTAACTCCCCAGGAGCCATCAGCAGGGACTTAACAGGACCGCAGTCTGAGGGTGCGGAACCAAGGATGAGCGGCTGTGTTTCAGAGCAGATGTGGTGAGGGTGCTGTACAGGCTCCAGGACACGCATTCCCCAGTGGGCTGGTGCGTGGGAAGGACAGGAAGGCAGGAAGGCACCTGTCCTTTCCCCTTCGCTGCTCCTCACCCACCAGGAGTCCAGGAGCCCCAGCTGCGGCTCCAGCCGCACCAGGCACGGGTTCCAATGCTGTCCTCCTCCAGAGGACAGAGAGCTGAAGACTCAGATTCTGCGGTTCCAGGGGCCCGAACCGCTGCACCTAAACCTAAGGGGTGTGGCCTCGCATGCTGTCTGCCTGTCTGTCTGCAAACAGACAGCAGGAGCCTCAAGATGCCAAACAACGGGCCAGGTGAAGGGCCAGGTGAGCACAGTGGGATTTCTGCCCTGAAGGAACCTGGATAAGTGGGCAAGACACCAGCGAACGCTTAGAATGCTCGAATATCGCAGCTGTTCCCAAGGCCACCTGGGCGTGACATGCTGGGGACCTGTTCCACCCCAGGGCAGGAGGAGGCTTCAGAATGACTTTGAAGGGAAGAATCTGGAAAGGCGAGATGGTTCAGCGAGGAAGTGAGTGGGTGGAAGAGATTCCAAGCAGGCAAGGCAGGTGCAAAACCTGTATCTGCAGAATCTGTTTACTTGAGCATGGCAGGCATCCCTCTGGAAGGTCCTGGGAACATCTGGTCGCTGACCCCACTGAGTGCCCTGAGCTGCGCCAGGGGAAGCGCTTCTGGGCTCGGCCACAGCAGCTTTGCCTTGTGCCCAGCGTGAAAAACAGTGGAGTGCCGGTGGGCCTAGAGGTCCCTTCACACCTGGGGCAAGTCTTCCGCATTCCTCAGCTCTCCCTAGATGGCTGCATCTTGGGAAGCAACCGCAGGGACCTCGGAACAAGTTTGCTAAAGAAGAAATGCACAGCATCACCTCCCATGGAAACTGGGCCACAGGACCTGGCCGGTGGGGGAAGTGCGGTGCGCCTGGAAGCGGTTGGTGATGGTCAAGGTCAGCAGGAGCGCAGTGCGCCTGCGCAGTGCTCCGCGGCGTCCAGGCCCTTTCATTCTCGGGCGCGCTTGCTGCTGTCCTGCCTGCTCTGGGCGGCCACACACTGCGCACTGCTGAGGACATGACGTGCTCTCCAG
>NW_004524735.1:5791617-5825917 GCF_000260255.1 Octodon degus | reverse complement strand
AATAGAAGACACTGAAGAAATGGACAGATTCCTAGAAATGTACAAATTACCACAACTGAATCGACAAGATATAACCACTCTCAATAGCCCAATGAGATTGAGTGCACCATTGCTCAGGTAAAATTGATTATGCCCAGGACCAAATGGGGAAGCGAGTGACAGAGTAAGGGGGCATGAATACAGGACAGGGTCTCTTCCCCATGGGGGTTGAACTAGTGACTCCCTTGGGTCTTTCCAGGTGATCAATACCTATTTAGAATATCAATCCCTGGTGCTACTCTTTTAGCATTTGTTTGGCCTTTAGGTCTTTAGGTCTGGTTCAGAGCAGGAGCATCTGTCCCTCCCACAGTTGCAAGGCATCTCCTCTTCTGTGCTGTCTCCTTGAGGGCCTGGCCCTGTCTGCCTGCCTATGATATTTCTATCTAACTCGGCTGCCTGCAATACCCTAACCCACAAAGTTGGGTACATGTCAGATCAGCCTAGCAAGTGGCAGCCTAGGTGGTCTACAGAAAGGAGGTCCCCCAGGCTCCCTAATATTTCCCTACCTGAAAGCCCCCTCATACATTCTCTGAAGTCTCCTTATAAAGTTAAAACTGTGCCAGGCCCCTGGAGCTCTGCCCTGTGGGGGCAGGCTGCTCCAGGACCCAGGGTCCTGTGAGCGCATCGCATCATGACATACAGCCCCGCACTGAGCTGGGTGGGTGGAGAAGCAAGAGGAGCTGGGCCAGTTGGGCACCATGCCCTGTACCTTAGCAAGTGGGGAAAGACGGAGTCCAAACCAGAGAGCAGGGCTGTAGAAGGGCATTAACCCATGGGGCAGTTTGCTGTTAGGTTTGGTGTCATCTTGCGTGTGCTTTCTAGCCTTTCCCTTCTGTGTGTTTTGGAAGAAGCCTGAGAAATGAGGACGTGAAGGAGGGGAGGATAGGAAGAGCATGGGGCCTTCTTGGATGGGAGATGGTCCTTCCTGGTGCACATGGCCACTGATGTTGACATTCCCTTCCACCCTCCTCCTTTCTCTTCCTCTGGCTCAGATTCCTGCAGCCACACCTGAAGGCCCTTCTCAGCTCCTGCTGGTACAATGTAGCCTGACCTTGGGCTTCTAGCCTGGAAGGGGGTGGCCACTGTTACCATGGTGATGGTAAAGGGCCTATTGTTGATGAGGCTTCTCTAGGAGATGGGGAGACCCTGCCTTCTCTCCCACCCACCCCACCCCTGGCAGTGCCTTCCCATGGACAGTGCCTCAGCCAGCACTCTGCCCTTGCTCAGGTGCCCTGTCATTGGACTGTCTGACCTTCACTGTGCTCCCGGAATGTAAAACACACTCGGCCTGCATCGGGGGCTTCAGGCTGTGGCTCCTGCACTCAGCACTTTGTTTCTGCCATGCCAGGTGCCTGAACAACTCCTTTGGTCTCACCTCACATTGCCTTTCATTCCTTCCATCACTGAGGTTTTCAAGATCCTGCTGCATGTCGCACCTGTTCTAGGCACTTGAGGACATCAGTTCATTCAACACACAAAATCCCGTTCTGTGGGCCTATGTGCTGTCTCATCCTAAGAACATCCTTATTAGCCAGGCATCTTGACATCTTCCCCAGCTACTAGGGAAACCAGGAGGTTGCTAAACGCAGGAGTTTAAGACTTTCTGGGAAATGCCATGAGATCCATCTCAAAAAGAAAAAAAAAAAAAGTCCTGCCTGGCCCCTCCCCCATGCCAGAGCAAGCCTCCTAACATGTACTTCCCCTCGCCTCTTCTCTATCATAGTAACCACATACTTATTTGTGTACCATTTGTTGAGTGCCTGTTCTACATGTGACTCACAGATTCTACGAGCTCAGAGCTTCTGTCTGTTTTATTTGCCGCTGCATGTCCATCACTGGCGCACAGCCTGCCCCTCAAAGTGCTCAGCAAATAAGATGAAAGAACAATAAATGGATGATGCTGCATGCTGCTGGTGACAGGGAGGATGGGTCAGGTGCAGTCAGGCGCCAGGGCTGCTCGACCTCCTGGAACCGAAGCCTCTGGGCTGACCTGCAGAACTTCCTGTGCTTCTCGAGTCACCAGAATTTGCACGTTCTCACTCAGCTTTACCCGGGGCCTGGATGTCCCATTGCCTCAGCTTTAGGCATTTTGTGATTTTGAAAAAAAAGTCTGTGATGGTGCCTGACTAGCTAGGCTCCAGGGCAGCCGCTGTGTGCCCCTCCTCCCAGGGTGCAGTGCCCCAGGGGATGTGGTGAGAAACTCCTCACTCTTAAAACCAGCCCTCCATCTACTGGGTAGGTTCCCACCACCACCTCTCCCTGGCTGCGCAGCTCCCACAGAGAGGGTCCTCCTTCGCATCAGTCATTTCCTGTGCTTTGTACTCCGCTACACTGGTATTCAGAGAAAATGCTGCCATGACAACTGCCACAACAGATGGCATTTGAGCAGCCTCTGAGCTACCAAGCAGATATACAGCAGGACTTCCGAGGTTTGCATAGCTTCTGTTATCAGGAGGCCCATTCCAGCCTTAAGCATGATTGAAATGCGAAGGTTAGCATTTGTTTCCTATCCCGGTTCTCTGTCCAGTTGCTCAGCATTTGGTCAGTTGCTCCTGCTCTCTGGCTGTCTGGCTGGGAACGTACTGCTGGATAGAGGAGCGAAAGGCCCATGCATGGCCTTGGGGGAGCTGCCCTCTAAGCCTGAACCCCAGGCTGCTAGGAAGCAATGCAACTTTGGGGTGGAGGTCCCAGCAGAGCCGGAGTAGAGGCCACGCGTGTCCTTACACAAAGGGGGCACCGGGAGGGCATACTGCTCTTCACCTGTTGCTCTTCTCTGCCTCCCTTCTCCAGCACCTCTCTGCTTCCGGGGTCTCAGGGCCCCTCTGCTGGGCTTCCCACCCCAGCTGTGCTGCAAATGCCAACAACTCCCAGAGTTCCAGGGCCCATTCCCATGGCAACCGCTACAATAGTCTCTCGCCCTGTCCTTACCCCTCCTCATCAACACTGGAATGTCAGACTTCACGCAGATTTTTTTCAGCTAATTTTGGAAAGTCGTTTATATTGGCCACTATGTGCTAATGAATGGCTTCGCTCCTAATTACATACTTTTCTGGTTAGGAGTCTTTTCCGTCCTTGCTCTGCCTCCCTTTATAACCGGATCCTCAGCTCATGCTGGGTGTCTGGACTGCACATGAGGTGGGAGTCTTCTAGGAGAGGGCATGGGTATCCTGGTGCTGCCGAGCCATGGGCAGCTGCTGGGCTGTCCCCTCTCCAGGCAGGGGCAGGGGTTGCAGTTTCGACAGTGCCTGAAGATGGATTATTTACCTGTGCAGGATTTGTTGGAAAACCTTAAGGTGAATTTTAATCACCGAGAGCTCCTGGATCAAAGAGCCTGGCCCCCTTTCTGATCTCATTCCAAATGAAGCAGGAGGTTGGAATCCACATCTGACCCCTTTCTGCTTCCCAGCCCTGCTCTCTTCCTGGGGTGCAGATGAAAGGCGCTCGGGGCTCAGCTGCCTTGTCAGGTCTGATTTTTAACCTTAATGACACATTATTAAAGAGTGGATTTGAGACTTGAGGAATGTTTTTTGAACTCCTTCTGTGAACAGCATTCATCTTTGGAGGAAGAAAACCGGGGTGCTTGGTGGGCTTAGGAATGATCTTTTCGATGATGACCATGTTCTTGTTCTTTGTTTTAATGTTTTCTGGGATGTTGTTCCTTGTAATTCATCTCCTCTTTAAAAGACACCATTCCTGGTATTCTTGGGCCCTCTGTTCACCTACAGTGGTGAAGGAGGAGCCTAGTCTCTGTGTTTACATGCTCTGACTCTCTCTAGAATTGGACAGAAATCAGCCTGGGAGTGAGAGTGGCTGTCTGGGCTCCAAGGAGGAGGGTTATATACATGCAGACTCCTGGGACAGGCAGGAGGACTTCCTGAGTTGCAGCTGTTGCTCTGCTATTGATTTGTCTGATTTGGTTCCAAAATCTGATCCTGCTGCCTTGCTTTCTCCATGATGTAGTGACAGTTGGTAAGACCAATGCCATCAGCAGCATGTGTATGGCATGGGGCGCAGAGCAGACCCCTGCCGAGCTTTGTTGATAGAATGAATGAGTGGACACACCATGGAGCCTGAAGCTGGGTTTGGCAGTCAGTGGGAGGCTGAGGCAGGAAGAATGTAGTCAGAGCCCAGCGTTGGCATCTTAGTGACAAAGTCTTTCTGTAGATAAGAAGGACTTGGGGGTGGGGTCAGCACCAAGGGCCCCCCTTCAGTCTTGCAGAGGACTTGCTGCTAAAGCAATCCATCAATCGCGCAGCTCAAGGTTTGGAGGGCTGTCCACTTCACCACTGCTCATAGTTTAGGACTGCTGATTCTCCACTGGGGAGGGCTCTTCTGAGCCTTGTAGGAGGTTTGGGTCCTCTTCGGTGCCTATCCTTGAGTCATCAGTAGTGCCACCCGTTCAGCCCCATTGCAACAGTAGGAGGTGTCAACAATACACCCAAACTTCTCCCTGCACCCCTTCTCCTCTCCATTGGTGTGATACTGAGCTCAATCCTAATATCCTATGAAGGTATCACACCAATGGAGAGGAGAAGGGGTGCAGGGAGAAGTTTAAAAAAAAATCAACAGCAGAGGAAGAAGACATATACCAGGTAACCTATTTATAGTCATACATCCTTTCATAGAGTTCAACATGAAAAGAAGTCCTAGAAGATACTGAATGGAAGGGGACAGAGGCTAGCCTCGCCGGAAATTCTACTGTGTCCTTCAGTGATGTTCTGGGTACTCAGTGGTCCATAAATATGATGGGCAGGTATATTTTATGCTCTTTGGAAGGCAAGTGCCATAACTTTTCTTGGATGTTTGGGTGCCTGTCTTTTCTTGAGTGCTACTATGCTCTTGTGGATAATCTTGCCCTACCTATACTGACCCACCTAAAGGATGCTTTCTAGGGTAAATCCCAAGGGTGCCATTTCCAAAAAAGTTCCTTTTGATTAGCAAAGATAAAGGAAGTTCAGCCTTTTCTCTGTCTCATTTTCCATTGACCATAACTGTCCAAGCCACTCCTTCTTATCATCTATGTACAAGGTATTACAGAAGCAAGAAGAGATTATGGGAAGAAGGTAGGAATGGAAGAGGATTTTCATCTTGTTAAAAAAGTGCCAATGTGGGGGTTATTGGCATATTACATTATGTATAGCAATAGAAACAAGGAACAATGGTTGGCACTTTCCCTTAAAAGCAGGGCTCTATAATAGAATATAATGGCATTTAGAGTTATTATAAGTGCACTGTCAACTACTCACTTCTTTCCCTCTTCTCCCTTTCCTTGATGACCTGCTCATCCGTCAGCCAGCCAGTGGCTGGACCAAAGAACGGAGAGATTCAAAGCCACCCAAGTTTCCCTCCATCTGTCTAGGAAGTGGTTGTCTGTAACACAGTAGGCATAATTTATAGCATTAGCAGTTACTTAGTTTATAGGAAAGCAGACTGCGTCTTTTTCTAGAGATGAGAAAATACGTGTTGGATAAGGACCCTTCAAGGTGCTAGAGGCTAAGAAAGGTGAAGACCTGTGTGTGCCCCAAAAGCAGCGATGCCTTCAGTCTCAAGGTTGACTGGATTCTTACAAGATGGGCGCAGCTCTATTTGGGGGTCTTGCAGCCAGCTTGAGTGCATCTGGAGTGCTTTCACGTGACAGTATTGAAGAAGCATGCCAGATGTGGTGGGAGAGGGGACAGGACCTTTGGGAAGACTTGGAGCCAGACTGCACTCAAAGTAGAGTACTTAGAATGCAGCGCCTCAGACTCTCGGTCTGTGAAGGGGCATCGCGAGCTTGCTTAAGATAGGGAGGGAGGATGGTGACAGGACACAGTGGAAGACAGTCGTTTATTAACTCAAAACAAATGGCATCAGTTAAATACTGATTTGACTGTCTAACAATATTGATGGCGCCTGGGAGGTGGGTGGGGGAGGGGGCTGCTGTGGTGGGGAGAGGAACTGAGTCTTTACCATGATAGGCAAATTGTGTGAAATTCAAAGATCCCTGAAGCTATTTCTTTTATGTATGGTCAACAGTGACATCAGTCAAGCCAGAAGATTTTCCTTTAATCCAAAAAGTAATTAGTCCTCATGTCTGGAGTAGGATGAGACCTCTGGGGGTGACCTGAAGGTTCTTTGGTGAGGGCTTGATGTTGGTTTGCCCTTGGCTGGGGCATCGGTCCTGGCAGGCCTGGGAGACCTCACATACTCTAGCTGGTTGGTGGCTTCCTTCTTGCCCAGAGAGTATGAAGGACAGAGAGCTTTGGGAAGTCACCTCCCTCTCTGGCCACCTGCAATGCCTGCTGTCCTGAGAATTTTGTGAGTAAACACTACCTGTATCCCTGTGGCGACTCCTGTTCGCCACTTGTACATTTGACCATCTGCCTCTTCGGAGCTGGAAATTTCTCCCAGCTCCCAGTGGGTGGCTGGGTGGATCCACTAGCCTCGTGCCCATCTCCCTCCTTCCTGGCCGCTGCTCACGTTTTCAGGATTGCACTGGCGACACTGATCGGGAGGAGGGCGTGCCCTGCTGCCTGGTTATTTTCGGCAGCTGTGAGCCATCCAAGGCCTTTTGGCATGGTGTGGCTGGAATGTTAGGCAACCTTTTCCTGTGCAAGTACAGACAAAGGAGAGTCCTAACCTGCCTCCATCCATCCATCACCCATTTTTACAACATTCTGTCTGCCTGTGGTTCTTAATAAGAGGTGGCTATGGAGAAGGCAAAAATCATATTAAGTATATGTTGTTGTTTTTTCCCCCCTCTAGATTGAAAACATAGATGCCTGCTTGAATTTCCTGGCAGCTAAGGGAATCAACATCCAGGGGCTGTCTGCAGAAGGTGAGTCAGGGCGCTGGTCCTGCAGCTGCCTTTTTTTCGTTTAGGGTGCCCGCCTGTCATTCACGGAAGACCTTGGGATGGATGCTCGCCACTGGGGACGCTGGTGGACTCTTCTGGTCTCATTTCCCTCGGTGGCTCAGCGCTTGCCTAAACTTGAAGACGCCAGCTTTTGCCAACCCAGGGAATCGCTCTAAGAATGTAGCCCTGTCTGGAAGACGTTGAGGGGGTGGCGAGCTGCGAGCTGCTCCTATTGGAGGAGGGCTTGCTTGGACAGTGCTGATTTGATTTACCTGTCTGGTAGTTCAGTTAATAATCAAGTCAGGCTTTATCAGTAAGCGGGAACCCCCAACCACAGAACACAATAAACCGTACAGTTCCTGGGGGAAACGCTCCGTGCTTGTCTCTGTTGTAAGACAAGCAGCACTCTGCTCTGCTCTTAAAAAACGATGCGCTTTATTAATGCAATACTACGTTTTTATACCCGATGAGTTTTTAATTAGCTGAAATATGGTGGCTAATTAGCACATTAGCTCTTGTAATGTTCTGCTGTTAACTCAGGTATTGGCCTGGAGCTGGCTGTTTGGAATTTGTAGCCTCCTCGGGCAGCACCTCAGCCTGGAAACGTTCCGTCTCCCCTGTTTGTAAACACCGGCAGCTGCCAGCTTCGAGGCTGCTATAGGGCCAGCGTCCTCCCAAACTCATTAGGCTGCACCTGCCTCCAGCTTTCCCAGAACAGGTAGAGCAGTCGGGGCCAGCATCTAAATGGCGCGCCTTTCCTGAGCAAGGGTGCTGCGGCGGCAGGGACTGAGGGGGGCAGGGTGGGGCAGAGGGGAGCAGGGAGGAGACGTGGCCGAGCGGAACGGGTAAGTGCGCATGCGCGATGGCTGGCGGGGGGCGCTTGGTGATTCTGCTCTTCTACGTGCGTGGTGTGAGCTGGGTTCTCCCAGCTGCATTCTGGGCTGTGGTCTCTTCACTTTGTGGGTGGGCGACGTCCATCACCAGTGTCTGTGCTTCCGGGTATGAGCCTTCTGCAGCGGCACTTGGAATTGCCCTTGGAGGAGCACCAGTGTTTTGGGTCGTCTCTGGCCAGGTGTGGTCACAGTGTTTCCAGATGTCCCTGAAGCAGCCACAGTGTGGTCAGCCCTCTTCCTGGCTCTTACAGCAGGAGGCTTCCGCTACCTCGGGGTATGGGCCTTCATCCACCGGAATGTATTGCTGAGGTGTGGTGGAGGGTGATAGGGAGATGTCGATTCCCAATCAGAGGAGTACAGCTCTTCCTCCTGGTGAGGCCTTCATGTGCCAACCGGTAGGTGGCAGGACGTGGTCTGGCTAGCCTCCAGAAGAGGTGGACCGCAGGGACAGGTCAGTGTCCCTCCAGCAGAGTGCTAGCAGGGACCTGTTACAGTTGTGCTTAGCCACACAGGCAGACTGCAGGCCTACTTCGTTGCCTGGGCCACTGGAGGCCTGGGTCGTCAAACCGCAGCCGCTTGGCATCTGCCCATTGTCCTGCCTGCTGCTGCCTGTGTCCCTGTCCGCTCTATCCTCTCTGGCCCTAAGGCCTTGGAATCTGGGCACTGAGCATTTATCAAATGAGCAGAAGCCTACTCTGCTTGCGAGGGTATACCTGTACGGGCTCCAGCTCTCAAACTGTGGCTCAGTTTACAGGTGAAGACCCTTTGGCCTAAAGAGGCTTTGTGAGTGGCATCCTCAGACCTCGGACCCTAATGGCCGAGGCAGAGTTCACACCCAGCTCCATGGGATTTCAGAGTTTATGTGCGCGGTGGCTTAATCTAGGGCAGCACACGGATAAACTCAAGGTCACATATAGATTAAGGGAATCAGGCTTAGAACTCTGTTCTTTAGAGCATCATGTGAAAACCTATTGAGTGGCCCTTAAAGGTACATCCTGCCAAGAGATCCTCAGCTCTGTGTCCCCTTATGATATTGGAGATATTGGGGTGACCTCATGGTGTCTGAGCACAGAAGAGCATTGTGCGGCAGGGTGCTGAAGTGTCCCCTACGGGGTCATCATGTGAAGTCACTTGATGTATGTCAGCAGCGCTATGCCGAGTCTCCACCTTTCCTGCTGTCCACATCTATGATTCTGCAGTTTGTCTTTCCAGTACTGGGAATTAAACCTGGGTCCTTGCACGTGGTAGCCGAGCATTCAACCACTAAGCCCCATCCCTATCTTGTTCATGGTTAAACTTCTATCTGAAACTCCTCAGGGCTTTTTCCTGTGGAAGTGGGTGTCAGAGATAGAGGGGGCTTGGAGTTTGGGGGCTGAGCTCCCCTTGCTTGCCCTGTCCTGCTTCCTCTGCCCAGCCAGCAGAAGAGCAGAGTACTGCAGCTGGTGAAGTTGCTCTTGTGTGGCCATAACTTCCTGCGTCCCACGCAGTGCACACTGCACGCCCTGGCTCCGGAGCCTCGCTCCTTTGTGGCTGGCAGGCCATTGGTGGGCTTTGCAGATTTTGCCATCTTCACCTCTTGTCCTATAGTCCCCTCAGCATGCAACATGGAAGCAGCAGGAATGCATGGCTTCCATTTTCCACTTGGCAGTGGGTGGGCGAATGAGCTTCCTGTCCCCTGGCAGCTGCCCTAGCCCTCCATCTCTCGCCGTCCTCTGTCCCCAGTTCAGCCCGACCGGAGGCAGATCAGCCAGGTCTCTGTGCCCCAGGACTGAAATGCCAGGCACTGTTCTTGCCAGCCACCCAATTTTAGTTAGAGCCCTGACTTCTTGGTGACAGCGGGAACTATCTATCCTCTCTCTATGGCTGCCAGGCATTGGCCCCCACCGTGAAGGCTGTCCTTCAGTCTTTTTATTAATGTCTTCAAGGGCAGAAGGAGAGCAATGCCAGTCTCTCTGCTTGCCTGTATTCTGGGGGAAGGTGACGCCTCTCTTCTCCTGTCAGCTCTTTGACTTATAAAGAGCAAGGCTGCTCGTAAGCTCTTTATCTTCCAATTGGGCCTTATTCACAATTGCGTGCACTAGAAACCTCTCCCTCGAAACCCTGTTAGATTACAGGATAGAAACCATCGCTTGAGAGCCTGCCACACACCAGTCACTGAGCGCTTCCATCTCACTTCATCTCTCACGAGCAGCCTTCAGAAGTCAGTGTCAGAATTGTCCCTGTTGGAGGACAGGAGGAGCCCAAATGTGACAGAGCCCTGACAGAGCCAACTTAGTGCAGGAAGTATAAACCATGGGTGGCACTAGAGCCCTCTCATGATGTTGTCACCTTCTAGAGGCCCCACCTCTGGACCCTTGAGGTTTGGGGGTGCATTTTAGACCTAAACCGTCACACCAAAGCCCTAACATTTGGGACCAGGAGGCCCACAGCGTCAGCACTGGGTATGCCTCTGTCTTCTTCCATTCAGAGTCCGGCTCTCTCCTCCAACACTCAACCACTGCCTGTTTCTAGCCTTCTAGAAACTCCTAGGAAAGCATTATAGTGTTTGAAAGAAAGGTGAAGTCTTAATGCTTTCTGTTTCTCTTTTGAAGCTGATGACTGTGTGCCCCGAGGCCCCTCTTGTGATGAAAAGCACCCTGGCAGTTGGAAAGCCCCGTAGACACCTCTCCACCCTTTCCCAGTGACTGAAGCTGGCTCTGGAACCAGCGGGTGTGTGCACCTGTCCCGCAGCCGGAGCAGCGCAGGCCCTGACCTGCCTCTCTCGCAGCCACAGAGGGCCTTTGTTCCAGGGCACAGACGGCAGGGCCTGGGTCAGAGCTGTGTGGAGATGCCGGGGGCCTGGATGCTTCCCCGGTGCCAGCCTCTGGGCCCCTCGGCGTTCCTGCAGCTCGTAGAGCTCTGCCAGGGTCCTGTTTCCCTGCAGGAAGGGCTTAGGCCTTCCTGCTCTGGGGTGATGTTCAGGATCCATGCCCCTCGACACTCCCTGACACACACAGGAGCTGTCACAAGTGTCCCTCCATCTGCCCATTTTGGGGACACCCGGGCTTTTGTCTGCCCGGCCCTGAACCTCTGCAGTGGAGTGTAGAGGTCAGGTAGGTGTGCTCTGTGAGGTGCAGCAAGCCTCTGCTCAGCTTCTGCTGTGTGCCAGGCACAGAGCGAGGTGCTGGGGGCCGGCCGTGCACTGAACAGATGCAGCACAAGGCCTCGCTCCAGGTAGGAAGGAGCTCGTGGGGAGGTCTGAGTCAGCGGTGGGATCAGGATCAGCCCCTCCTGGGGCAGCCAGGGCCTTCACAGTGGCGAGCTGTTTCCCTGGCTTTCTCAGATAAGTGAACACTCTCCAGGCAGAAAAGGACATGAAGAGAAATCTGAACAGAAGACAGCACGCTGGGAATGTAGGTCTGTGGAGGCAGAAGGTGGGCTCTGTCAGGGACGTGACGGTGGCAATAGGAAGAGAAGTCGCAGACTTGGTGTGGTGGCACACGCCTGTCGTCCCAGTGCTGGGGAGGCTGAGACAGGAGGATCACTATGAGTCCCAGCTGCATAGTGAGACCATGTACCAAATACATAAATAAAAGACTTAAGAAGAGAGGAGTCGCTCAGCCACCTAGCATCTCCTTGGGCACGCCACTGTCCTCTGGTTCTGCCCTGTCCTCTAAGAGGCAAGGTGAGGTCGGTTGATCGGATCCAAGCTTCTTTTCCCAAGCTTTGGAAAGTGTCAGGAGGAAAACATTCTTGTGGGCTCTGTGTTTTATTTTGAGGCTTTTTCTGGAGAGCTGGCCTGCCAGGCTCATGGGAAGCAGACAAATTCCATTTGGAAATGTGGAAGGAACACACTTCCAGCTATTTGGGATGCTGTCTACAGTAGACCGCCCATGGTATAGATGATGTGACTTTCACCACTCTTGAGTTTTGTGAACTAAAAAAGAAGGGAACAGCCCAAATGTCCCTCTTCTGGGGGATGGGTAAACAAAATATGGTCCTTCCACATGATGAGCTCTCTACTCAGCATTGTAAAGAAACTGACGCACGTGCTAACAAGGCTGGATCTTGGGTCTCATTATGCAGCTCGGACTCGTAGAGATCCTCCTGTTTTCAGCCTCCCCAGCACTGGGATTATAGGCAGGCACCATAATGCCCGGACTTGGTCACTGGGTTAGTGTGCCCTGGGGGCGGGACCAGAGATCGAACCCTGGTCCCTGCACTTGCCAAAGCAGGCATTTAACCCACTGAGCTATCTTGCCAGCCTTAATGGCTGGATCTTTAAAACATGATGCAAAGTAAAAGAAGCCAGATGCAAAGACTTTTCCAGGATTTCATTGCCATAAAAGTGCCCAGAGTAGGCAAATCTTTAGAAACAGAAGGTAGTTCTGGTAGCTTAGGACTGGATTTGGAGATTAATTACAGTAGGGCTTGAGGAATCTCTCTGGAGTGATAGAAATATTCTAAAACTACAATATCATAACTGCACTAAAGTTCACTGAATGACGCCCCTAATTTACAAATTGCTTCATACCTCAGTAAAGCTATGTGTAAAACCCTTTAGCTTTCTCCAAAGTGGGTCTGTCATGAGTGGTTGTCTTCAGGACACCAGGGACCAACCTACAGGGGAACACGGGCCATGTCGACCCCTTCTCAGGCTCCTTAAGGGAATAGCACTAAGCTGTTCTAAGAAGGCTGCAGGTAGACAGACCATATTTTCTTGTTTTTGTAATGATTCAGGGTCTTGCTACACAGTTGGGACTCTAGTGATTCTATCTCAGCCTCCCCAGTGCTGGGATTACAGGCATGTGCCACCACGCCCGATTTTGGAGCTGGCATGGCATGTGGTACCAGTCATCGAACTTAGGACCTCATACTTGCCAGGGAGGCGCTTATGCCACTGAGCTATCTCCCCAGCTCCAGGACCATACTTTCTGAGCCAAAAAATGAAGTACAGGGTGAGGCAGTACCCCTGGGAACTCCTTTTCTCATTCAGTCATCCTGTCAGCCCTCGGAGGGGGGGTGCAGTGGGGATCATACCCATTTTATAGGAGAACACTGAGGTCCAGAGAACTTGGACTGGAACAACTTAAAGCTGATCAGTGATAGACTGTGAGATTCAACCATAGGTTTTTCTGTCTCCCCCAAATCAATGATCTTTATAATAGAAATGCCACCTCCTAGAAAAAAAAAGAAAAAAAAGGTGCTATACTGAAGGGGTGCTATGCTCTTTGACGGTTAAAAATGCTTCAGGGAGTGCCGTGGAACAAACTGCTGCAAATAGTAAGTGACTTGGCCACCACAGCAGCAGGGAGAGAATATGACAGGACCAGCCCCGATGTCTACACTGGAGTTGACTGTTAGGCCACAGGGTGCTGACACGGACATGACAACTTTCAGCAGCAGACAGCCCGTGAGACCCTGACTATGCTGAATTAAATTTCTCGCCTCTTTGTTTTCCTTGTGAGGTTAAAAAAAATGTGTTCTGGAATGTTTGACATACCAGGAGAATAGAGATGACTTAGCGTCTATCAGCTAGCTTAATAAATAAAACATTATCTGTCCTGCTTTCCGTGCGCCGCACATGACGCATAGGTATGGCAGCCAAGTTACACAGTGTTAGAAACCCAGACCTTGGGCCCCAGAAACCCAGATTCACATCCCACCTCCAGAGCTATTTATTGCCTTTGAGTAGTTGAAAAACCCTTTTGAATTCTTATTTCCCCTTAAGCAAAAGAGGATTAAGAATACTTCTCAGAGGGCCTGGGAGATAACTCGGCAGCTTAAGTGCCTGCCTAGCAAACACAAGGTCCCAGGTTTGATCCCTGGTACCACAGATATGCAGGATTACATGGAATCATGCATATGAAGATCTCAGTCTGACACACACTAGCCGATAGCAATGCTTCTTCTAAGGTGTCTAACCAGCCACTAGGTGTCAAAGGCACTAAAAATAAGCCTTGTGTAGCTTACATCTGTTCCTATGATTAATGCCACGTTCTCCCTCCAGTGGGTTCAAGTAGATGGGAAAATATTTCCCCAAATTTCTTCATAGCTGCTGGCCTGAATGTCATTACTTGTAGCTGCATCTTGATTCTGTCCCTTGCTGTCACTGTCCCGTAGGTGTCACGGGTGGGGGGGGGAGTGATGCCTCTCCTTTCTATGAGTAATATAAACAGCTTACTGGATGATTCGTCCAAGCCTCATACTCTGATGTGTGTGTCCAGGTGAGAACCGTTGGAAGCAGCATGCTGCGGATGTGGGCATCTTCTTCGTATTCTGGAGGACAGAAAGGGAAGCCGCAGAAAGTTAAAGCTGAGTTACCCAGAGAAGCCGGGTGGGAGCCTTCTCCACTCCCTCCATGCAGCATGCTCCACACTCAGTGACAGGATCTCCCACTTTGTCTGCGTCAGTTCAGGACACACCGGTCATCCTGGCATAACTGAGGGCTCCTCTCTTTCATTGTCAAAACAATCATGGTTTGCACAATAAATTATAAGTTCAGTATCAAGAATGCCATTGTTGTTGAGACATGAAGCCAAAGCCATGTGAGAATCTTATTTGGGGTTCGGGGGCTATGATCTTCACAGTAACCAAGCAGTGGCCTTTCACACCCAAGCTCTCATTTGATCTGCAGAATCAGCTTGAGGGATGGGACAGGTGGTCTCAGGGTTGCCATTTTCCCGAGGCCCAGAGAGGTTCAGTGACCTGGCCACAGCTTGGGTTTCCCAGATACTGTGGTCCTCGCAGCCGTTACCCTTGCCCAGAGCCTGCTGGCTCCTGAGCACAGGGGAAGCTTGGGCTCTTGAAGTACAGATGTGTGCTTCCTTCCAAGCCTGTAGAGAGGGGAGCTTCCTCAGGATGTGACCGACGTGACCCACGCTGCTGTCCCTCGAAGAAGTGCCTCTGGGCCCTGGAGGCTGCCCATCTTCCCTGCAGGGAGTAAGAAACTTGAGTTCTTTCGCTGGGCCTTCAAGAAAGCCCTAGGTCCTCCTCATTCCCTCCAGACAGCTCAGAAGAGAAAGGCAGCCCAGGATATCAGCAAAGCCGGTGGCCAAGGGGGCATCCCGTCGGGCTCTCCTCCTCCTCCGCTGTCCTGCAGGTGGCCCAGTGCCTCTCCCTCGGGGTCATTTTAAACTTTGACCTTCAGCATCTGCTGTGAAAGAAAAGATCCCCCAGGAGCAGCCCTCATGACCCATCCGCTCTGCCTGTGAATAAATACTTTCTTCTCCTGGGCTCTATGAATGCCTTGAGGCAAGTGCATGTTAATGGCTGGAATTCACTGTCTGGAATAAAGACAAATCTCTTCCCGCTCTGTTCTAATTTATTTTCATATGGATGCTGTTTCATAGAGGGCTTCGTAGGAGCAGGCCCTCATGGCCCATCCCTGCGCCCCTCATGTGAGAGCTCTCTGGTCTACGGGCAGGGCAGAGGGAGTTCTGGATTTGGGAGGAGGATGCCTGGGCCATGCAGAGCACAGCTGGGGAACAGGGTGGCAGCGTCTTGGTGCATGAAAGTGGCTCAAGGCTCCGAAAGCGGACTTGGCAGAGCCAGCGGGCCTGGCACAGCTCTGCTAGTGCCAGAGCGCGCCTGCATCCAGAACATTCCCTTTGCCAGCAGACAAGCTCGGTCTTGCTGGTGACATGTGCTTTTTCAGTGGTGTCCTGTCAGAGAATTTCCTCCTCCTGCGCTTGCTGGCCAGCCAGTTGCAACTCGCCCAGTGTAGCCGCTCTCAACCTGCTGGAGCGGAGAAGCTAATTTCACTGTGGTTTAGGCCTGATGTTCAGGGACTGCAATGCCAGGGCAGTGTTCAGGAAGACTGCCACATCTTGCAGGGCTTCAACTTACGTGAGGGCTGTGGCAGTGGCCAGGTAAATAGGAAAAAGAAAGGTCCCACAGCTGACCAGAGTCTCTTTCTTGTCTTGCAGAAATCAGGAATGGAAACCTCAAGGCCATCCTAGGCCTCTTCTTCAGTCTCTCCCGATACAAGCAGCAGCAGCAGCAGCCCCAGAAGCAGCACCTCGCCTCCTCCGGGCCACCTGCCGGGTGTCCGGCGGCCGGGGCTCCATCCCAGTGCCAGGCTGGCACCACTCAGCAACAGGTGTCGGCCACTCCCCAAGCCCTGTGCCAGCCTCACCAGCCAGCGCCTCACCAGCCATCAAAATCACAAGCTGAGATGCAGTCCAGGTGGGGCTCTTTGCTAACTGACTTTCTCTTGCCAGCACCCTTCTCCACCTGGACCACATTGTAGCCTGTGCTACCTAGGCATGCGCAGTGCTGACAAGTGTGGGGTTCATGCGGGATCACAAAACCCTGACCTGGGTGCACTGGTCCTCTTCTGGTCTCCGCAGAGATGTGCACTTTCATAGGTCAGCATCGCAGCAGCCGGCTGGAGCCCACAAGCTGTGCTGCCGTTACTCTGCCTAGGACACACACCAACTTCAAACCCCGTGTGTGCCGATGTACAAGCCAGGTGCTGGGAGCCAGAGCATAAGAATCCTCTTCCTTAGCAAAGAGGAGAACTCTATTCTGACAGATGCCTTGAGTTTCCAGAAAAGAAATGAAGCAGGGCTGGTGAGATGGCTCAGTGGTCTAAAGCACCTACTTAGAACAAGCTAAGCTAAGCAAAGCACAGGGACCGCGGTTCAATCCCCCAGCACCACATGCCAGCCAGCCCCGCCCCCTGGTGGGCTGAGCTGGCCACACATACACAAAATAAATAAATAAATATTTAAAAAAAAAAAAAAAGAAATGAAGCAAAGAAAAAGGTGGTGAGTGTTGGCAGGACTACAGACAGCACCTTCCCCGAGAGCAGTCAGTGTCCCTTGATGCGGGTAGTGGTCATGAATATGACTGGGTTTTGTTGAATTTAAACAGCAGGAGCAGATTGAACTCGTGAGCTTTGGCCCCCACCTTGCAGGAGTGGCCCCTGCTTTCTAGGTCCGGGACCTGGAATTGGTAAAGGTTCCCAGGGGGCCCGATGCTTCTGAGCGGACTCGCCTGGAACCGTGCATGAGCGGAGTACCCAGGGCTTACCCTGTGCTGTGCTGCAGGGCCACAGCTGTGCTCTGAACTCTATAAGAGGTCACCTTGCAACTCATTTGTTTTCATGGCAGATAAAAAAGGAAATTAGGGGACTAGGGTGATAGCTCAGCAATCTAAGTGCCTTCCTGGCAAGCACAAGGACCCAGGTGCAATTCCTGATATCGTATGCCGTGTTGGGCCTGCACCACTGAAACTGGGTGTGGTGGCGCATGCCTGTAATCCCAGCACTGGGGAGGCAGAGACAAGATCACTATGAGTCTGAGCTGTGTAGCAAGACCCTGCACCAAATTAAATAATGATTAAAAAAATAAAATAAAAAAAGGAAATCAGGAATGGGAGAGTTTTGGATGATGCATAGTAAATTTCTAAAGAGAAGCTCATTATCATTATCTACAGTTAAGCAGTCTTTAATCATAAAACCTGAATGCCACTGATCTAATTGATCGCTTGATATCATCTACTGCGTGCTGAACAGTAATGGCTTCTCTTGCCAGTGCCCCAGAACACCACACAGGCAAAGCTTCTCACACACCTTGATGGTCTTTATCTCCTGTTTTACTTGGGCAAAGCCCCAGGCTGCTTGAGTTCAGCAGATGTCTTATAGACTGCTGTAGGTTTTTTTTTTTTTTTTCCCTGAGAAGAATGATTTCCCAATCATGCTTGTGTTAAAATTGGCAATGATGGGTGTAATGTAAATCAGTCTCCCTAATTAATTATCTAATTATATCCAGTTCACATTATGGAAATGTGCGGGGTTGGAGAGATGTCTGAGCTAGCAATGAAGAACAGACAAGTGTGCACTGCACCCTCCCAGTGGGAGGTCATGGGCTCCCTGGTGGCCAGGATGATTGGGACAATCATTTGCCAGCCTGCAATGTGCAGAGTGCATAGTCCCTGGGAGATTCACCTGGGTTAGGTTGCAGGGGAAGGGTTTGCAGGGTGGGGAATGGGGAGATAACATGGGCTAAGGAATTGCTATTTGTCTTAGGCCAGCTTGGGTGCTTGATACTGCTGATAGGCATTCTTTTATTGAGTTATGGTAAAGTGTCCTGTGTGCCCAGCACCATGCTAGGCCCTTGGAAATCAGGGATGAACAAGATAGTGAAGGCGCTGCTGTTCACAGGCTACTGGAAGAGGCCAACCGACGAATAGGGAAAGCATCAGACAGTAGTGGGTATTACAGTAGGATGGTACAGCTGAGTGGTACTGGGGTGCTAATTTACAGTAAGCTGATGAGAAGGTCACTTGGAGGACATGACCCCTATGGGGGGGGGTCATGTTAAAAACAAGTTCATATTAACAAAAGCCAACCCTTAACAACTTGGTTGTAAGACCTGACAGAGTGAGCAGCCGGTGCCAGGGCTCTGGGGTAGGATTTGGAAAGTGAAGGACAAGGGAAAGGGGACAAGTAGCCTGGATGCTAGGAGGCCCGTTGCCATGGCCACAGAAGGAGGTGGTGTGCTGGTGTGGCACTGAGGTAAGGCCAGAGTGCCGGCTACTGCGAAGACAGACAGGGCCTCCATCTAAGGAGCACAGGAGGTCATGGCAGGACCTTACGTAGGAGGAAGACTTGATTGTATTTATACTTCTTTTCGGGATGGGGGGAAGTTACTTTTGCTTCTCTTTGGAGAATAAGATCGTGGATGAGCAAGAATGGAAGGAAGGACCCCAGTAAAGAAGAGGTTTTCGCAGCCCAGGAGATGGTAGGAGCTTACATAGACGGAGGTAGTAGGGACATTAATGGGGAGGAACCAGGTAGGATAATTCAGAGATTGATCCAGGAGGCCTGAAACAGATTTGCTCTCTAGTGAGAGAGAAAGAGGCAACCCAGGTAAAGTCTAGAGTTCTGACTGGAGCAGCTAGGTAAGGGGTGGTGATACGTACTGAGGCAAGGACCCAGCATGCATTGTTAAGCTGCAGAGGGCATGGATATAGCATTCTGCAAATGTGGCCCCAGTGCCGGCCTGGTTTCATGAAGCATTTTTCCTTATAGGGCTGCCAGGGACTTGTGCTCAGACATACCGACTTATGGCACATAGCTCCGCTACCCTGCAGCCTCCATTTCCATGGGAAGTGTTCACTTTCTTAAAAGAGTCAGGCACTGTAGCCAGAGCACTTGTATCCCAGTTAAAAAAGAAAAAAAAAAGCTATCCCATGTCCTTGATCACCAATGTCCATGCTGCTGCAAGCCTCATTGCTGGGTTAGAGCTCTGCTGGGTACACACATGCCATCTGGGGTTGACAGTGTGGCTTGCCTTGAAGTCTGCTAAGAAAAGCAGTGTGGAAGGTGACAAAGGGAGTCTGGGGCCTTGGCATGAAGATGGCAGAGGAGCTCTTCAGGGCAGCGATATGTGGACTCGCCTGCCTCTTGGCTCTTCTCAGAAGGCATGTGGTGGCCAAGAAGTTGGGCCCCATCTCACCCCAGAGGCATCTCCCCAGTTTGGAGACTGGAAGAGAAGCGTGGTCTCCATGGCGCGTGTCTGCGTGTCTACCTCACAGACGATCGATACTCACATATTAAGGGAGAGCCCAGAAAGGGGCTTCCTTCTCTCCATTGTCATTTCTCTCCTCGCTTCCCAAAGAACCATGACCCCAACATTACAGGTCTCACCTCAGCTTCTTTCATGGACAAGTCACAAGGTGTGCGGATGTGAGAAAGATACACATTTTTGTCTTTCACGAGGCAGTGAAATAAATTTAGATTAATATCTTGTTAAACTCAAGCAGGATCCATGTATACATATATGCATTTTGGTCCCCTAAACACATCAGAATTCAGCCAATTTGTAACAGGCTTCAAGTAGCCATTTGTGTAACATTCATAGCAAATTGTCCCAAGACCAGCAACAACATGTGGCATCAACTTTATGAGATGTTCACAGCAGTCACTTGGAAAGCACTCCAACAGAACAAGTCTATGAAATAGAAACATCCCAGCCCTTCAGAAAGGTATGACATAGAACACTATGCCTTAACCTCTTTATTCCCCAAAACTCTCAGTATTTCAGAAAGGTAGAAAGACCCAAAGAAGAAAAGATATTTGGCATTTAAGGGGGAAACAGCAGCATAGCAGTTCTTGGATAATCCTGAGCCCCATTTCTTCCCTTCAGAACTGTTGATGCAGTAATGCTGAACCTAGCAAGAAATCTGCATCTTGTGGGAAAATGTGGGCCAAGGGGAACAAAGTAGGAATGTTGCCATGGTCAGAAGACTATTGTTGATGTGCCTGATGCGTCTCTTTTCTCTCCTCACTCATCTGCTCCACTTTTTTCTCTCCCATCATGCAGTGCATCACCCAAGGACTCATCTCAAAGCAAAATCATCCGCTTCACTCTGGGTCAGAAAAAGATCTCTAGGTTAGACTTTCCCTGTGTCCTTTGAGGCATGGTTTAAACCCCAACCCACTGTTCCTTTACTCCCTCTGCTCTGGCTGAATTTCCTCTCCCTATTTCATGTTTGCAGTCCCAGAAAACCAAACACGCTTTGGCTGATGATAACAGTGATGGGGAGTTTGAGAGTGGCCATGGGGTTATTGAACGTATGTGAGTGTGCACATGCGTGTGTGTGCATGTGTGACAGCATGTAGGTGAGCTTGAGGTGTACATGATGTTGCTCATTTAATTGCTTCTTGCCTTTGAGTGCTTTGTCCCCGGAATCCTCTGAGATTTAGGGAAAAGTGAGTTTCTAGAGAGCTTTTTATAGCGCGCTTTTAGGACAAGTTTGCTGCCTGCTTCACCCCAGCCCTAATCCGAGCTTTCCTGCATCCTTCCTTGTGTGTGTGTTGCTGTTGTTGCTGTTGCTGTTGTTATTATTAAAACTACTAATGTGGGGTTGGTGTTCCCTTGAGTTACAGTGAGCTGAGGTGTGGATGCTCCACAGCAGAGCATCGAGGTCTTGTCTTTGTTTCTGGATGCCCTTGCACGCCATGGAGAGATCACGTCAATTCCCTGAACAATAAAATAAAAATGCAATGAAAATAGGCTCGCTCACATAGCTCTCTTGATTCAGACTTCGGCCTGTCTGCTGCAGCATGTCCTCAGCCTGGGATGTCTTTGGGGTATGGCGATAGCCGGTCACATTGTTATATCTGTTATTTTAAAGCTCTGAAGGGTGAACATTTATTGACCAGTTTGAATGCATCGCCTTATTTCACCCTCCCATCAGTCTTCAGGAGTAGGCTGTTACTCTCCCTATTTTATAGATGAGGAAACTAGAGTTTAGGAAGTTGGGTCATGTGCCCGAGGTCATGCAGAAAGTGGAGGAATCTGGATTAGAGCCTGAGTGGTCTAGCCCCAGACTCTGAGTTTATTCCCCATCCTGTGCCATCCCCCTTTCATCTGCTTGAATTTTTCCATTTATGTGGTTTTGAAGCTGCTTTTTAAAAATCTTTATCTTTCAAGCATGACTCTCAGTAAAGAGAAGCCCACCCGTCACGTCTGTCTTCATCTATGTACAAAGCTACACTGAGCATCTGTTGGCTTCCCTGGTCTGCTTCTCACTGGGTGGCTTCTCAGAGCAGAATGTTATGAGTTCTGGAAAGTTCGCACATGAGGAGACCTAGCCGAGCATCTGCTGCCTGGAGAAGCTGCTTGGCAGGGTCCTTCTGGGCTGAAAGCGCTGCTGTGGGCCCTGGGTGGGTGGGGGGGCAGAGAAGGGGACCTAAGTTTGCCACTGCTTCTAGAAGCCATGTATGAGAGCAACTGGTTTCCCAGATGAGTGACAGGAGGCGCAGATTGGAGCAGACACTAGTGCTCCAGCGAAGCATTCCCAGTTAATATGAGAGCCATGCAAATGCATGGGCAGGTGGAAGGAAGGGAGGGGCAAGCCTGGAGGAAATGTGAAATCAAGTGTCTATTCCCATGGTGTGTTCTGTCCTAGAAGATAAAGAAAAACAAGAGCTAGCTGGGAAAATAACTAATTGGAAGCTCATGCCCAACCCATGCATGACTTGTTATCAGCCCCAGATGATAAAAGAACGTAGTATGTTTGCAGGTCACAGGAAGGGAGGAAGAACTGGAAGATGAGGATCCCTACCCAGGCTGTGCTGGGCACAGAGCTTCCAGGGGCTTCCCTTGGGGGTCACATCCTTATGAGAGTTTCCTTAGGGTGCATTTTGTCTCTGAGGAGTGCAACAAAAGGATGTTGTGTTTGTTATTTGCCTAATGCTCCTCCTCGCCCTCTCTTCTCCAAAGGCTTGAGCAAAATCTTGATAAACACTTCAGCTGATGAAGCATTGCTAAGCATAGCAGTAAAGTTTAGTTGCCAAAAAGACAGCCCTACTCCTTCTGCCTGGGTAGGTATACAAGTCAGCTTTTTGTCCCTGTCACCAAAATAGCTGAGAAAATTAACTGAAAAGAACAGAGATTAGGGCTGAGGAGATAGCTCAGTGGCATAAGCGCTTGCCTGGCAAGCACAAGGTCCTGAGTTCAGTTCTCATTACTGGGGAGGAGCTAAGAACAGAGGTTAGTTTGGCTCCAGGCTATGGAGGGGTGAGTCCATGGTCTGCTTACTCTGCAGCAAAATGTAATGGAAGCGCGGGTAGAAGAAAGCTGCACAGCACAGCCTCAGGAAGCAGAGAGGGCAGGAGAGCCAGCGTGAGGGACCAGAGGCACTCCAGGACCTCCTTCTCCCCACCAGCTCCAGCGCAGAGCAGCACACTCAGCTGCGAGCTCATGGGAAGATGAATCCAGCAGTGCAGTCGCCTTTCCCATGATCCAATCAGCTTTTGAAAGCCCCACTTCTGAATGCATGAGACATTTGGGAAACATTTCAGATCTGGACCGTCCCAGTGGGCCATCTCCCCCAAGAGCTCTGGGAATAGGTCTTTTTGTTTTGTATTTTTTTAGGGAAGGGTCTACAGGGTGTTCAGGGTCTCACTACCAGATCGGACTCATAGAGATCCTCCTGTTTACAGCCTCCCAAGCGTTGGGATTACAGGCCCATGCCACCACGGCCAGTCTCAATTGCCTTCTAAGCACCCCCGGGGGGCAGGGGTGGGGGTGGGGGTAAAGCCAGCATGGCAGGCCCCTGTGCCTGCTTTCAGGTGCTTTAATCTGCTGAGCTATTTGGCCGGCCCTGGGAACAGGTCTTTCGATGGACTGCAAACACCTCAGATACCCTCAGATGGGGCTGTGTGGAGCAGCGTGTGCATCTCCGCAGATTCCTACCCTGTTCCCCCTCCCCTGGCATCCCCTTGGTGAGCCCTCTGCTTGGGCCTCTTCTGCTTTCAGGAGGCAGTAAAGCAGTAGTGGCTAAGGGATGCCGTCACCACTTCCTGTGACCTGGGTGTCTTACTTAACCTCTGCAAAAGCCTGTGTGTCCTTATTAGTGCTCTGGGAGTCCTGCCTCTTCCCCAATGGCATGAGGATGAAGTGAAGTCTCTCCAATGCCATAGAACTTACATGTAACCAATGTACTATAAATAGCAGATACGTGGTAGTGGCGTTAGTTTGGGTTGATCTGGACCAGGTAAGGCAGCTGGGCCTCTTCTGAGTTTCATAGAGTTGGTCTGACACGGCTGTCTTGTGGAGGGAGTCAGTGGAGCTGGTAGTGAGTCCTGCCTGCCTCGCTGCTGAAAAGCAGATGTCATGGAAATGAGAGATGTAGCACTTAATCACCCTTCTGGCCCAAAGCATCTCCGACACGGACATACCTCCCCAGCCCAGCATGTGCTCACAAGCTGCCGTCCTTCCTGGGAGGGGCGTCCCTCTGCTCACAGCCTTTGAAGTGGCTTGGGGAAGAAGAACCGCCTTCTTCCCCTCAGCACGTACAGTGCGTCGAGCAGGGATACGTTCGTAGGTTATGTGCCAGAAAGGACAGCTTTCCTGCCCTGCCTGCTCGACTGAGCACACACTGGGGAAATTGGCCGCAGTGGCTCTAGTAACAGCAGGATTTTTCTCCCGCCTTTTCCATATAGACTTCCTTTAATATTTGCGTCCCAAAAGCAACATGTGTGTGCTTCCGGGAACCCCCCGTTGTACCATGTTGAAACTATTAATGTGGAATGAGTACCAGAGGTCAGGTTCCTCTCGTAGCAGAGTCTTGGGACCTTGGGGTTATGGCATGGGGCTGTAGACGGCGTGGAGCTGACCTGCCTGGCTCCCCTCTTGCTGCTGGGCTTCCTCAAGGCAGGCACTGGTGGCAGCATCTGTGGTGGCACCTACAGCTGTGTCACATGGCAAGACTCGGCTGCTCATCAGGGCGGGACTCAGATGTTACTGACAGCACATGCTTCCAGGCTGGGGGATGAGAGTGGAAGCCCCCGCAATACACAAGGATGCTAACGTTAATGAACTTCGAATCACTGAGCCCGAGGCACAGGGTCTGTGTCAGTGGTGAGCTACAAGATGCTCTTCTTGGAACTCCGGCTCCACTCTCCTTAATTAATGCCTCATCCCTGGAGGGTAGGACACCGTCCAAGGTCTTCCCTTTTCTGGCCCAGCTTGCCTCTCTGCCCTCCTCCCCTCCATTCTGTCCAAGGGTCAGCACACACTAACTGTTCTCTAGATGTTTTGCAAGCTTTCCTTGCGGTAGCCCATTCTGAACTCTGCTTTCTGGTCCTCACAGTCCCACTCAGCATGCCCAGTCTTGCTTTTGCACCCTCACTGGGACCTTCCCTGAGCATCCCACTGACCTTCAAGGCCAACATTTGAGTACTCAGCATGACTTCTGAACTTAGAATATTTTATTGTTCACTGCACAGTAAGCAGGATGTTGGCTGGGGTCAAGCAGCCCCTTAAGGTCTAGACAAGGCTGAGCACCCTAGCTGGCTGTACCCTCTTCAGCTGGCAAAAAGGCCAGGGACACCTCTCCTAACCCCACCACTACCATGATTGCGTAGGTATCTTAAGTTTTCATGATTTCCTTTGACTTTGAAGTCCTAAGTCCTTCTCACTCTTTTCTTTCCTGGATGAGTTATTTCCCACCCACCATACATTCATTGATGATTTCTTTTTTCTTCTTTTTTGGTGCTGAGAATTGAACTCAGGACCTTGTGCTTACCAAGCATGTGCTGTGTCACTGAACTGTATCCCTGGCCTGATAACTTTTATATGTGAGGTGGGTTTTGTTAAATGTTCTGATGGACAGAGGAGACTTCACTCAGGAGCAAGCAGTAGTCCGAGGCCATTCACAGCAGAACCTAAGCCTTACCCAACCACATAGCACTGATTCTCTGTGAAGTATCCGGGAAACTACTTGGTTCCCACCAAGTTTTCTATCAGATTAACGGAGCTGTCCTGATTTAGACATTGTGGCAGTGAGTGACATCAGCTGACATGAGGTTTCTGTAGACAGTGTTTCCACTTAGCAGCTATCTTTAAGGCCCTCTGAAATTCCTTGTTCACGTCACAGGACACGTGGCACAACCCTGCAGCCATTTGGAGGATGTGCCACCCCCATCCAAGGAGCACTTAGGCCCCTCAGTCACTGAAGCAAGTGTGGCCATGACCACTGTGGGAAGGCCAGAATATGGTCATTGATCCAAAGCCAAGAATATTTTACCAGAGAGAGAAAGAGAGAAAGGGAGAGAGATTGACCCACCAATAACTCAGAAATTGCCCCAAGTATAAGAACTTAATTATGATTAGTTTCTTTTGTGAGCTGTTTTCTAACTGGATAAAGAGCCCTGCTCGATAAAGCTTGCCTTACCTCTTTGAAAATGTTGACCCCAGATGTTGATTTTTGTCTCTTTTCTCTACTGCACTGAGGCCCATTGTTTCCTTGTCCCTCTGATTCTGTCTTACACCTCAGCATGTTTTGTTTACAGTGGACAGCTTTATGAATTTGTACCTAGCAGAGAATGTGATAAGGAGAAATAACACAGGGCTTACAACGGGGGGATGTTGAGTCCCATTTCCAATTTATTTATTTTTATTTTGTTTTGTATTTTGTATTATATTTTAGAGAAGGGTCTACAGAGTGTTTAGGGTCTCACTACTAGATTGGACTTGTAATGATCTGCCTGTTTACAGCCTCCCAAGAGCTGGGATTATAGGCACGCACCACCACGCTCAGTCTCAATTGCCATCTCAGTGTGCCGCAGGGGCAGGAGCAGGGATCCAACTCCTGGCCCCCGTGTCTGCCTAAGCAGGTGCTTTAATCCGCTGAGCTATTTGACTGGCCCCCATTTCCAATTTATAATGATCCACTAGGTAGTTTATTATTATTCCAAAGTTATAGTCTAGGAGCGTGGATCTCAGAGAGGTCATGACATTGGTCCACAGTCTCATGGGTAGAAAAGCTCGGTGTTCTATTCAGGCTGGCTCCGCCTCCTCCTGTGCTTGGATGTCTTGCCTCTATAAAGTCCCTGCATTATCCTAACAATCTGCTGTCACCTCATCTAGGCCCAGCTCATTGGGGACTCTTCAGCAGCTGGGGAAAGGGCGCACCTTTTCCTCCTCATTGCTTTCTATTCCCCTGATTTTGCAAGTTCCCCATTGACACAGGATGCCGTGACCTATGTTGCCCTGCACACTTAATATTGCTGCTACGTCACTTGAGAACCCATCCTCGGCGTCTTTCAGGGACTCTCTGTGGGCATAATGAGTCTACAACGTATGGTGTGGTTCACTAAGTTCAAACTAGGAGCTCCGTGTCTACACCTGCAAGCCTCCCTTGCTGGCTGTGGCACCCAGGTACCCCTGACCCGAAGGACGTAGTGGGGCACCCCTTACATCAGAAACAGAACCAGGAAGTGCCAAGACCATGGTACTGGATCTCCCTGACTAGCCACACTAGACCCATCTGGGCCCTCAGCTGGGCACTGGCGCTGATAGCTTTTGTACCCAGTTCTGTGCCTGTCATGGAGGGAATAGCTTTTCCAAACAAGCGGGGGCAAATGAAGAGAGCCCCAAATCCTACTTCCCAAGAAACAAGGTCTTGAGGATCTTGCTGCCTTTGGCTGGAGCACAGCGACCACCTCCATCTCTCCCAGCTCCTGTCAGGGGACCGGGCAGCTTCTTCTCAGCTGGATGCGTCTTTCTGTCCTCTCCCACAGGGTGTATGGTCTCTCTTTACTCTGCAGCCATCTTTCTTGTTCAGCCACAAGACGCAACTTAAAGTGACTGCTGTTTCTGTCTAAACTGCTTCCAGGCTGCAGGCTGCTTTGGGGACCAAGAGTTGCATGCGAAGAAAAGGCTGAAAGCTTTGTGAGCTCAAAATTCAGACCTATCATTGGCCCTAACATGAGTCAGCTGAGGTTCTAGTTGCCTTGAAACACAGCTCAGTGGGTTTTACTTTGAAGATATCTCTAAATATGTCATCATTTTTTCATCTTTCAACCTTAATTTTTAGAAACAGCCTGTTTAGTAAATCTGTGGGCCAAACTTGTGTTCTGGGGAGTCTTACCCTTAATTCTTTGGAGATTAAGCCATAATATCTTTAGAAGTACAGCAAGCAACTCAGGTGCCTTTATTTTCAAAACACTCAAAATGAAGTATTTTATTTAAAGGAGAAGTGTACATTTGTCTTTGGGCTAACTGAATCCTGCTGGTTCTACAGAGAAAATTAAGAGTTTATCCATCAATTGTGCAAAGAATCTGGGCTTCAGCCTCAAAGCAATGCCAGGAAGATAGGCTGTCGGGTGTTGAAAGAAATCATATCTGGACAAGTGTGTGTAACTCAGCCCCTAAGCTTTCATGGCACATGTGAGTTCTGTGTAGTAGAAATCCCCTTTATTGCCATTATACGTTGCATTCTTTCCTTGGTCTGTACATACCTGGGTTACAGCTTCAAGACAATGTGTGAACCTAGGGTAGACAGTTGAGGGTTAGGCCTTTTCTATTCCGTGCTTGATGGAATGAGAGATGACGTGGCTTACTGAAAAATTAAGATGTTTCCAAGGAAAAGGGAAAATGAGCTTTATATTTTTAGTTCATATTTTTTCCCTTCAAAATTTCTGTTTTGGGCCATCCAGATAGCTCAGTGGACTAAAGGCGCCTGCTTAGGCAGAACACAGTGCCGCTGAGATGGTGATTGAGACTGGGCATAGTGGCGCATGTTGTAATCCCAGCACTTGGGAGGCTGAAAACAGGAGAATCACTGAGAGTCTGGTCTACATAATAAAACCTTATGTACTAGCTACATTTAAAAAAAAGAAAAAAAAAAAGAAAATTCTGTCTTTCCCCAAAAGTTTGCTAGGCACATTTTGCTATCAGACTTTGCTGTAGTTATCGCTAGCCTAGATGTTCATAATGGTTCCACCAAGTCCTTTGACAAAGCCCCATAAACTCAGTGTCTACGATGTCTCTTGTCATTTTTTTAAAACCTCCTACATGGTTGGAATTCCTTCTTCTGATACACTAAAGTTTTTCTGAGACTGAATGTGTTATCCTGAATACTTTTTCATTTTAGACTTCCGGGTCCTACGGCAAGGGTATCTGCTGCAGGCAGTGAGGCCAAAACACGTGGAGGGTCAGCCACTGCCAACAACCGGCGCAGCCAGAGCTTTAACAACTATGACAAGTCCAAACCGGTCACCTCACCACCCCCACCGCAAGCACCAAATAGCCATGAAAAAGGTGAGTCATCTTGGGGACCCTTTACGCCACTTCTTTTTACAGCAAAACTGTCTTTCTTTTGGATGACTTTGTTTGGGGTCAGGGCCAAGTTTTCAAGTAGAAAGATGCAAATGGTTCACAAGGATGTGCTTGATTGGCAGGACTTTGTTATGAAAGGGATTAACAAAGTGGGGAAATATTATGGTGTTCAGAGTTGCCAGCAAGAATAACTATTTTTGCCCGAGCATGCTGGTGTGTACTTATAACCACAGAGCTTGAGAATCTGAGGCAGGAGGATCACAGGTTCAAGCCCAGCCTAGGCAACTTTGTGAGACCCTATCCCAGAATTTAAAGAGTTGGGGATGTAGCTCAGTGCAAAGTCCCTGAACCCTTTTGCAATGCTAGGAATTAGCCTGGGGTCTGCAAAAAGAAAGCAACAACAACAACAAAATCCAGAATACTTGTTTGCGTGGGGACCCATACCTCACTTGTCTACAGATAGAAGCAAGATAGCCCTTGGAATTTGCATTGTATTCAGCGTTTTCCCAGAAATGCAAACCTCTCAGAACATATCCTGTGTGAGCTGATAAGCTCTTTACCCATCAAAACTGAGAGAAGAGTTTTGACCCCATGGAAATGCCAAGACTGGGTTGGCCAAGGATGACCGTGGCAGCATGGCCTTTGGTGGTGATGGTGCGACTTTGCCGTAGAAGATTGTGCTGCTTTTACTATGTGTGCTTCTGAGCTTTTAGGATGGAGGGAAAGGTGAATACCAGCCCGCCCTCTCCACACAAGTCCCGCACATAAGGCCGCAGAGCAACCTTTGCTTGCATGAGCCTTTAGATCTTAAAATACTGGAGGAAATGAGCAGTTTAGAAGATTCTTCAGTGAGAGGTGGCCTCCTGCCCGCCTGCCAGGAAGAGTGATGTATACGTTACATGTATACACGTTCCAGGGGAGGTACCCAGATCTCCTGGAAGCATTTCCCTCCTGGCCGAGTGGAAGCTTCTTTGCTTCCCTAGTCCTGGATGATGTCTCTTTGTCTCCTGAGACCCAGGGGAGCTGCCCTGATGTCCTACAGTGGTCTGGCAACCCGGGGAGGCCTCCTGCTGTGCCTGAGCTCATAACTCCTCCACCCACTCCTCCAATCCAGGGTCACTTGGATCCCCGGAGTTGGGTCCACTGCAAGTTTGATAATTACTAGATCTTTCCTCAAAATATATGAAGGGAATTTTAATGTTGCTGACATATGTATATATATGTAGGTTGCCCAACCAAGGCCTTGGGAACTCTACAACTAGCACTAACTGCAGAACCAGGACATCTAACCCAGCAAAGGTGCTTTGTGGTCCAGCCTCCAGCGAAACAGGGAAGCACTTATTCTACTGAGCCATCTCCCTGGCTCTTCTCCTACCTACCGCCACCCCAACTGGGGATTGAACTCAGGCCTTTGCACTTGCCAGGGAAGTGCTTATTCTACTGAGCCATCTCCCCGGCTCCTCCAGCAAAAGCAAAGGTCTTCTATTTTTCTTCTCTTTTTCTCTTTCCATTCCCTCCCTCTTCTTGCTTTTTCATCATACCCAAATATGTGCTAAGATTACAAAAATAATATATGCTTACCAAATGATGCCAATATATATGACATAAAAGTTTTTATATGCTTCTTAGCAAGTACCACTATAAACCACTCTATATGAGTCTTTCCAGAATTTTTATACTGTATTCCTGCATATGCATATATGGAAAAGGTTTTGTTTTTTTTTTACGTTGATGAGTAAAAGCTAGTTTCTACTTCAAATACTATTATGTGCCTCATGTGTCCCTGTTTTGCAAAGGATGAAACTAAATCAAAGAAAGTTTAGGTAGAGCTGGAGAAAAATGGTGGCGCTGCATGGTGAGCCCAGCATTTCTTGTCCGAGAACCAAGCTCTTTGTTTGACTTCCTTTGGAAAACAAGAGCTAGGAACCAAGGCCATGGAGGGATGGCAGGAGGTGCGCACATGGACAGCATCTGGGGGGACGGTTGGAAGATGTTCGGCAGAAGCTATGCCAGACCTGTCCCCTGGGGCCTGGTCCACCTTTGTCCCATGATCCTGGGGAGAAGCTGTCATAAAAATGTGTGATGGGGGCTGGAGAGATGGCTCAGTGGTCTAAAGCACCTACTTGGAACAGGCTTGGTCAAAGCACAGGGACCACGGTTCGATCCCCCAGCACCACATGCCAGCCAGCTGCGCCCCCTGGTGGGCTGAGCTGCCCCCCCCCACACACACACAGAGACACACACACACACACACACAATAAATAAATGTTAAAACAAAAAATTAAAAAAAAATGTGTGATGGATGGATGTCAGACCAATAGCTACAACACTGAGAAATAAATAAGAGCTCCTGGAGGACACAGCAGCTGCAGGAGGATCCTGTGTCAGAGCCCAGAGGAGGGGCCTCTCAGGACCGGCCAGGAGCTGCCCGCCACAGCAAGGACAGCCACTCACTTGCCTGGATGGGTTCCCAGCAGGTGCTGGGCAGCCAGAGAGCAAGCTGGCCTCGTAGAGCACTGTGGCCTCTCACAGAGACCATGCCCTTCGGGAGGAGGGGCGTCAGAAGGAAAGAGAAGTCTTGCCTCTTTTCTGAGAGTGCCTTATCTTTAACACCCCCGGGTTCCATCGGAACCCAGAGTTCCCAGCAGACACCATGAGGCTAACGGAGGTGGAGTAACTTGTCCTCGCTAGGAGTCAAGGGCTGGACTTTGCATCCAGGTTCAATTCTAGGATTTGAACTCAGGCTCTGTCCCATCCTCTGAAAAATCTGTCCCAAGGCTTCAGTGAGGCAGTACATGTGAAAGTGTTCCATGCTCCGTGCAGCTTGCAGGCTCCTGTCAGGACTCGCAGCCATCAAAAGACCTGGCATTGCTACCAGGCAGCTCAACGAGATTCTGTCTCCAAGTAAACAGTTATAGAAAGGCCTGGGGGGCATGCAGTTGAGAGCCAAGGCACTGAGTTCGATCCCCAGTACTGAAAAGAGACTTGTGGTAAAGTATAGAGACTGAAATTAATCCTCTTACCCGTTCCTTGAATGTGTGATTTAATAATAAGTTTGTTCACCTTGTGGTGCAGCCCACAGCTAGAAGCTTTTCGTCTTGCACAACTGCACCTCAGAGCCCTTTTACAACCACTCCAGACCCCGCCCCAGCCGCTGGTGACACTTTCTATAAGATGAGTCATGGAGCCTTTGCCTCTCAGGACTGGCTTATGCCACGTAGCATACTGCCCTCTGGGTGGCTCCCTCTGGTAACATGGAGTTCAGAGGCTTCACCCTGTGACCCGCTGACCCAGGCTTCCTACTCTGGAATTGATCTAATCATGCCATTAAGTGGCAAACTTGTTATTCAGTTGGTGAATGGCAAACCATTTTAATACCAGGTCCCAATTTTAACAACTACTAAGAAGAATAAAAAAATTGTAACAGATAACTTTTCAAATCCTAGAGAGCTGTTTAGACTTCAGGTCTGCTTGCATTCATCACTGGGTTCAAGCCCAGTCACAGAAGCAGTCAACTAGGTGGAAGGTGAGGGGAACTGAGGCATTGTACTCCTTGGCTAAAAGTGTTCAAATGACAGACATTTATGAAAAGGCAAAGAGCCAAGCCAGGAGTGGTGACGGATGCCTGGAATGCTACCACTCGGGTCCAAGGCAGGAGGATCACAAGTTCAAGCCCAGTCTAGACTTGTTAGCAAGTTCAAGGACAGCCTGGACTACATAGCAAGACCTTAATGAAAAAGAAAACAGTTGCAGAAACCCCAAAGACCACTACACAATCCCAACCTCTATAAATAGCCACTTATAATTTATTTATTTTTAAAATTTACCACTTAAACTCTTCTTTTTTTTTTTTTTCATGGATATACTATTACATATGATAGGAAAAATTTTCCTAGTCTTCCTTATTAGATTCTCTTCTAAGATGTGTTATGTATGATGTATTGCTTAATTCCTCAGGAATTTTATAAATATATACACATCAAAATATTAGTATGATTTTTAAAAATCATATAAATAAAATCACTAAGTCATGGGCAATCTCTTTGGTTTATATATATAAGTTACTCTCTGTAATACTAGTATAAAACTCCACTGTATGGGCTTTTCTTAATCTTTTACCCATTTACATCTAGGTTACCTAGAGATTTTTGTTATTATAAACAGTATTGAGATGAGAATTCTTGGAGCTTTTAAAAAATATGTACACTCATTTGCGTGGAATTGCTCAGTTTAGCACATCTTACAATTGTTTCAGTATTTCCAAATTTTGCCCCCCAACGTACTGCACCGACTTATACCCCATCAGCGATGTATGAACAGACTCCTTTCCCTCTATCCTGATTCCTCCTTTATCACTCTCTCATGCAAAAGTACTCTCACAGTTTGAAATGAGGCAAATTCGGGCAGGCCAGATAGCTCAGTGGATTAAAGCACCTGCTTAGGCAGACACGGGGGAGATCCGCGGCATGCCTTGCCAGCCCCACCCCCAGGGTGCAGCGAGATGGGAGATTAAGATTAGGAGTGGTGGCTCAGGCCTGTAATCCCAGCTCTTGGGAGGCTGAGCACAGGTGAATCACTAGAGTCTGATCTATTTAGTGTGATCCTGTACTAAATATATAAATTTAAAAAAAAAAAATAAGGCAAATTATTTTAAGAAGCTGAACTAGCAAGACCACTTGGTAAAGACTGGCCTTTTGCTTTGACATGTCACTGTGAGTGACCATTGGGCCCTATTCTAGTCAGAAAGCCCTTGGGTTTGAGATCCAGCCCTCTAATCTCGAGATCTGTAACTTGTGTGGCCAGTGTTTCCTCTGTGAGTCTGAGGCCCTGTGCCACTAGGTCACTGTGGCACACGAGGATTGCTTCAGTCTGCAGCAGCTAAGGCTATGTCGGGGGGGGGGGGACCTGGTGCTTCCTGGAGGGCTCCTACCTCTGGTCTTTGTTCTCTCTGCCACTCTTGGCTGTTTGTCCTGCCTGTCAGGGGTAGAAGAGAAGCCAGAGAGCCTGGAGACGAGCTTCAGACCTGAGCCACACTGAGGGCATTGATGAAGAAGCTCTATAAATGTGTCACTTCCTGGTTGCTGAAACAAGTTATTTATCTGAGTTAGGGATTAGGAGCTGGAACCATGGACAAGTTCGGCATGTCCTTCTGTTAACTAGGATTGGGGCATAGAGTCACAGCTGGACCCATGGGATTATCTCAGTGGCATAAGCCATGCAGAAGACAATCTGGTTGTGGGGAGACCATTTCCCGTTCTTTCATCTGTGGGCATGCATGGAGCACTGTGATTGGTGTAGCATAGGACTGTGTCTTGGTGGCTTTCCTCTCACTGGGACACAGTACCTAACACTTCCCACTTATAAGAGAGATTCCATTTTGGCTCATGTTTTGTAGCCATCAGGCTCCAAAGCAGAACAGCATGGCAGAGGAGAGCAGCTTACCTCATGGCATCCAGGAAGCGCAGAGGTCAAGGGAGGGAGGGAAACCCTTCCAGCTATGGCTGCCTCTTTAACCAGACCTGCCCCACCCAGCAAGAAGTCCGCAGTAGCAGCCCATCATCCAGTCCCTCCCCAAACACATGGCTGTGTAGACTGACACTGCTTCCCAGGGGCTCCTGGCTTCCAGAGGAGTGGGGGTCCTGTCCTCTATGACAGAGATGCTTGGAGTTGTGAGGAAAATGATGACATAACCAGGTAGGCTGAGGGAGGGTGTCTAAGAAGTGACATCGTTTGCATTGATTTTCTCTGAGACTTTTACTTAATGAAAAGGAAGGGAAGGCTGGGAAAAGTGACTCATCCCAGCCCACCAGCTGGGTGTTAAGGGCAGAGCACGTCTGTTGGGCCCGTGCTCTTTGTGGCCTGCACAGGGCAACCTGTAGGATCACCTCTGTGGTGGAATCGGGCCTCCGTGGTTCCTCCTGGGGCTGTGATGCTGGGCTGGGAAAGTGTGGGTGCCTGCAGCTTTTTTTTTT
>NW_004524735.1:5789580-5791492 GCF_000260255.1 Octodon degus | reverse complement strand
GTGCTGGGGGATTGAACCGCGGTCCCTGATGCTTTTGCTAAGCTTGTTCTAAGTAGGTGCTTTAGACCACTGAGCCATCTCTCCAGCCCCGCCTGCAGCTTTTAAGGGCTGATAATCTCCTGTGTTTAGGAATCAGCTGGGATCGCTGCTATAATCTCCTATCCAGAACTCAACCTTTGCAGAGGGCTTGGAATACTGGCTTGGGGGAGTTGAGGGGTCCAGAGGTCCAGCCTGGCATTATCAAATTCTCTAGATTTTCTGAAAATGGAACTCAGAGAACAGTTAGACCACCTGGTTTGGCCAGATGAGGAGGAAGGCCTGGGAGGCCCCGCACTTGGGGATGCCCAGGTGTTAAGGAGCAGCACTTACAGGGTCAGGTGTGCAGATCCCTGGCTTAATAGCCAAACACGTGTGGAAGCCCAGGTCCCTGAGCCAGCTCCATGTGGCTGACGTCAGTGGCTCCCCCAGGATTAGACCCACTTGGTCCCTAGTACTCAGAGAAGCCCCCAGGGATGGTGTCCCCAGGAGGTACTTGTACAGCATTTATGATTCTTCACAGTCCAGATTGGGGTTTACCAATCAAGGGTCAGTTTTACAATGAACAAGGGTGTGCTTAGTGACAGAATGACTTTCTATGTTTATAGGATTTCAGAGGAAACAGAGTTGGAAGGTTAGCTCAAGGTCACACTGGCATGCAGAGGCGGAACTGGTTTTTTAACTTCTTTTCCCACAGCAAGTCACTTCATCTGTTCAGTTCTTTTACCTATGAAGTGGCAGCCGGCTGCCCTACCACTGGGGAAGTCACATGTGAAGCATTCTTTTTCATTTTGTCTCCTAGATGAGTCTGATTTGTCCTTGCAGCCTCTTTATTGGCTGTAGACATTTCTGTCACAGGTATGACTTGTCATTTCTAGTTAGGCGCTGAAGATAGGAGTGAAAGTCAATGCAAATGGTGTCCCGCCTCGGAGGTCCTCTGGAGCCTTCGTGGCTGTGTCATCTTTTTTCCTTGTGACTGCACCACTGTGACCCCGCTCATTCCTATGGTTCACATTTCACACCATGGTTTGTTCTAAACAAATTGCTAAATGTCTGAGTCCACGAAGACTCTATAAACACATGGCTCTTATTCCAAAAAATGTTAAGCAGTAACATTTACTTTAACATTGCCCCGTGTGATGGAAGAGAGGACAGATTCAACGTGGGTAGCTCTTTGTCCCGTGTGAAGCACAGAACTCAAATCCCATGAGCTGAAGAAGTCTTGGAAGATTCTAGAATCTAAATCTCTGCAGGCCATCACCTCTCGAGGCTGTTGCTGTAAACAGAAATCCCCAGGCTTTAGAAACCCAGTCCTCTTAAGGCACGCTTCTGACTTAGAGCCAAGAAGGTCAGATGTTTACACCCACATAATTCTTATGGTAGTGAAGTTGAGAACCCTCAAGCTAGCAGGTCCTGGTTACTGTTGCCCTGCCATTCTTACAGATGCAAAACTTGGTAATAACTTCATGTGGTGAATGGAGATAATGTAGTAAGACATCTGGGCCAACGCCTGGCATGTGGCAAATAACAAACCGGAAGCCATTGAAATGTGTGTGTGCATTTTGTCTTACGCATATTGAAATTTATTCTCAGAGCTAGCAACTCGTAGTGGCCTATGGATTTATGCCTTGTTTTGGTTTTGTACTATTATCTTGAAAACCTTCATGCTCTTATTGTAGTTTTAGTTTTAAAAATTTCATTGCTGTCTTCTGCCCTCTGAGCTAACAGCACATAAAGAAATGGGTTTTGGTCCCATACTTAGGCTGGGACCAGTATTCTTGGACTTCACTCACAGAAGAATGATGTGGGTGTAAAAATCTAGACTTCTTGGCTCTACATCAGAAGGGAGGTCGGAGTGTGAAGGCAGAGGGACCGC
>NW_004524735.1:5762033-5788105 GCF_000260255.1 Octodon degus | reverse complement strand
CATGTGGTGCTGGGGATTGAACCGAGGTCGCTGTGCTTTTGCTTAGCTTAGCTTGTTCTAAGTAGGTGCTTTAGACCACTGAGCCATCTCACCAGCCCTTAAACAGATCTTTTCTTCTCCGAAGCTAGGAGACAGTCCTCATCAGCATGTAAGCGATAAATGCATTTTGGAATGAGGGAAACTAACTTTTCCACGTGCGTATAAGCGTGGATTCACAGTGTAAAACGCAAGCGCAGAACGCTGGCTAGAACGAGTGAGCCTCCGAGGTAGAGAACTTGGCGTGCGAATCACGGCAGCCACCTCACTGTGCGTGGCTGTGAACACACGTGGCAGCTTCTCCGTGGTCCATGTGTCTCATAATGGTCATTTTGTGCCTACTTATGGTAAGAGTGACACACAGGCCCTCAGCTGATGTCACACCCGGTGAACGAGTGGCCAGGTGGCAGAGCAGCCAGTGCCGGGGCGTTGTGGACACAGGTCACGTTCTTAGTCTCCTCGGAGCTCCTGCCGTGGCTCCTTAGCAGTGGCCACGCTGACGCTGGTGGTTGGCGACGCTCTCTGCGCTGTGTGGCCGATGGACCTCCGCGGGCGGCCTGTTTCTCTCCTGAGCACCCAAGTGAGGGAGGCTTCCTGACAGCAGGTGCTCCTCTACCCTTACTGCGCTGGAAGAATCACCGCCTTTTCTGTCGTGAAAACTGGGGCGGGAGATCAGTGCCCTGTAGTAACTCCTCTGAGAGAAGCACACTTGGAAAGAAAAAGCAAGTCCTTGGCATCAGGAAAGTGAGTTTGTGCCGCCCCCTGCTGGCCAGGCTCTGCGTTGGCGCTGCGGCTCCTCCCCAGCGTCTATCTGCAGGCGCTGGAGAGCGCAGGACTTGCAGCCATCTCCCGGTGTTCTCTTCCAGACAGCGCCCCCCGCACGCTTTTCCTCAGTTTGGGAGGATGAATGGAGACTGGAGAAAACCCACACCGTGGGTGTGCTCTGGTTCGTATGGCCTGGTGGAAAAACTCTTCCTTGAAGGAGCTGACGGCGGGCCTGAGCTAAACTTCCCCGCGGGCGTGCCCCTGCACTCGTGTTGGGGGGCAGCCAGAGCCAGATGCCAGGACCACAAATCAGACGTAGCTCCCAGGAAAAGGGTTGCGGGGGTCACTTGTTGATTTGTGCTCTGAGAAAGTTGTGTTAGATTTGGCTTCGTTTTTAACCGGTAGATAATTACAAGCGAGACTATAGAGTATGGAAGAAATGATCCCTGTCTTCTTTGTTGTGCGCTCATGGACTTGGAATTAGTCCATCGTGGGCGTGCACACCCAGAACCATGTATTGAGTGCCTTGCGTAGGGTACAATCACAGCCAGCCATTAACTAAGCAAAGGTGAGAAAGAGGTCACAGTTCCTGCCCACTCATCGGACTTACAACCCCTCTGGAAGAGACAGAGACAGGGAGGGGGGGGGGGAAATATATATATATATATGTAATTACATGCCATTACATGCCATGATAGGGCCAGCCAACTAGCTCAGAGGATTGAAGCACCTGCAAGCAAGTGCAGGGGCTAGGGGTTCAAACCCCAGGCCTGCTGTGCCAGCCCTGCCCAGGGCACACTGAGACAGTGATAGGCACTGGTCATGGTGGCACGTGCCTGTAATCCCAGCACTTGGGAGGCTATAAACAGGTGGATCGAGTCCGATCTAGTAGTTAGAGCCTGAACACCCTGTAGACCCTTCCCTTAAAAAAAAAAAAATACCAAAAAAGAAAGAAAGAATTACAAGCCGTGATGACTATTCCTACACAAAAGGTTAACCACTGGGGATGAGTTTCCTTTTTTCTGATTAGACAGAAGCTCACTGTGGTGGGACCCACACAGCTTACAGGGATCTCTTTCCTCAGGGGAGGTTTATTTTTTGTTTTTGGTGCCAAGGACCAAACCCAGGGTTTCCAGCTTGCTAGGCAAGCATTCTACTGCTGAGCCAAATCCCAGGCCCTCTTTGCCCAGTTTACCCACTTTCCTGCATGGTTAGGAGCAAAGAATATCTCAGGAAATAGTTCCATGAGAAATCCTTGTCCCTGTAGAAATCAAGCTCCACACCTTGGGCTGGCGTTTGCTTTTCTTCTCTCTCTCTCTCTCTGGCCAGAGGGCAGAGCTAACGCATCACAGGAAAGGAAACTTGGGCTCCGTGGTGGGGAAGAGCGGAGGAACGTTGTCTTCTGACAGATCTGAACAGGCTCGCTTGGGATCAGTGAGTTCCCTGACCCCAGGGAATCCACATAGGCTAGACTTTTGCTGACATGAACAGGTAGATTTCATTATACCAGGGTTGGTGCAACTTCAGCGAGTCTGCACGTCTCCTCGGCCTCGGTGACGGCACCCACGCCCTCCACAGTCTGCTAGATTTCTCAAAGCCCCACAATCAGCTTGGTTCCATGAAAGGCATTCATTCCTTCTGAAAATGCACTTTCTCTCAGTGAGGCTATTTATATTCTAGAATTAATTTTTATATTAAAAAATTGGCACTTCAATGTTTGCGTGTATTTGTATACACAATGTATTGCGTGATGACTTCTTTTCTTCCATTCACAGCCTTGGAACCATTTTTCCCTTAGGTTCAGATGAACTGTCTTGAATTTGATGAGTTCTTGCTCCACAGGCACAGATCCCTGCTATAGAAAAGAAATCATGACAGCTTGGGGAGAACGTATGCATGGGTGGCTTCAGCCATTTAATGTCCGGGTTCATTCACCTCCCGGCTTTTAGAGCCAGGCAGGAATAATTCATGCAGAATTATTTTCAAAAACCTATTTCACATACATGCTGCAGGGGGCAGCAGTCGCTAAGGAGAAGCAGAAACTGAGCCTGTAGTTAAAGAGAGAGTTGTTTAGACCTTATAGGGGAGAAACTGGGCTCTGTTACCAAAGACTTCTCACACTGGACACTGCCTCAGTCTGTGCCCTGGTTGTTGCATGAGTGAGGCTCCAGGTTTCCATCCTTAACCTTCTTAGGGGGCCACGAGTACTCTGCCTCGTTAAATTCATCTGGCTAGGAGTCAACAAGCAAGTACCAGGGAGGGAGATGACTTCTACACATAGGACCTGTGCTCCTGGGCAAGAAATCTGTCGTTCTGCTATCACTGGGATGAAACACCTAAACACCTGGAACTTAAAGGAAAAGTTTACTGTGACTCACATTTCAGTTCATCGTCCCCTGGCTCCAAGGCAGGGTGGCATGGCAGAGGAGCCCCTGGGGGAAAAGCTATTCACCTCCTGGTGACCAGGAAGCAGAGAGAGTGAAGGGAGGAACTGCGGAGGCAGATACACCTGATTAGGCCATGCCTTCAGCAAGCTGTATCTCCTGACCAAGTCCTGCCTCCCAAAACCACGCTGGTGCTAGTACTCACATAATCCAGTCAGCGTCCACAAGCCCTTTCTTTGAGTGGATGAGCATTTAGAGGGACATCTCAATGTACACTTGATCTTAGCCAAAAGGCCGAGAAGCAATTCAATGTAAACCATAATATTGTGCCCCGGTCCCCGCCAAAGATTCATGTATATCTCTTAATGCAAAATGCACTTAGTCCTCTTCGAAGAGTTGCTGAAGTCCTAACAGTTTCAGCTTGGCTAAAAACTCCAAGTCCAAACTCCAAACTTAGCTGTCAACACACAAGGGCATAGGGTAAGCCTTCCCACTCTGGTAGGATGGAATGGCAGAATCAAAACCAAAGGGACTCAAGCAAGACTGAGATGTTCTAGGGCAAACATTAAATCTTGTGACACTGTGTCCATCGTTTGGGGCAAGACGTGTAGAGGTAGAAGCCCCACACTTGGGTAGACCTGTGTGGTGACACTGTTAGTAGCTGCAGAGTTCATGCCTCTTCTTGGGCTAACTTTGCTCACCTCACAGCTTTTCTCAGACATTCTGTGTAGTGGGTACCTTTAACTTTCTGGGTTCTGTGCTGCGCTTTTGACTTCACTCTCCAGTTGACACTCTTCACTCTCGGGGACACACTGCTGGCCTCCAGGCCTTTTCATGAAATCTGGATGGAAACTCCATGATTTCCTAAGTCTTGCATTTCACGTGCCTGTGACATCTGCACCGTGTGGGTGGTGCCAACGTCTGCTGCACACTTGAGCAGTATCCAGGCCCTTCTGCATCATGCGGACAGAGGACCCTGAGCGCCCGGCTGCTTGCGCACTGTGACTTGAGTCCTGGGCTGCCTGCCCTTCTTCGGCAGAGTGTCCCAGATGGCCTCAAGACATCTCTTCTATCATCCTGACCCAAAGTACTTGTCTTCTTTTCAATGTCACGCCAGTCTTGTCAACAACTGAGCTCTCCTCTGCTTTAACTTTACATGCTCCAACTTTATGGGAGCTTCCTTTCGGATGAAATTTAAAACTTAGTATTACTCTGCTGTGCTATTTACTTTTGACTCTTAGTGTGGAGCTGGCTAAAAGCCATCGACAGTGCCCATGCCATGAAATTCCCTCCACCGGATTAATTAGCCCATCGTCCTTAATCTCAGTCGCCACAAAGTCTCAGGACAAGAGCAAATTAGAGACTCATTTTTTACCACAGCATAGCACATATGGCCTTGACTCCACCTGCCAGTAGAATATTTGCCCACAACTGAAACCTCCCAAGCCTGGTCTTTAACATGTTCTTGTTCATCAGCATTTTGGTGGTCTGCACTCGGACCAGACTCTCCCATTAAGCTCAGTTCCCAGCATTCTAGGCCTGCTGCTTCAACTGGCGTCCCCAGGTCCTCCCATCATCCAGTTTGAAAGCCTTCTGCCACATAGCAAAGTGATATCACAGGGAAAAGCTACTTCTGGCACCAGAATCTGGATCAGTTCGACTTCACTGGAGAAACATTTAATTATATACACGATTATATAAAGGATTTACCTTTCGGGCTTACAGTGGCCGCCTGCAGAAGCGCGGTTGGAGATAGCGCACTGGCCATCTGTGCCGTGAAGATCAGAGGATGCAGGTAAGCCTAAGGGCCTGCACTGGGAAGCCTAAGAGTCTGTGCCGGAGCCTGAAGAAGCTGGAGACGAATGTCCTTAAGCAGTGGTGAAGACCGGAAAAACAGAATCTCTCCCTTCTGTTTCGCCCAAGCTTAAACCTCTTGGTTGGTGCCACTGTCATCCAGGGGGGTCTGCCCTGCTCAGTCTGCGGCCTGTATGGCAGGCACACACAGCAGCACCCAAGGTTTTACTCATCTTCTAGGCAGTCTTGCAAATCCGGGTGACATCACGATGGGTAATCCCATCTCCAGCCCAGGCTACCTGACTGCAGACTGTTGGCGTCTTTAGCTAAGTTCTAAGCCATGTCAGTCCTAACAGGAGTGGTGCTGGGAGTTTCTTCAAGTCTGCCTGTGCTGAGGAAATATCAAGTAACAGTCATACTTAGGGAAAATAGCCTTTTTCTGGACTCTCCAGCCCTGATGTGTTTGGTGAAACAAATTGTAACTTACTATTCCTTTCTCTCCAGCCTTACAAATCAGTGGTTTCAAATAATAACCACAGACCTACAGATTGATGGACACTTCTGCTGAGGCAACCAGGCTTGGGTGCCCTCAGCTGGGCTTGTTCATGCTTCTGGGGTCATCTGGTGGGTTGACCGGACACTGACCTACCTGCGGTGGCTCAGCTGGGACAAGCCAGCTTTCTCTGCATGGTCTTTCTTCCTGTAACAGGCTGGTCTTGGCAAGCTCTAAGACAGAGGGTCAAAGTGTGCAGGGCCTCCTGGGGTCTATTCTCTGAAAAGGGACATCAACCCATTCTTCATTCTGTTGGCCACAGCTGGGCCCTGCCCTGGCCTGCCCACTTTCAGGATGTTCGGGGCAAAGTTCAGAGTCCTGTTGCAAAGCGAGTCAGAGGTAGTAACTATGCATTAGTGGGCTGATACCATTTGTCAGGATAGTGTATTTTCACTGCAGTCTCATGACCAGGTATCCTTAAAGCTTGGTGCGAGTGTAGGGACGCTGCAGCAGCTTTGGTTATCTAAGTCCTGCAGAAGGTCTCTCTGAGGGGCAGAAGCCAGCAAGCCAGCAAGGAGCACAGCTGCCTGTGAAAGTGTCACTCAGTAAGCAGGGCCAGCTTCACTTACATTTGCTCTCCAGCTCTCTGATGTTGGGCTTTAAAACCTGCAAGGCTCTGCTGTCTCTTCAACACTACCTGGTAGGCATTAGTTGCCTGAAATCTAACTTGGGTCTAGGACACCTGGGACCTGGTCCCAAAAGCTCCGCTTGACAGCCACATGACTGTGAGTCACTTGACAATGCGGATCTTTAAGAATCTTAGCTCTAAAGTGCAAGCAAGAAAGAATAGCACCAACCCATACATATATCATGAGGAACGCATGAGGTGAGACTCCTGAGTTTTGTGTAGACCGTTGGTTGAATTAATACATTGAGAGCACAAAAACTCTTGAATGACTACAAGTGATAAAGTGGCCACCACAGTAGGACCGCGAAGCACAGAGCCCAGCTCTGCATGGTCGCCTGTGTGTCCTCTCTCCCTGTTTAACCTCATGTCTTAGACAACCCTTCGTGAGGAGCAGTTCTGTAGTTGAGAGGACCAAGAAGCACAAGGTCACCTTCACTCGAAGGGCACTCCTAGCAAATGAATACCTGTCCTAGCTTGATAAATAGCTGGTTATCTTTTGCTCCTGGTATCTTAGGAATGTGACCTATTGATTCATGAAATTACCCCTTTGCCTTTCACTGAGGGAGAGGGAATTGAAGACAAAAGTATTGATCAACACAAGCACACATTTTGGGTTTTTTAGAAATTCACTAAAGTAGATAAAAGAAAATGTATATTTTTAGAGTTTTAAATAAGAGGAAAATAGCCAATTTAATTATCCTCCTCTGAAACAACTTGAAGAGGTCAGAGCTGATGATTTTTCCGCTGTGCTGTACAACATAGAGCTTTTGATGGGCAAACAGTCTTTCTCTGAATGTGATTTTATTCTTCCCCCCCCCCTTGGTTTCCTGCCCTCCTTTAGTGCGGGCTGTCTGATCATCTTAACACACCCAGACACATACTTTGAAGTAACGTGCTGCCCTGTTAGTGGGACCAAAGCATCTCTGGACTGCATTGCTAAACCAACAAAGCAGCCCAAGGAAAGGGGCAGCTCTGACTCATTTCTGTCCAATGGCACAAGATGCCCTGCCTCTGGCCGTGGGGAGGGAGTTGGGCAGCATTAGTGGTTGTGTCTTGGCAACCATGATAGCCATGGTTGGCTAGGAACTGTTTGGTCTCATTACAGAGTCCCTACGGTCACCTACTGGTGAGATGCTGGCACCAACTGCCTGAGAAATCATCCCATAGCAAAGGAGGAGGTTGGTTTCCTTCGAGTCCTTTCAGGGACTTTGGCATAGGTACCTCTTGGGTGAGCTAAACTAAGTTCAGAGCTACGGGAGTCTGAAGCAGGTATAGCCTCTCCGCGGACTTTAGGAGCTGCCCGGAGGTGGGTGGGGAGCAGGCTCAGGGCTCTTCTGGGGCCCCGACTGCTGCCTCGCCCCTCTCTGATGCTGTCCATCTGCCACAGGTGACTCCAGCACCTGGAGGAGCTGGCCTGGCTGTGATCTGTCACGAAGGCCTTGTGGCCTCAGGGCCACACTGTCCTGCTGAGCTTTGTGTGTTGGTGGCAATATGCTTACCCGAGGCTGCCGCAATATGCACCTGAAATGTGGTTCCTGTGTAGGAAACTGAAATTGTAGTGGCCAAATGTTCAGTTTTCTTAAATGGCAACAGATGGTCCACCACTCTGGCATCTGACAGCGCAGCTCTGAGTAACAGTTCATGGAGCGGCTAGGATGTTCCCCGCCAGGCCAGGTGCAGTGGTGCATTCAAGTATGCTGAGCACTCCGGGAAGCTGAGGCAGGTGGAACAAGTCTGAGCCCAGTCTGAGCAATTTAGTGACTCAGGGAGACCCTGTTAGAGTGTAGCTCAGTGGGAAGGCCCTGGGTTCAATACCGAATGCTAAAAAGAAGGAAAAAAAGAAAAAGGGAAAACTGCTTCCTGTTCATTCTACAGTTAAGGATATGTTCTGGCCCCAACTCTTCCTTGGTCCAACAGCATAGGTAGTCAGGTACCTTCTTTCTAGGCCTGGTTTCTTCTTGGTGAAAAGAACAAGAACATTGCTTTGGCCTCAAAGAGAATCAAGAAGAAAAATTCTGTTTTTCCTTTCCTTGTATCAGTCCCGTGCAAGTGGGGTGGTCCCCAGAGCAGGAGATGGCAACCCTCTTTCCAGGTATAGAAGCTGCTCCTGTCAAGGCCCCCAAGCAACAGGCAGTCCTTGAGCTGATCCGCTCCCTCAGCTGCAGCACAACGGCCTTGGCGCTGACCTAGGGATGTATGAGGGTCAAGAGTGTTGTCTTTCTGCCTTTGATCCAAGAACACAGATGGTAACTTTCAGTGGTCAGTTGAGATTCCAGGGAGATTGGAAGGATCTGTCTAGCTGGGAGAAGCCCCTGGGTTTTTCGTGAGTTGTGGTCAGGGGTTATGTAGAATCTCTCTAGGATGCAGGTTTCTTCAGAAGCAGACTTCAGCTACTGGTCTTCTACTTCTGCCCTGGTCATCTTTGAAAATAGAAGATTGCAAACTTGGTAATGTCAGGGATGTGTTCACAATCAGCTTCCTGTTCCTCATCCTCCTGTCCTTACTGCTAGGAATCCTTTTATGTGTGTCAGGGGTAGATCTTACAAGTGCTGGTCTCATGATAACTTTAGGTGAGGTGGGTGACTGTGTGTTTTTCCTTTTACTAGTATGGTACTAGCGATCCGGTGCAGGGCGTTGCCATGACAGGCATGGACTTCACAACTGAGCTACCCCCCAGCCGAAGACCAGGCTAATGTGAATCCACTTCTGTGATACATGTTACCCACCTCATGCCCTTGCATAAGGCAGCATTCAATGCCCATCTCATTGGTTTTCCCAATTTTATTATTTTATCACACTTTTTGGGGTCTTGATTTCCTTAAGAGTAAGATCAGGGATAAGCAGATTTGTGTGAGCTGGAGGTGTCTGTATTCAGCTCTATTGACAATGTGTTCCCTGAAACCAGTGGACATCAGACACTCTGTGCATGGGACAGGGAGGAGGGGCATGGCACTGAGCAGAGGACAGCTGTTGCTCTCAAGGACTGATGGTCTTGTGGGGAACACAGCCACATGTAGTGTCCTATAACGAGTGTCCACAGAGGCTCTGGAAACAGAATCCAGGCTAATCGTGGAGGGGGAGGAGTCCAGGAAGAAGTGACATCTAAGTCGAAGGATGTATGCAGAAGTTGGAAAGAGTGTTCTGGACAAGGCTGCAACATGTCCAAAACCAAGTGGCCCGAGGGGCATGGGATAGCAACAGCAGGAGACTGAGTCTGCATGCACCTGCGTGCATCTGTCTGAAGCCACTCAGTGGCTTCCTACTTCTGCCCAGCTGAGTTCTCAGAGGACAGCATGCTGGGGTGCTCAATAAATGCTCTCTGGAACAATTAAGAAGACAGTGGGGCAAAGGTATTCCAGTTACCTTGCTGAGGACTATCGAGCATTACCAGATGTCCTCAGATAGTGGATGACATGTGTGTCCATGCAGGTCACTCTGGACCAAAATCAATTTCAGAGGGCTGAGAATGTTCACAGCTCAGGGTGACACCATGGTGGAGAGACATGCAGAGTTCCACCCACAGCGTGTGGCTCCCTTGGCATACACCAGAGAGGAGACCACGTCTTAGTCCATGGTAGGTTTATGGACACAGGAACCTGACAGAGCTCTGCAATGGGACAGCCCAGGCCAGCCACATCCCAGTAAGTTTGAAGGTCTTTGCAAACAGAGCTAGTTGTGGTTTCCACAGCCGCTGTGGGGATTCTAGTCAAAGGCGGTGGACCACAGGGGTGGCCTCACTGAGTTTCCATTAGTTTGGATCGGGACTGACTTCTTTGCAGGGTTATGTTCTAATTGTTAAGTAAAATGTCCATGTTTGGTAGTAAGTTCTTCCTCTCATTAAACAAAGATTAGCAAGCTGTCTAAAGTGCGAAGAGCGAGGGCCAACATTTTGAAATAGGAAAATGGAAATGGAATTTACATCTGGACTCCTAGTGCGTTCTTGGTTCTTCCCTCACAGAATAAGTGCAAGAAATGATACTTGTATGTTTCCTTGTCTCTTGAAGAAGATTGCTCTGCTGTCAGGGCCCCACAGCCTGAGCAAATGTTTAGATTGTGCGTAAACACATGCAGACTTGGGTGTCTGCGCTGTGCGCTAAATGTCACAGAATGAAAAAAGAAAACACTCAAATGTAATATGACAGAGTGCTTGAAGCTTTAGCTGTCACCATAAGAGTCGACTGCTGATGTTTATGTCCCTATAACCTAGCACAGACGACTTTCACAGGATGAATCCGTGTGTCCCTCGAAATCTATCAGAAATGACGATAGCCATAAAGACTGGTGAGTTATGATTGCACTCTGTGTGTGTGTGTGTGTGTGGTGTGTGTGTGTGTGTGTGTGTGTGTGTGTGTGCTGGGGATTAAACACAGTGCAGAGTTACACCTTTACCCTTTTTAATTTTGTTTATTTTGAGGCCGGGTCTCACTATACTACCCAGGCTGGCCTTGAACTTGCAGCCCATCTGCTCCACCCTTCCCATGTAGCTGGAGCTACAGGCATGCGCCATCGCCCACATCAAGCCTGCGCTTAATGAGAAACTGTCACCCTTAGAACCTGTCCCCATGGGCGGGCACATTTGCTCTAATCCTGGAATACATTTCCCAGCATGCACAGCATCCGTTGCTCCCCGCCACCTCTGCTGGGAGGTCACAGTATGCATTCCGCATTCTGCTCACAGCCAGCTTCCACAGGCGGGAACCTGCCTGGTGGCTGAGGGAGGAACTAGATAAAACAGAGACTTGTAGCACAAAGTTTTACCGAAAATCAGGGGCAGGCGTGGAATCTGAGCCGTCCAAAAGAACTCGCGCATTCCTGGCTGCCATTTTAAGAATCTCCTCCTAAAGTGATACCCGCGGGTTTGTTTGGTTTAACTCCTGCTTGGGGAGTTTGGCTTGCGTCTGCATCCGGGTTGTCCTGAAAGCAGCTCTGCCAGTGGCCTGGCTGCACAGCTGCAGAATAGCTGGCATTTTTCTTTCCCTTCCTCTGTATTGACAGCAGGTTTGAATCACGCGGCCCTGTTTTGTGTAACATAACCAGGCCAGAAATCATTTGAAAAACATTTAGGATGCCTAATTGGAGCTTGTTTTCAATGAAAGAAAGACATGCCCCGGTACATTGTGTATTTTTGTGTTTAGGCTTTTATTAAGAACACAGAAAGGCCTCCCTGTCTCCCCCCTTTATTTCCTGCAGATTAGCATAGGGAGTGGGGATCCTTCCCCCAAGGAGTATCCCATCAGCCCACCACTTCCATGCGCAGCATCCTTGGGGCCTCTCCTGTAGCAGTGAGTCTGCGCGCTCCCTTCCTGCTGGCCACCTTCGTGGACTCTTCTCCTCCTGTCCCTGGGTCCCTGGCTGGCTCTTGGAAGCACACGCCTTCCCACATCAGAGCTTCATGCAGGGTCAGAAGGTCTGCAGGTTGCAAGCTTGCCGTGGTACTCAACCAGCAGTATCCGTGTGTCTCTGCTCATTTGCAAGCCGAAGGCATGCTGTACCTTGGCTTGGAAGGAGGCAGCCACAGCCTGAGTGCCCAACATGGGGCTGATGAAAGTGACCTCAAGCAGCAACTGTGCCCACTGGCCTGACTACGCCCCCACACCAACCTCAAGCACTGATTTCCTGTTCTGTACCTTCGACCATGGATGGTCGGTACCTGATGAGTGGCGTCCACCTTGTATTGTAACTCTTGATAAAATCTTTTCCTAGAAGATCCAAAGCAAGGACTTAAACCATGGAAACTGCCTTGAACCCACATCCCTCCTAAAGTGATAAGAATGTTCCCTGAACCTGCGGTACACAGGAACCAGCTTGTTCCAGCTCTTGAGAACCCAGCATTTGCCGCTGTAGATGCCCGTTGGCAGCCTGCACAGTCTGCCACAGCTACGGTCTTTACACCACACAAATGCACAAACGCTAGGGATCTGGACTTCCTTTCCTTTCTTTCTTAGAGAATCATTGATGTCCTGGGGCCAGCTCAGCCCTGCCCAGAGCCTTTGAGATTTAAGTGACACTGATTCTCCAGGAGGAGGAGGAAGTTACAGTACTCTAGGTCATTTTTGTTCCTAGGCCCTGGCTTGCTGACCCTGAGCTTGTAGACAGTGTGTCTTCGTCCAGTGAGTAGTGTTTCTCTCACACGCACGAGAACTGTCCTGACTCATTCTCTTCTCAAGGATGACACGAAGCCTTGGCATTGCTATTTCCAAAAAGTTTATGATTCTATCGTCGTATGGACAGCTCAGCAGTTATTGTCAGATGTGTATTGTCCCGCCTCTGCTCTCCTCTCCTCTCCCTCTTCCTTTGCTTCTTACGTCCAGCACATTCTCACTGTTCTCTGGCCTCTTTCCGGACCACATGCCCAGGACTTAATATTCTGCACCTGGGGTGGCCTATCCGAAAGCTTCTAAGAGCAGTTCTGGCACCAGCTGTTAAAATCGCACTGGTTTTTGGCTGGGCCTGGTGGCACAGACTGTAATCCCAGCACTCTGGGAGGAGGAGGCAGGAAAACTGCAAGATCAGGACCAGCCTCTGCAATCCAGTGACTTGCTGGGACCTGATCTCAAAATAAAGACAGGGGCCGGGGAGATGGCTCAGTGGAATAAGTGCTTCCCTAGCAAGTACAATGGTCTGAGTTCAATCCCCGGTTCCGCCAAAAAAAAAAAAAAAAATCAAAATAAAGACAGTACAAAATGGGCTAGGCATGTTGCATGTTGCAAAGACCCTGGGTTCATCCTGCACATGTCTTGGTGTGCATCTGTTGAGGGCCAGCTTTATCCTGCCCCCTGTGGCTCCAAGGAGCTAAATGGGGGCTGAGTTTTCACTGGGGCGTCAGGAGGAAGCCCCCGGCAGAAGTTATATTCATGAAGGAGAAGACAACTTGTGGAGAAGGGGAAAGCTGTAGTCAGGTGAATTTCTGTGACATCTAACTTGGGTCATTTAATCCCCATTTCTCTCTCTCCCTCTCCCTCTCCCTTTCTCTTTCCCTCTCCCTCTCCCTTTCCTTCTTTCCCCCTCTGCCCCCCTACTCTTCCCCTCCCCCTCCCATTCTTCCTCTTCCTCTCTAACCCTTGAAGACTTCCACCATGGCCCATAAGACCCTGTGAGCTGCCCTCCTTCTTCGCTGTCCCTTTACCTTCCCATCTGAAGCTCTTGCTGTGTCTGATAGTTTATAATTTCATGCCCTCACAGCCACCTGGGCCAGTGCTGGCCTCATTCGGAAACACTTCCCGCTGGCCTCATCCTCTTTTGCCCTGAGTCTCTAAGTCATTGCTTCAGTCTCAGCTTGAAGTCTGTTTCCAGAATTCCTCTCCTGACATCTGGAGCCTAAACTGGAAGCCCATGACTAAGAGTTCCTACGGCACTCTGTATCACTTCTCTAGTCCTTATATTCGGTCTGCCTATCCTACCTGAGTAGGTGAGCACCTTCTAGTCAGGCTGAGACCTTCCAGTCGGGCTGAGACCTTCCAGTCAGGGGATGAAAAACACCTTCTCTTCTCTCTCCATTGCCATCGCAGAGTTTGGTATACAGATTCATATTCTCTCTCTCTCTCTCTCTCTCTCTCTCTCTCTCTCTCTGTCTGTGTGTCTGTGTGTCTGTGTGTGTGGTACTGAGTATTGAGCTGTCCTTTGGTTGGTTGGTTGGTTGGTTGGTTGGTTGGTTGGTTGGTTGAGGCAGGGTTTCTCTAAGTTGCTAAATTGTCCAGGCTAGTTTGGAAGTTGTTCTCCTCCTGCCTCAGCCTCTCTGAGTGCTGAGATTGCAGGTATGTGCCACCATGCCCAGCTGTTATAAGAAATTCTAATAGTACAGTATGTGTAAAAGACTTTACTAAATACAGCGGTACCCTGGTTCACAAACTTAATTTGTTCTACGAGTTCAGAAAAGATGGTCATATTCATGTTTGTATAGGAAAGATGGCTATAGTCATGTTTGTCACCTGATGTAGAATTGGCAAACAAAAACATTTCCCAAAAGCTTGTTTGTGAACCATTTGCTTGCAAACACAAGTGTTCATAAAACAAAGTAACACTGTACCTAATATTTGTTGATAAAATAGATAAATGAGCTACAGAGTGATTATCTACAGCTGCAGCCCTGCTGCCAGACAGATGTGTGCCCGCGCTCTGGCATTAGAGCAGCTACTCAGTCTCGGGGAGTCTCAGGGTGTAGCAATCCCTTAATGGGATTATTGTGATGGCTAAATTAGGTACCGCAAGCAAAGTACCTTGCACAGAGACTTTTATACAATAACTGCTTAATAAATTATTGAGCTGTTACTAAATGATTCAAATGATAACCAGCGGATGATAGGCAAATGGTACTTTCAGTGTATGTACCAAAAGAAGACGATACCTTCCAGCATTTCATTGGAAGGCAAATTATCTTGTTTCTGACTAATTCCCAAAGCTGTGTCTGACAGGGGCGGTGACAGACTATAATTCTCACTACTGCATCCTGGAGCCTCACACAGGGTTTTCAATTAGACTGAAATTTGAGTACCATGGTTTTTTTTTTTAATTTAATTTTATTTATTTGGTAGAGGGTCTCACTATAGTGCTCAGACTCATAGTGGGGTCCCCCTGTCTCAGCCTCCCTAGCACTGGGATTACTGGCATGTGCCACCACACCCAGTTTCAGGGGCTGGCACAACATGCAGTAGAGGGGATTGAACCTGGGTCCTTGTGCTTGCCAGGCAGGCATCTAGACCACTGAGCTATCTCCCCAGCTCTGGATTTTTTTTTTTTTTTTTGGAGAGAAAGCAATTCAGTGGGCATATGTGATCTTGTTGGTGTTAACTGGCTTTAACAGAGAAAAACAGCCTAGAACATCTCTTTTCCATTGTTCAAAGCTTTGCTAATTAATGTCTTTGCCCTATTCTGTTGATTTAATGATGTCTGCCGAGCCCTTGAGCGTACATTTCACGGACTTAATCCAGAAGCCTTTGTTCTGTGCCAGGTACTGGACAGGCCAAAGAAAAGAAATGATACAGGCCCTTGAACTAAAAAAAAAAAAAAAGATACTTCAGAGGAAGAGTTGCTAAACTTTCTGATAAATGGGCCAGATAGTAATTGTTTTAGGCTTGCAGGGCAACAGGTTCTCTGTTGCTGCTCAGTTCTGCCATCATTGTGAGAAGCAGCGAGAGCCTTTAAACAAGTGAATGAACACATTAGGTTCCAGTGAAACTGTGCGATGGCGTGGTATCGTGCTCCTATAATCCCAGCACTATGGGAGGCTGAGGCAGAAAGAGCAAAAGTTTGAGCTCCTCCTGGGCTATTTATTTATCTATTTATTTATTGCTTTTTTGTGACAGGGTCTCAGTATGTAATTCAGACTGACCTTGAGCTCACTTTATAGCCCAGGCTGGTCTTGAACTTGCAATGATCCTCCTACTTCAGCCTCCTGAGTGCTGGGATTACAGGTGCGTGCCACTGTGCCCGGCTATCTTGGGCAATTTAACCACTTAGGGAAGGACTATTTCAAAAAAAGAAAAGGAACAATTTAAGAGGGGCCACGGATGTGGTTTAGCATGAGGGCCTAGGTGCAATCCTGGGTAAAGCGAACAGCCAAGCAGTGGGTGGGATCTGTCCTTCAGGCCCAAGAGTGCCGATCTCGGTCTTCGAGGATTATGCCAAACCTGAGCCAGGCAAGTAGTAAGTCCGAAGAGCTCTGGATTATGCAGGATAGAGGATGGGGAGCCACAAAGAGCCAAGGAGGCACCAGCATCCCAGGAGAAATGGGGAGCTCCTGGAGGCCCTGGCTGTGGACTGTGGGGCTGGAATGACTGCTCGATCAGCTCCTGGACACACACACTCATTAGGACCCGCCGGTCCTCTGGACAGCTGGCAGGAGTGTGTGGAGTATCTCAGAGAGGGAGATGCAGCCCACCAGATGCCTCTTGGTGATGTCTTCTGCAGGATGGCTGTCAGTCCCTAGCTGCTGGCCCCAAGAGCTGAACAAGGATCTTCCCAGCATGCAACTCTCCCACCTCGCTGGATGCTGTTACTTTCCTTATGCTAATAATGGGGGCTTCCCAGAAACAGTGCACACCCTGTCCTTACCCCATGTCCTCCTCACTCCAGAGCTGTGGCCAGGAAACTGTTCATTGTCACCAATGCCCGGGGCCAGACTGTTGCCTCCAGGATGGACAGACCTGGGCTTGGAGCCCACCTTTGCATTCTGTAGGTCAAGGAGTCAACCTCCCACTTCTAGAATTCGCCCTTCCAAGAAGCAGGACTATAGCGCTGTCTTAGGAAGACAACGCTGATACGAGTCAATGTGGGCCACAGCTAAGTATCTTTCCTGCCTTCATTTCCTCCTTTAATTCTGAAACTGGGAAGGTCAAATTGCCTTTGGGTCTCTGTCACTCAATTACGTCTTCAGTTCAAAATGTGACTCAGGATAGAAGAAAAGTTAGTCATATGCCTGGAACTAATGGTATGCAGACTGACAGCCGGAATGACCCGGCCAAGGGGAGGTTTGATGCTGTTTGAAACTTTCTACTGCTTGCTGGCCAGTTAGGGAAGAACGAGAGTCAGCTCTGTGTACCTGGCTTTTTTCCTGGCTGGGCTGGGCGATGACTTGTAGGGGTTCTTCCCAGTGGAAATGAAGTCAGTGCATGCGGCTGAATGAAGAGGCTGTATGTGTGCTGGGGGTACAAGGAAGGACATTCCGAGCTCTGTGCCCTGTCTTGCTGGGCTTGGGTGGAATGGCCGTGCCCCTGGAATCCCTGGTTGTGATTCATATCATGAATATATTTCGCTAACCAGATTCTACCCTGATTAAGTGCAGAGTCTCTGTGTTTTGTTGTTCTGAGTTTGATTTTAATCACAAGGCATAAATGCCTGGATACTAGACTTCCTGCTGCCACTTTGTAAAGAATGTGGTTATACAAGGTCCATACGAGAAGGATAAAAATGACCTAATCGACTTCCTGGACTTCCACTGGCTCCTAGACCGAGCTTCAGGGCCATAGTTTCATGTCCATGCCTCAGTACCGGCGGCTTGTTCCTCCTTTTGTTTCATGGTCTCCTTAGAACCCCTGGAAAGCATAAGCTGTATGGTCATTGCTCTTTCCTTACTATCTGGGAAAGTACCTGCAACAAAGGAAGTGTCTGAAACAAAAACCACAGTCATGAGATGGTGGATGGTGGGGGGAAGCATCCAAGGAGAAACAGGAGCTGGGGATATGGAGCCCTGGTCATCCCCTGGGTGCCATGCATTGAATGGTTCATTTTTCAGGATGATAGAGACCCTCTGGCAGAGCATTTAAGAAACTTAGATGGGCCAGGGAGATAGCTCAGTAGAATAAGCACCTGCCTGGCAAGTGTAAGGTCCTGAGTTCAGTCACTAGTACCACTAAAAAAAGAAGGAGAAGGAGAAGAAGAAACCTAGATGTGTAGAAGTTAGAATTAGAAGCTCAGCCCTGGTTCATGAGGGGGAAGCCCCAAGCGTGGGTAAGAAGCCCCTTGCATCTTCCTCCTCCACCCCTCATGAAACAGAAAGATGCTGCCAGGAGCAGCTGCATCACCTCTCCAGGTGGGGGGCTCTGTGGGACTGGGATGCCTCCAGTGAGCCTGCCTTGCACAGAAGGGAGCTGGCTAGGCCCCTGGAATCAGCCTAGGTGGCCATGGGAGCCACCTGGATGTTCTGGGTCCTTCTCATTGCATGTCTGGGCCCCCAGGGCACCTCTGTCTTCTACTGCAGAATTAAGCCATCAAGGCTTCTGGGCACCCCCTCGTTTTCTTCTGCTTATGAAAGGCAACACTTCTAGAAAAGTCTGCATGGTTCTACCTTGTTTTAAGAGAGCCCAGGCCTAGCAGGGGGAGTGCAAATTAACCTATATGCAGGGCTTCTACAGTTTGTGGTCTGTGTGTAGATCGCTGCCTCTTTGCTCCCTGCAGCAACAAACGAGCTGTGGTCACTGTCTCCTTGTGTGGATGGTGCTGATCAAGAAGAACACAGACTTCAGTGTGCAAGTCCTGTTCCACCATCTGCTGGTGTGATGTGGGGCAAGTTGCTGATAGCTCTGATCTGTGGTGAATCCATTTCATAAGGTACTTGCAGTACTCAATGAAACCATTATTTCCAGTGAGTTTGTTCCTTGAAATTATTTAAAACCTTCAGCATGCTGTGCCCTGCCGGCCCCGGGGTGCGCTAAAACAGCCATTGAGACTGGGTCTGGTGGTGTGTGCACCTGTAATCCCAGCACTTGGGAGGCTGAAGATGGGAGAATCACTACAAGTCTGATCTGTGTCGTCAGACAGTATAGGTCCTGTACTAAATACATACATAAATAAATAAAAATAAACCCTTCAGCACAGCGCCTGGCACATGGTGCTGCTCAATAGATGGTAGTTGTTGGTGTTAGGATTATTTCTACTTGTGGACTCGTCAGCATTTGGCCAGATGAAGCAACTCAAGGCTACCAAGTTAGGACATTGTACTCACCCATAAAATTCTGTGCTTGCACAACTCTGAATGTGGTCAGAGCTGCATGGAGCAGAGCAAGAGGCTTTCCTGGTGTTCCCTCTACCTTGCCCTGATTATCTGATTTATAAAAGCTGCCTGAGTGTCACACCGCGCCACGAGGGCTCATCTGCCCAAGGGCTCCATTTCACAACCTCATCCTGCCGGCAGCTGGGCACAGCCCTGCCTTTTGCACAAAGCAAAACAGACACCTGGAGAAAATTGCTTCCTGATTTGAGTGAGCAAAGGCAAGGAGCTATTCCCGTGGGCATTTTCAACCTCGGCGTATTTCATTTTTTTCGGAAGAATTACATTTCCATTAAGAAGACAACTGGCAGGTGGAAAGGCTCCGAAGCCTGTGTGTGGATCAGTAACATGCGTGCATCCCTGAAATTATTTGATCTACCCGATACCAAGTGTCTGCACTTGACAGAATGAGGCTAAACGACTGCCTTTTCCCCCTGTTCCTGCACATTTGCCATAATCCCATCACAGGTAGTGAATAAAGGTCCAATTCAGCTCTCAGATTCCCCCCAGAAACACAGTGAGCTAGTTCTTTGGTTGGTTTCTGACTCTAATTGACAGAAAAGTAACAGCAGAGAGATTACGTCTTGCCAACATCTTCAGTTAGGAAGAACAAAAATCATACTTAAGTTATGGCTAAGCTGTTTGCTTTCCCCGTTTTTAAGAAGAACCTCCTGGAGAGGAAAAACAGTCTCCTTTTCCTCAAGGAAGGAGTTGAAGTTCGGTACATCTTACCGTGGAGCCCCAAAAGCTGTTAGCTGAAGATCTGCTGAAGATGCTGCGTCTTGCACTAACAGGCTGCCTGAGCTTTGAGAGCCCAGTGCGTGTCTCATCTGAGGCTGGGGTGGGCCAGCAATGTGCATGTACAGGCCTGTGCACAATGCTGCCCAGCTCTGGCCTGTTGGATCTCGGGCCCTTTAACTCATGCGCCATCCCGCAGTATTCTCCTTGGTGAACTGGGATAAGGATTAGCTACCTGGTTGGATTTGCAACACCAATGGAAAACATCAGAATACAAGTCTCTGTCACAAAGCGCATGCTCTGTACAGGTTGACTGTTCTTAATGTCTAATATTACTACTCCTAATAGTATGTACCTACATTTTGCATGGAAACATTTGGTAACTAAAATCCAAGAAGACAGCTCGGAAGAGAGTCGAGAACCCATTAAGTTGAGTTGGTCCAACCTACTTTTTCCACAAGAGCTGCAGACCTCCCAGCCTGGCCTGCCTCATGTGTCCCAGAGACACCTGTGGGGACCCAGAGCTGTGAGGAGTCTTGGCCTCCCTGCGTTGTGGGCCTGCTTGGATATGTGTTGCTTTGGTCTTTTTCTCCTCCTTGTGTCATCAGGTAGCAAATGCAAAGGGAAGGGGAAGTCCCATTGTTCACAGAGTTCTCCCCCTTTGCCTGTCCCTGACTCCTCGCTCCTCTGAGCCCAAGGTTCCGGTCATTTCTTTTCCTTGAGGGTGGCCTGGCAGGGTGGTTCTCATCCTGGTCCTTAGAGTCACAGTTCCTTACAGCAGTGCCGTAGCACTGGAACTCTCATGCCTGGCTGAGTTCAGTGGCAGCTGTGGCACTTGCTGACTGTGAGACCTTGAAGATGTCACCACTACCCGAATCTCTAATCCGCTTTTAGGGAAAAGAGTAATTTAGAGCAGCTCATCCCTGAGCAGCAGCCTTTCCCAGGCCTTGGTGCTAATCTTTCTCCTTTCCAGCGATCATCTTAGTGGTGAGCAGCTGGGAAGATCTTGCCCTCCAGAGTCCCAGCAAGTCTCATGACAGCCATGTCCCAGCGATGAGTCACAGTGAGCCTAACTGGTGGTAGAAATCCTCTTTCCACATGACTCTGTTGCCTTTGCTCAGGGCCTTATACAAAACCTTTTGAAATGCGAGAGCTCTGGTACCCATTGAGGGTGTGTAATTCTCCAGATGTGTATCATGAGAGAATTGCACTCTGTGCTGGGGTAGAAGGTTATGCAGGAAGGTACGTGTTCTTGTCCCTTTCCTGCCCCACCTGGTTCGCACCTGTTACCCGGTGGACAGCTGCCTTTTCTGATCTGGGTTGTACACGCATTTTGGTTCCCTTACCCGGACCGCATTCACCCAAATGCCTCCCATGGTAGGCTTTGCCCTGTCCTCCAGGCTGCCCTGCCAGCAGAGCCCTCCTCTCTGTTACTGCCTGTTTGTGTGGCTCGGCACAAGGAAGTCTGCATTAATGCTGTCTGGGAGAGCCCATTCTTTGCCCAAAGAGGGCAGGAAGAGGGGGGACTGTGGAACTCCTTGCCTGATTCTGTGATGAGGGCTATATTTATACCCACGTGTGACTCTTTCACTCTGCCAAAGAGCCTTTGGTTGTATACAGTGACATGCTCAAGTAACAGGATCTTCTCCCTCTGTAAAGTGTGTCTTGTCCCTCTGTGAAATTTCATACACCCCTTAAGAGAGGGAGGGAGAAGCCTGCCTTGGTTGGTGTTGTACTTTCTTATCGCCATATATGGTACAAGATAGAGACATGGCTTGGGCAGTTAAAGCAGAGCTTTGCTCCTTGGGGTTTTGAACAAATAAGTTCAAAAGAGAAAGGATGTGTTTGGAGGGTGCTTTGGGTCCAAGAAGTGAAAGATAAAGACTATGAATAACTTTGATTTGAAACATATCTTTTCTTCAAATGCCAGGAGTCAAACAACTTGTCTCCTTTATCCACATGAGTAGAGTGACCTTAAACATTTGTGTGGGAGACACCTTTGGATGTAAAGGATGTGTATGTGAGAGAGAAATTTCAAGAATTTGTTATTTTTTTTTTGGCGGAACCCAGGATTGAACTCAGACCCTTGTGCTTGCCAGGGAAGCACTTATTCCACTGAGCCATCTCCCCGGCCCCCTAAGAATTTGTTATTTTTAAGGTATCATCACAAGGTTGAATATAAGCCCATCTGTAATAAAATCTTTCTAGTGAGTTAACCTTTGCTTATCTTTACCAGTTTTGTATAATGTTAGTGGGATTCTAGAACATGCCTTATGAAACGCTTTGGAGAAAAGGTTATAAAATCTACTTGGGAAAGGTACAGTTTTTCCTTATTTTCTTCTTTTGTGTTTTAGCCACTAGCAGAGATCCAAATAACCACAGTGTTCATAGTTTCATTTGGTTTTATCCAAAATGGGGCACTGAAGGAAAAGATTAGCTTTGTCACACATGAGAAGAAACACAACTGTGGTTGCTCTGGCTGTCGGGCACCTGCTCCCTGACTCCTCTGGAAGGAAAAGGTCGCTGGGTAAAAGTAGGGAATTCACAGCTCGTGCAGGATGGAGGAGGCTTCGGTCAGGACAGTGGGCTTCCCCACAAAGCGTGTTTATTTTCAGTCACGCCAACACAAGGCACTGCAGTATTTGTGCAGGAAATTTTAAGTGACCCAGTATTTAAAATCCCCAATGTACAGAGATGAAAATACATTAAAAACATCCCCAGAATTTCTAGTCATTTGAATTCACTTAGCTTCAGAAAGAACAACTGTGATGGACACGATTAGGCAGGAGGGAGCAAGCCAGGCGCACCTGATTTTAATTTTGAGTTGTATGGATGGATCCGGTGAAGGTTTTTATATATTTACTGACTCTTCCAGTGGTCTTGTCTGGGTACCAAAGAGGATATCAGCCGTTCTTCTAAGTAAGCAGCTGAGTGAGGTGCAGCTGCGAACTCCAGTGCGGCATAGCAGGTGTTGGGGGCATCGGTCTGTCTTTCGAGAAATGCAGTTCAAGTCCTTTGCTTTTGTTGTTTATTGTTTTGGGCCTGAAAGAATTCTATATATTTTAGATGCTCCTTCCTTATCAGATGTATGATTTATAAATATTTTATCCTACCCCATAGATCATCTGTTAATTCTGTTGATAATATCCTTCTTAAATGCAGTTTTTAATCTGGATGAAATCCAATTTAACTTTTTTTCTTTTGTTGCCTATACTTTTGGTGTAAAATCTGAGAAATTATTGTCAAATCCAATGTCCTGAAGATTTCTTACGATATTTTCCTTTAAGAGTTTTATAGCTTTAGCTTTTTTTTTTTTTTTTTTGGTGGAACCAGGGATTGAACTCAAGCCCTTGCACTTGCCAGGGAAGTGCTTATTCTACTGAGCCATCTCCCCAGCTCCCTAGCTGTTTAATTTATGTCTCTGATTCACTTGAGACATTCAGGTCTTTGATCTGTTTTGGGTTGATTGTTGTATATGGTGTAAGGTGAGTTATCAACTTCATAGTTTGAATTTGGGGATGGATTTCTCTATGTCTGCAGAAGATGCCGTTAGCATTTTGATATGATACTTGGTTATTATAGATCATAATCCATGTTCTAGGTTGGACATTCTAGGAGCTCATAGAACAGTAGAGGATTTAAGATCCTGGGAAGCCCAGCTCTTTCCAAACCCACACCTTCTCACTCTCCTACCCACACTCTTGCCTCTTTTCCTACATTGTCTGCCTTATGAGATCATCCCCAGCAAAGAGCCAGAGAGAAGCTCACATCCACGTGCATGACCTTGAACCAGATACTGGTATGGCGGTGCTGGGAAGGCTCTGGCGGCCAGCCGCAGGGTCCTACAGAACGGCATGGATGGGTCAACTCCACATGCCCCTCTGTGACCCCTAGCAGTTAGCAGCATCCCTCAGAACCTGATCTGAGCAATTCTGAAAACATACTTAAACAAAACAAAACAAAAAACTGGTTTCAATTATCCCAACAAATCTGAGTGCTGGAGATTGACACCTTGACAAATGCTGGGAAATGGCACACATTGTCCCAGGCCCAGTGACCGGGTCTGTTCCCCAAGGGCTTTGGGGAGGATTTAAGCTGGAACCTCCCCGGAGCAGGTTTCAAATCGCAATCTCAGTGATGGGTGCCAGGATCAGCCAGCCCCGGCCACTCTTACTTGGTGCCTATTGGCACTGGGGCCAGACCACCAGCACCTCCCTAATGAAAAGCTCCCCAGCTGGGGAGAGCTGGGGAAGGGGGTCCTCCTTGTGGAGTGAGAATGGAAGAAATGCTTCTTTATCTGCTTCACACAATTTTTTTTTTTTTTTTCATTTAGAAAGTATTTTGGGTTCCTGTTAAGGAAGGTTAGGGCTCGTTGCCAGAAAAACCAAACGTTTTCCCTCCTGACTGGAGGATTAATGCTCTCTGTAAACCCAAAATAAGCTTTTAAAAAAGGCTTTTCTTTTCTTCAAAGGCATCCTGTCTGCAGCATTTCAAATGAGACTTTTTCTTCTCGTGGTGGCTTGTCAGTTGGTGGTGGGGGAACCACGTATGCTGGTATTTTAGTGCTGAGCTGTCCAGACCGCCTGGCAGGCCCACCTCGGACGGTGTTAGCCTCAGGTCAAATACGGCAGGGTTTGCTGCACAGAGAGTATGTCGGGAGAATTTTTACCTTTCCCAGGGATATCTGGGCGTTTACTAGATCATCATGTACTGTACTATGTGTAATGGTTGAAAAAAATTGTTAAAGCCATATTTTAAAATTATCTGTCACACAGCAAGGCCAAATCATAGAGTACATCCGCCCGTTCTCAGCAAAATATCCATGGTAAATGGATACGTATAAATACGGCAGGCTGGAAAAAGTAGCTTTGTCAGGTGGGATTGAATCTAGTCCTTAGTTGAGCTTTCTGATTTGATTTCTTCTTGATCGTGTGTCCTCCAAAAGTATAGATTTAGCATCAAATAAGTATATCTTGACCTAATGTAACAGTGTTTCCCCAACTTTCATTTCTCACAAACTTTCTGCATGATTTTTGGCAAATCTGTGAACTACTTGTGGTTTTCTTTTTTTTTTTTTGTATCATTTTTCTTAAATCAACTCAAATTTCAAATATAGATTATCCATCAATGTTCTTTTTTATATGGGCTGCTTATATTTTTTTCTGAGATATATATATAGATAGATAGATAGATGCAGACATATATAGTTATAGCTATATCTATGTCTCTCCCATATATATATATATATATATATATATATATATATATATATATATTGGGGTGGCAGTACTGAGGATTGAGCCTAGGGCCACTAAGTTGCCTAAGCTGAGCTTAAATTTGTGATTGTCCTGCCTCAGCCTCCCAAAGTGCTGAGATCACAGGCCCATACCACAAAGCTCAGCTAAGTAGGTAGTATTTATTTATTTATTCATTCTTTTCTTTTTGTATGCTAAAGATTGAACTGTTTCAGGGTCTTCATACTGAGCTATAGCCCCAGCCTCCTCCCTTTTAAAACTTTTGAGACAGGCTTGCTAGATTGCTGAACTGTCCAGGCAGGGCTCGAGTCTCCATCCTCCCGCCTCAGCCCCTCAGAATGCTAGGGAGCCCGCATGCCCTGCCACACCTAAGTATATAACTCTGAAATGATAAAGCTGTTCATCCACATGTCCTCTGAAGTAACTCCTCTTGGAGTGGCCTGTGTACCACCGTTTAGGGCATAGGAGGCTCAGGACATTCCTCTGTGCTTTTCTCCCCTCCTCCTCCTAGATTCCTTTGCTCTCAAAAAAGATTCATACACCTGAGAAAAGGAACAAGTGCTCTTAGTTAACAGGCAGAGGAGGGTTTTCTTTTCTTTTTTTTTTTTTATGTATTTGGTACAGGGTCTCACTGCGCAGCCTGGACTCTAGCAATCCTCCTGTATTCAGCCTCCCCAGCACTGGGATTATAGACATGCATAGTCTTGGTGGCCAGCTCAGTGCACCCCAGGGCAGGGCTGGCATGGCTTGTGGTGCTGGGTATTGAACCCCAGTCCCTACGCTTGCCTGAGCTATCTCACCAGTCCAGAAGTTCGAAGAATTTTTAAGCCACTCCCCTGGCCCTCCCTCCTCTGTTCCCTGACCTTACGTTCCCAGACAGCAGCATTCTGGATTCATGACAGAGCCCCTCCCCCAGGCACACTGCCTCAGCCCAGCCAGCTCTCTCCACCTGTCAGTGGATGGTATAGGGGGCGGTATCTGGAGCACTGGAGAGTGAATATGAAGATAAACTCCCTGTGCATAGCATACTGATAGGAGGCCATCAATGGGGGCTGTGTACATGAATTCCCATGGATCAAGATTAGCCTTGGCTCAGCCCTACCAGGCCTCTGTGAGACCCGCTGAGATTTTTGTAGGAACAGAGCCAAAAGGACTTTCAAGATATAGCCTATCTTCTTTTTTACAAATGCAGTAACGGAGGCCCAGAGGGGTCAAATGACATATCCAGGATGCCACTCTTTATGGGTAACAACATTTGAGGCTTCCCCTAACCACTCACACCTCTCCTGAATTTATCTCAGCATCTCAGAAGCCTTGTAAGGAAAGACTTTTTTTTTTTTTTTTTAATGTTTTTGGTATAGTGTCTTACTGCATGGCTCAAATTCGTAATGATCCTCCTGTTTTCAGCCTCCCCAGTGCTGGGATTGCAGGCGTG
>NW_004524735.1:5759265-5760613 GCF_000260255.1 Octodon degus | reverse complement strand
CGTGCTGAGCCTGTGTCATTCTCCTCTGTGTTCTGAGAGTGCAGTGGGCACAGGTGGACCTCCATAAACTGTTGCAATGGAGCCCACATGGACAGAGACCTTGCGAAGCACAGGGTTAGGAAGAATGCCATAGGGTGCAGACCAGGCAGCTGCGGAACCTCAGATGACTTGGCAGAGGATGCAGCATTGAACTGGGGTGTGAAGGGCAAGAGAGGTTTCCTGGGAGCCAGTGTGGCCCAGCCTGAGACACACCTAGGACTGACCGTCATCGCTACACAGGTGATAGCCCCTTCCTTGCCCTCGCCACCATCTCCCAAAGGGGATACATTTTCAGTGAGTGTAGGTATTTCAAATTCACTGTCTGTGTTCTCCAGGGTTAGTTGTTAGCTAGTTAGTTAGCTTTCATGTACCTTCTAGTTATAATTATATATTTTTTTAAAATACCTGGAAATGGGAGGGGAGTTTCTCATCAGAGACATCTCTGAGAAAGGTCTGATAGAGCTTCAGCAGGGGTGTCATGTGGATCCATGCATGAACAGTGCTCCATGCGTCATCTGGAAAGAGGACCGCGCCTCTGAGGGTGATTGTGCCATTCCTGTGAAGCTTCAAGGTCTGTGTCGCCACTTGTCCCCGAGTTTGCCTCACTTTTCTTTAGTACTTATTGTCTTCTATATGCCGTAAGTAATAAAGTTACTCAATGCCTGCTCTGCGTGGCTGGACCACCAATGCCACAGATGCAGAGACTTTGCTTTGGCACGGACGTGTCCCGGGTCCCCAGACACTGTTCACGGGTGTTTGGTGAAAGAGCGGATGTGGGATGAACAGTTACTTCGAATGAGTGACCACTTGACCTCTTCCCAGATCTGGCCCAGGTAAGGGGAGAGGCAGTTGCCCTAAGGGAAGGAGCACTTGGGTTTGGAGTGTCACTATTATTTCAGCCAGAGAGCATTGTGCAGCCGCTTCCTGTTGAGTGGTTGCGTCAATCTGTGTCCACCACAGAGATCATCAACGTATGTAACATACATCAACATGTATGGTAGCAGAAAGGGCAGGACCTGGAATGCAGCTGGGCACTCTGCTGTGTGTGACTGTCGTGGACACATTTACTCCACCTCAGGAGTTAGCTACAGTGCTGTCAGGAGACCTGGTTCACATTTCAGCTGTGTCCCTGTGGTCACTCGGTCCCCCTACCTCATCTCAGACTCTTTTCTTATAAAGTGGGGGCCAGAACCCCCACTTTAGCATGTGCCAGGCACTGAGCCCCCGACCTCCGCAGCCCCGCTCCCAGGCTTACAGTGTGGGTGGGTTTCCCAGCCTGTCTCCCAGCCAGGCTCTGGTCCTCCCCAGG
>NW_004524735.1:5710418-5758865 GCF_000260255.1 Octodon degus | reverse complement strand
GAAAGAAAGAGGAAGGAAGAGGCAGCCGTTAATCCCGCCAGGCTTCTGGGCACTGGAGTAGTTGTGGATGACAAAAGTTAATTAGAAACATGAGCAGTTTAACTGAAAACACTTGTGACAATTGGAAGGGCAGCTTCTCCACTTGGAGAAATTTTCCTGGGGAATCAGTGCAGGAGAAAGTGGCTGCCGCTAGGTAAGTCCTGTCACTATGACTTGGCGGAGGCTGCGGGGGCTGTCGGGGACGTCCTGTCTGCTCAACTGCTCTGCGCTTGGGGAGTGGGACGTAGTGGGCACCCGGCTGCCAGCTGATCCTGTCCTTCTTCCTACAACTTCTCCCAGCCGGCAGCTGTCCCTCGGGACACCGTGCTGATCTTCCCAGTGCTGCTGCAGGGCGGACTGCAGTTTCCTCGCCTGTGATCTGGTGACCAGCTTGGTGGCTGTGGCCGGGAACTCCTGCTTCCCAGAATAATGCCGGCTCTTACTTGGCAATATTTCCAGGCATTTCAGAGAAAAGAATCTGGCCAGGGAAACACTCGCCCAGGGCCAAGGGGAAGCCCTGACTTTCAGATAACCTGTGCGGCTTTTGGTTCTTTTGCCTTGGGGAAGCCATGTGCACAGATTAAGTGGGGGTTGTTGTTGTTGTTATTTTTAAAGTCCAGCCTGAATAATTTTTGTAAGTATTTAAGAGTATCAATAAAATATCTTACACATAGGAATAACTTACATGCTTTTATAAGCTTTGCAACTTTTATGGGTAGTCTCTTCTAAAGATTTTTCCTCGTCTTTTCCTTGTTAAATTTTTTATCTGTTTTATTTTAATGTCTCCGCTACATTGTTTCCTTAAAAGTTGGATCATTCTTGATTCTTTTCTATAGTGGGGAAATGGAACTGTGGGTTAAATAATTGAAACGCAATGGCTGTTTCCTACCCTTATACGTCACCCTGGTCGGGCAAGTGGCAGGGGTTTGGTTTGGTTTTCTGTAGATCTACAGTTGATTGTGCTCTGTGCCAGCGCTGTTAAGACCCAGTTAGGACTGGCCTGCATTGGGAGGGCCTGTGCACCCACGTGGGTGGGGCTGAGGTCTGGAGGTAAGAACTGTGCCGAGGAGAGGGGAGGAGGCTGAGTTAGGACTGGTGTGAACCACAGGTAAACCGAAAAGTGGCCATGGGCCTGGGGAACGTTGGGCTGGAGAGCGAGGCCAGCCCTCCCTTGCCCCCAGCACAGGCAGCAGATGTAACTCCCGTCCCTCTCCTTGCCTTGTCTCTGCAGAACCACTTACAAGCTCGGCCTCCCCCCACCCCGGCATGAGCGAACATGTACCGGGTCCCTTGGACCTCGCCGGCGCCCCAGCACCCGCTAACGGCAGCGCCTCCTCCGCCATCCCGCAGCCCGCCGCTGCCGCCTCCAAGCCCTGGCGCAGCAAGTCGCTCAGCGTGAAGCACAGCGCCACCGCTGCCATGCTGTCCGTCAAGCCTGCCGGACCCGAGCCCCCCAGACCCACGCCCGAGGCCGTGAAGCCTGCTCCCAACAACCAGAAGTCCATGCTGGAAAAGCTGAAACTTTTCAACAGTAAAGGGGGCTCCAAAGCGGGCGAGGGCCCGGGGTCCCGGGATGCGAGCTGTGAGCGGCTGGAGATCCTGCCCAGCTTCGAGGAGAACGAGGAGCTGGAGCCCGCGGGCCGCACCCCGGCCACGTCGGGCCCCGCGTCCAGCAGCCCCAAGATCGCACTCAAGGGCATCGCCCAGCGGACTTTTAGCCGGGCCCTGACCAACAAGAAGAGCTCCCCCAAAGGCAACGAGAAAGAAAAGGAAAAGCTGCAGCGAGAGAAGGAGAAAGGCAAGGACCTCGCCAAGAGAGCTTCGGGGACTGAGAGACCGGACCTCAAGGAGGAGCCCAAGGAAGAAGCCAGCGGCCTTGCAGTGACTGAGATGCCAAAAAAGTCCTCCAAGATCGGCAGTTTCATCCCCAAAGGGGGGAAGCTGAGCAGTGCGAAGAAGGAGCCCACCGCCCCTCCCCACAGTGGAATACCAAAACCCGGGATGAAGAGCACACCCGGGAAGTCCCCAAGCGCCCCCGTGCCTCCCAAGGATGGGGAGCGGGGCCGGAGTGCGAAGTTGAGCTCAGGGGTCCCACCACAGAAGGCCCAGCTCGATGGCCGCCACTCCAGCTCCTCCTCCAGCCTGGCATCCTCCGAGGGCAAGGCCCCCAGCGGGACCACTCTGAACCATAGCATTAGCAGCCAGACAGTGAGCGGGTCCGTCGGGAGCCCCCAGACCACAGGGACCAATACTGCCAGTGTTCAGCTACCTCAGCCTCAGCAGCAATACAGCCACCCCAACACTGCCACGGTCGCACCCTTCCTGTACAGGTAGGACAGCGCATCTGCCCGCACGCCCGTGGCCTGGGCCCCAGGGAGAGCTGGAGCCTGGCCCTGCGAGGGTGGATCCACCCTGCCTCCTGGGTATCCAGTGGCACACAGCTAAGGTGTCAGTGCCTCAGTCCTAGCCAAGGCATGCGCAGCGTGCTGGCCGGACAGCTGCGCAGCATGGTCGGGGGCACTGTGGGTAGATGTGAGCCAATGCCTGCTGAGCAGGGGTTTACTAGCCGGTGGGACTGGGGCATCTCAGGAGTGGCGGAAACACAAAGGCCTACAGAACCCATGTTGTATTGGCAATATAAGCCTACAGTCATTTTTCTGTCCCCCATGCAACTGCCCCCACCTCTCTGATGCTGCATCCTCAGGACACCAGAAGTCCTGTGGAGTCAGGTGCAGCTCACTCTGGGTGGCTCTGGCTGCTGGGCCCACACCCTGTGCTTTTGCTGGTGAGCACGCCTGGGCCCAGGTCTCCATGATGCACACAGGACAGCACTGGCAGGTGCAGGCCCCGGGCACTGCACCCTGCTCACGTCAGTCCCGTGCTGCCGGTGTGTAGCGCATCTGCCCACACTGCATGGCTGGACCACAGCTAGTACCTGTACACAGCAGAAGGGGGCTGCTGACCAACTGTCATGCTCTGAGTGTGCCATTTGCAACTCCTGCGCTCACTGTACACACAATCATACATACATTCCTATACTGAATGCAGGTGCATATGCAAATACACACCTGCTCAGGAATACACGCACACACACGCACACGCACGCTGCCAGCTCTGTCTGGTTCCTAAGGAACCCAAGAGTCCCTCTCTCCCTGTCTGAGTTAGTGAAGGCCATTCCGCTTCTCACCAGAAGTACTTCCTGAGTGAAGCCAGCCCGCAGCCAACCTGCACAGGAGTTACAGGCTTCTGCCCCTCCTTCGTTTTCTTCTGGTCGTCCTCTTCAGGGAGGGTTGCATGGCTCTTTTAAATTATGAGATGGTCATCACTTTATGAAATCCCTCATCAGTTCAGCTAATGGTGCCAGACCAGTGCCAGGGTGTGACGATAGCTCGGCTTGTGTATACGCACAACTTTCATACACATGTTCTCTGAAGCGTGCAAACAACTGAATTGCTCCCATGAAATTTTTACAATTCCAGTAGCATTCCTAGTCTCATGCTAATGCATATTCAAGCTGCCGGGCCCAGACCCACAATTTGCATTTTAAAAATTAAAGTAGGTGACAGCCTTTGATCACCAAGAATCCTTCCCCTTCCCCTTACTGTCTTGACTGTAATCACTTGAGAGAGAGTAAAACATTTTACCTCATTATTACTCTTTCCAACTTATCTGTGGGAGGAAACACTTGTGTAAGACCAAGTACCTAAGGAACAGGAGGAAGGTGAAGCTTCCGGGATGGACCCCTGCAGCTTCCTCGTAATGTCCATGCTCACCCTGAGTGATGTCCTCTCTAGAAGAGCCAGGGTAGGGAGGCTGGGAGGAAGCGTGCTTGGACAGGAGACGGAGCACAGGGCTTGGGCCCTGGCTGCCCTGGGTGTTCCCACATGTGTGCGCAACCCGAGTGTGCCTGAAGACAGAGCTAAGTGCCCTCCAAGTCTTACAGAATTCTCGGCCCCAACTCCATGAGCTTGCTTGCCTTTGAAATGTCTATTTTAGGGTTGGGGGTATAGCGCAGAGGTATAAGTGCCTGCCTGGCAAGCGCAAGGTCCTGAGTTCAATTCCTGGTACAAGAAAAAAATCTCTATTTTACAGGTGTGCAAATGGAAGCTTACACTAATTAGATCGCTTGCTTCAAGCCATATCACTATAGGGTCCAGGGAGATGGCTCAGTGGAATAAGTGCTTCTCTGATAAGCGCAAGGGTCTGAGTTCAATCCCTGGTTCCGCAAAAAACAAAAAAGCCACATCACTATAACAGATGTGCTCCTGGCTAACTGGAACCTATCCAGCTAGAGGCACCAGCTCTGAGTCACCATGTTGTCTTGACTCTAAATCACCTTGTCGCTCTGAGTTTCATTGTCTTCAAGTGAGATTAGAGGGGCTTAGAGGATTTTACAAGAGGCTTATACTTCCTCTCTAAAATTTGCTCTCTTGTATTTCCACCTCCCTGTATCATGTCCAAGGCTTCCCTCTGTGTTAAATGTACTGGGGGAAAGAGAAGATCATTTCTAAAAGCCATTTGATCAGTTATATTTATCAACTCAGAAGGAATGACAGACATGACTATCACTTGGCAGTGGGCCTTTTGATTTCTGTCACTGGAGGGAAGTTGTTATTATTATAAGAGCTGGAGGGTGTCAAGAGGTGATGTAACTTAATTTGCCTGGCTACTGAGTTACGAGGGACCTTGGACCTAAAGCTACATGTCCACACCCCAAGTCTAATGTCCTCCCTCTCCAGTACCTGGAGTCTTTCTAGACTCAAATATTTCCCATTTATCCTCTCCAACACCTGCTCAGTACTAGACTTGAAATAACCTCCGCCTCCCGAGAGCTATCAACCTAGCTGAGGAAAGATTTATCAGTGGGGTTACACTGTGACCAGTAGGCACCAGGAGCAAAAGGAGAACACAGTAGAAACACAAGGGGGTGACAGCTGGCGGCCTGGAAGGATCCAGGCTGAGACCTAGGGCAATGAAAGGGGGCAGAGGCACTCTTGTCACCAGCAGGTGGCGCCCGACCTGCAGACAGCCTGGGCTCTTCAGGCTTCCATCTTTTGACGACTTTTAGGCAGAACTTCAGCTAATTCTCCAATGTTTAAATGGTAACTATCCCAAATTTCAAGAGGCAGGCCAGTTTTAAAGCTTTCCAAGACCAAGAAGAAGACATCTGCTGGCTCATCCCTATCCCAGGCTGCCGGTTGCAATCTGGATTAGAAGTAGGGTCACTGTGTCCAGGCACTTAGGCCAGCTTGGAGTTTGGCAGTGGGGCGGAGAGGGAATGAGAAATTAGGAGAATCCTTTGACCATCTCATTGCAGAAATTGGGCTGCAGTGGCATGGAAAGGAGAGCAAAGGGGGAAAGTTGGTGGCTGGCTTGAAGTGCATCAGAATAACCCCATGGCCTGTCTGTGTGCTTGTCCAACACTTCATTGGGCATTAGGGGAGTGTGAGCACAGGTTTAGCATGCATGAGGCCTTGGGTTTGTTCCCCAGCACTGAAAAAATAAAATACACTAGACAGGAAACCTCACTGCATCAGCCTGGGAGGCTAATGGAATGATAACACTATGCACACGCTATGTGTCTGAGCATAATTACGTCTTGCGTGCTCTGCCCAAGTAGCTGGGGCAAGAAAACCTTGCAAGAAGCTGTTGCCTGCCTTTGCTTGCCAAGGCCATAGGGAAGGTTTGGAAAGTACAGATTTCAGTCAAGTGTTGAAATAATGATCAGTGAGATCTTTCATGGCAGAAGAGCTGGGTTCTGAGTCAGAGTGCAGGAGGGCAAACACAGCTGCTTGGCATCCGCTCCTGACTGGGTTTATAGTCACCTTCCAGGGAGGTCACGTCAGGAGGACCGCGGGGGCGGGGCTGCTGGTGGAGTCACCGTCATGCTTGACTTTCCGGCAGTGCTAGTTGCTTAAGAGTTGCTGTTCGGCACAAGCTAAATCATCCAAAGCACCCAGTACCCTGCAGCATGGTCTGCTGGGAGGAGGCTCCCTGAGGGATTCAGAAGAGCATTCCCCAGGGAGGGGTGGCCGAGCCTCCTTCCCTTGGGCAAAGAGTGTAACATCCTTGCCAGCCTGTGGCTGGCTGGCTGTGTTCTCAGGACTAAGGCGCTATTAAGCCTCAGTCTCCAAAGCTTCTCGTGAAGGAGGATGGCAAGTCCTGCGGTCAGGGCACAGCGCTCCCCATGGTGGTTGCCTCTCGTGACAAGTGTGTGCTTTGGTTTGTGTGTGAAGGTCCCAGACAGACACTGAAGGGAACGTCACTGCCGAGTCCAGCCCTGCGGGGGTGAGTGTGGAGCCCGGCCACTATACCAAGAGCGGACAGCCTGCCCTGGAGGAGCGTGTGGGTGAGTACAGAGCCCCGGGGCACCATCTGGGGGACAAGAGCTCCCTAGCAGCCCTTGCTGCGCTGACTCCTGGGCTGGGCACACTTCGGTTCTCTTCCCAGGCGTCTCCGCTTCCTGCTCCTCTGTAGCCTCGCATGCTTCCGGCTCTTTCTCAGGATCACGAACATGTCCAACCTGTTGGTAAACTGGATGTTTAAGAGGGATTCAATTTCACTCATTTTGGGACCCTGGACCTTTGAGTCTTTTTTTTTTTTTTTTTTTTTTTTGCGGAACCAAGGATTGAACTCAGACCCTTGCGCTTGCCAGGAGTTACTTGTTCTACTGAGCTATCTCCCAGGCTCCTTGAAGCTTCATTTTCATTCTTCAGCTAATGCTGCTTTTCACCAAGATTTGGTACTCTAAAATACCAGATTCCCTCCATTCCTTATAGAAGCACAGATTTATAATGCATTTGTAACATTTTCTATTCATTAGAAAATTGCAGTATGTTTCTTCTACTAAAACCAAACCAAACCAACTGACAAACAAAAATCCCCTCCTATGTTTGATTTATCTGTAACCATAACAATGGTGATTATAGGACTATGATCCTATATAAAAACAAAACCCGTGCCTGGAGTGGTGCCACAGCCCTGTAGCCCCAGCACACTGGGAGGATGAGGCAGGAGGATTGCAAATTCAAGCCTCAGTTGGATGAATTAGTAATTTAGTAAGACCCTGTCTCAGCATTTTTAAAAAATAAAACTAAAAAGGCATGGATATAGCTCAGTGGGAAGGCCCAGGGTTCAGTTCCCTTGGGGGTTCCGGTCCCTTGCGCCAGCTGCTAATTCCACAGATTGTTTGATGTTATATTGAAACATTCTCAAGGCAGAAACTTCAGACCAGAAGTAGTAGAATGTGTGTGTGTGTGTGTGTGTGTGTGTGTGTGCGCGCGCGCATGCGCGCACGCTGTGCTTTAAGCCCACGTCATTGTGTGTGCCAGGCCTGTACTCTCCAGCTGAGCCGCATCCCCAGCCCATGCTTTAGAAGCCCCCTAGTGTGATGGCCGCTCTCCCTCCTTCCCGCTCGCGCTCTGCACCCTGAACTCTAGCAGCTTCCAATCAGCGAGTCGAGCGGTAAACCACATCGTTAGCAGAGGCCTGTCACGCCTCTCCTATCTTACCACTTCCAGAGTTTGAGTAAAAATTGAATCCACGCTGAAGATTCATTTATTACACTGAATACCCATGACCCCACCGTTTTACTAGCCATGCTGCAGCTGTGGAATCGGTCGCCACCCGTGTGATTGATTTCCCCACAGCACCACGAGCTCTGAGTATTCATTTCAGAGAGTCGAGGGGCTCTAACTGCTTCCTTCTGGTTCTGCTGGCGGGGTGCAGTGGTGGTGCCGAGAGTACTCGAGCCATTTGTAAGTGATCCGTCTCAGAATGGTTGAGGGCCCCACATTTGGGGTTGATTTTATGTTTCCTTCTTTTCTCGGTTGGGGCTCCTTTGCATGCAGATATGTGGCAGCTCGGGAAGAGGGGCGGCAGGAGGGAGAAGGGTGCAGAACGCAGGTCCCTGCTCGGCTGTCCACACACGTTCCAGATCACATCCTCCATGCGCACATCGAGCGCACCAGCCAGGCAGGAGTCCGTCATGTGTCCCTGGAGTGGCATGGAACACTGAGTCTCAGCAGAACCCACATTTGAAGAGCAAAACCAGCATCTAGAGAACATTCCAGATAGCGCCTAGATTCCGAGTGACGACTGTGGTCTGTGATCTGACACTAATCTTGCTTTTTCTTCCCCTGTCACCTGTGCCTGGGACTGTGCTCACTCCCAGTCAGCTGTCAATAAGCAAAAGGCTGCAAGCCAGGCATGCCTGGTCATATGCACTTGGGTGTAGTGGCGAGGGAGAGTCCCTTAGGGCAGGGCGACTCATCCTTACTCTCAAGCAGGAAAAAAGGTGTGTGCGACTAGACTGGATTTTTTTTTTTATAAGGATGTTGGATAGCACAAGATTAAATCCCCACAGCCCTTTAAAATGAGAGAAAATTCTCGTGCATTTAGAAGTGGGCATTTATGAGACTCGTCATCGATCACCAGCTTAGTTGCTCCCCTTGGTGCCGCAGAGGGGTGGGCTTTGCAGCGTGTGCAGTCATGCGTGGGGTGCTGAGTGCTTCTGGACAATAGTGTTAGAAGGACCCATTGGTCCCTAGCTGTCCTCCAGTCCCCAGGCCCTCTGTATAGCCTGTCCATGTGTCTCCTTCAGCCTTTACTTGTGTATTTCTGGTGATGAAACAGTTACTCCTTTCTAAGGCTGAACAACCTTTTTGTTTGTTGTTGGCTTTGACAGATAATGGACTTCTTTTTCCTTAGATGTTCAGTGGCTGGATCTTCTTCAGCCTGCTGCAGTCCGTGGGCAAGTTCAGACCCTTTCCATGTAGCAACGTGTCCCTCAAGCTTTCCTCTTCCGAGTAAACATCCTGGGTCCCTGCTATACTCCTTTTGGAATACAGTGGTGCCCTCCAGACTTGGCCAGTGTGAGTGACAGAGTGAGCAGTCAGAGCCAGTGGCTTGAGCGAGGGTTTTCCTTGGCACATTTAGGGTTGCTGCAGGTAGATAGGGCGTAGCTGATTAGTTTCTAAAGATCTTTAAAGGAGTTGATCTTTAGAGATCAAGGTCTCCTAGCTCCTCAGGAGCTTGGTCATGATTTTACTTTGTCTTAGTTACTTTTCTCACTGCAGAAATACATATCCAACACCCAAGTTCCATGAGGAAAGGTTTATTTGGGTCACGGTTTGTAGAGGTTCAGTCCATAGTTAGCTGGCTCCAAGGCCGGCTGGCTGGCAGAGGGGGCGTCACAGAGGCAAAACAGTCCACGGCAAAGAAGAAAGCAGCAGACAACACAAAAGCAAGTGACAAGCCACTTTCTGTCCCTTGTATCTTACCCAGGCTGCCTACCCTTAGAATACGTCTCCCACACTCTTAGTCCCGGCATTGCATCCTTGATCCCAGCGTGGCGCACCTTAGATTCAGCCACCACCAGAAGCCCCGCCTGTGACTGCCTGAGGCTTTAGGGGGACGTGTAGAGGCAAGTTTAGGCTTAGGTTTGGTGGGAATCTTACACTCCAGCCTTGTCTGTCATAGTTGGCAGCGGAGGATGGGATCTCCGGAGCACATCGGGCAGGATCCCTGCTTGTGCTTCGCCAGGGTGGTCTGTACTAGCATGGGGCTCCGAGGTGAACAAACACTTTGTGGTGGGACCCCAGGAGAGAAACAGAACTGAGCTTTCTCTTGGTGCGAAACTTGCATCTGAGTCTCATGAGAACTCTGATGAGGGGGGGGGGCGTGTTTAATCCCACTTTACAAATGCGATCAGGACAATAATCCTCCACATGCAAGCGGCTGATAAGTGATGATACGTGCTTCTTAGGCACCTGTGGCTTTCTGTGAGAGTCACCAGAAGTGACACTGTCCCCAAACTCAAAGACTTTTGAATGTCTTTTGTTGTTGTTATTATTGTTGTTGTCATCCCCGGCCCCTGTTGTCATTGTTGCTTTGCAGTGTTGGTTTTTGGTTTGTTTTTTTTTTAAACAGATAAATTTGTTTTTTAATAAAGGAGTTAATTTTCTTTCAATCCTCTATAAAACAATTGCAATTAAAAACTTCATTTTTTTGAAAGTAAAATATTTATATATGAACAAGTAACTGTGCAAAGTTTACATGAAAAAATGGAAAGACAAGGATTTCCTAAAAGATAAAATAAAAGGTGTAACAGTTCTCAGGTGTTGATAAAAAATACTGATCAGCATTCAGTTCACACGCACGAATTAAAGTCTAAAGTGAAAATTCACACAGAGAAAGACAAAGTATTTACAGTCATAAAGTACTATCAATAGACAATTTAATACAATAACCTCTGAAAATATAAAGAACCAATTAGTATATTTGTAATAAAAAAAATAGGTACAAAGAAGGGGCTTTGCTCTGGACGTCTGTAAAGTTGACCCACAGCAAAATAATTATAGTTTACATGTCCATTTCTATGTTGTGCCAAAAATTGTGTACAATTACTGACAAAATACACCAACCATTTTTCAACACTTGATGCACGCAGTGTTGGTTTTGCACACCTAGGACCTCACACCTGCCGAGCACAGACTCTAATCCCTGAGCTACAGCCTCAGCCCAGATCTCTGAATTCCTAAGGAGAATTAAGTCAGGCAAATGCACCAGTAGTCATGCCATGCATGAGTGGATACTCCTTCACACGTGATACATGGAGGCAATTTGGAACCTGGTGCCTACTTACACTTAGCTTCCTAATAAGCACTCATTGCAGGGTCTAGAGTGGTCTAAAGATCGGCACCTTTTCAGCCAATAAAATATAGCCAAATTGGTGGTAAAAAATACTTGATTGATGGCCCAAAAGGTGGGTGTCCATGACATTCCTCCAAAGCCATTAGGGGACAGTGAAACAGGCCTCAGTTGCTGCCTTCATTCCCAAAGCCCTGTGCGCATCTACGCAGGGCGCGTGCTTGGGTGGGAGATGCGGTTCGAGTGCTGTTCAGATAAAAAGTGCCTCCTGGTTGCTCTGGGTTCAAAAGGGGTAGAAAATTGAAACCATTTGTACTTTCAAGATGAGAGAGTTGGCCACAGTAAACGTCCTCCATAAAAATCAAGTGGCTGCCATTCACGATGCCTGCCAGACCCCAGGCACCGTGTGCCAGGTGCAAGCCCAGGAGGTAGTTATCCAGCCCGGAAAAGAAGTTTAGTTCTCTGACAGCTCTCTGATGCCGTGGCCCTCTAAGCGGCAGCCACTGGAAGTTCCCCTTGGCGTCTACCCTGCAGCCCCTGCCCACTGCCTTCGTACACTATGGTCTCTAAGGAGATTTCTTACAAATTATTGCTCCTTAGAGACTTCGTACAAATTGCTGCTTCGTGCTTAAAAAGTCGGGAGCTTGTGAAAGCCCTTGATTGTGGTTCCTCAGTCTGCTCAGCCCTTCCCACAATTATGGAGGAGAGGAAGCTTTGAGTCCTTTCATCATTATAGTGATTTCCCTTCTGCAGTTCCCTTGTGAGTACAGGGGAGCAGTCACCAGCAGCCCCAAAGCAGGGCTGTGGGGAGCGACCCTTGCGGGGCGCTTGCCTGTGGGTGGCCTACTGCTCAGGGTGCCTCAGCACCGCCTCCAACTCCCCTGGGCCGGCCCAGTGTCTCCTGGAAAGTCCTGCCGCAGAGCGGCAGGCTGTGGTCCTGGTAGAGCAGACCGCCCTTGCCCATTTGCTTCTTGCTCCTTACACTGCGGGGGCGTGCAGAGTGCCTGCGGGGGGTGCCGAGTCGCAGGCCCCTTGGGTGCCTGCTGCTCTTCTCTGAGCTCGGTGCTGTCCACATTGGGACTCAGAGGGACCAAGGAGACCCACAGCTAACCACATAGTCAGTGGGGAGCTCGGATTTGAGGTGATGTCGTTGCTCTGACAAGGAGCACGCAGACCTCCCTCTGTAGGATTATGGGTGATAAATAAGTGTAGGTCCAAGGGCTTGGGAAGCCTGAGGTCCTGAGTTCAAGTTCTAGTATTCAAAACAAAAACGAGTGTATGTCTTTTAGCCATCACAAGCTCTTTTTATAAATCAGCGTCCATCACCAATAGGTGAGAAAACAGCACATTGACCTGGGCAGGCCTGACTTGTGCTTGTCTTCCGTGGAGAGATAGGAAAGTCTCGCCTGCATCTCAGCCTAGCGCTCTGCTAGACTTCGCCCCCCTCGGGAGTGAGCTGGAGGAAGGACTCCTGGGACTTGATCCCTCCTTCCTTATAGGAATGGATTCAGCCACTGTCGGCTTCCTAAGTCCCCAGAAGCATCCATAGCGAGCCAACAGCTCAGCCTGGAGGAGGTCACAGCCGTGACCCCTCTTGCTTCCTGTTGCCCGCGGTGTGTCACAGAGAGGTCACAGGCTTTGCCTCTGTTCCCAGGGGAAGACCCCGAGGCCCGGCGGCTGCGGACAGTGAAGAACATCGCTGACCTGCGGCAGAACCTGGAGGAGACCATGTCCAGCCTACGGGGAACTCAGGTCACACACAGGTATCTGCCACCGCGTGCGTCACTGCGCTGCGCTTGCAGGGAGCTTGGGCGGCACGGGGTTTCCTGTGCTTGTTCATGCTGCCCCTGGAGTGAGTTGATGAACAACAAAATAAATAAACATGCTCCCAAAAGTGCTAGAATTCACAGGCGTGCCAGCGAACACGTAAGAGGCAAGCCCAGAGGAGGAATGTCAGCGTGGACAGATTCCTAACCAAAGCAGGCCGCTGTGGGCTCCCTCCGCAGAGGGCACTGGCGAGCAGCGCCTTTGAAACTTCCCTTCACTTGCATTTTCCACAAGCATAGTGTACTATTGAAAAGAGGTGAACTGTGTTTGACCCATGTGATAAATCAGATAACTTGAATTCCTACCCAGTCTTCTGATACCCAACACCCCCGTAATATCGTTAGTCACACACGTGAATAAAACGCATCAGGAAATGTTGATGAAAAACCTACGATCGTGTTTAAACTGCGGTTTAGTTGCAGGGGACCTAGGGTTGCATCAGAAATATTTAGCAGGTTGTTTTCATTGTTCAGCAAGGAGTGGAAGAGGCTGCCACCCTGAGTTGTCCCTTGTGACTCTGGTCGGGTGGGCACTCACAGTTTGTATTTGGCTGTGGAAATCAAAGGGAGAGAACGGTTACCCTGCTGAACTTCCAGGCCAGCTCCATCGCTTCTCTGATTTCAGTTTCTTTGATAAATCAGCATGGGGAGGAGACCAGGCTCCCCAGTGTCAGAAATTTGGCAGGCCCAGCTAAACCGCTGTGGTTCTGTCCTCATCTGGACCCAGGGGCTCCACATGCAGAAAGTGAGGCTGCTTCCAGGACTGAGTAAGGGGCATCAGATTGGCTCTCCCAGAGGACAGTGAACTTGGGGGCCTGGGGTGAGGATCTGCTCAGACTTTATTTATTTATTTATTTATTTATTTATTTTTGGCAGAACCAGGGATTGGACTCAGGCCCTTGTGCTTGCCAGGCAAGCACTTATTCTACTGAGCTGTCTCCCAGCCCCAAAACTTTGACTTTCTTCTTTTTTTTTTTTTTTTTTTTTTTTTTTCAGTACCGGGGATTGAACTCAGGACCTTGTGCTTGCCAGGCAAACACTTACTCTACTGAGCTATCTCACCAGCCCTCTGCTCAGACTTTAGGTATTAGGAGAAGTGGAGCCACAGGATGCGGGGCCTTGTGCCTCCCGGCTTGGGTATAAGGCATCATTCTGTGCACCACAGGCACCGCAGCTGGCTCTGTGTTGATGCATCATGCCCTGGTGGACTTCTTGGCTTACCCTGAACGGGTGATTGTGACAGGAGAAAAGGCTTCGGTGTTTTTCCTGCAGGGCAGGACGTCACTCTGCCCGGTCCAGGTGCCTCGTGTGGCTCTGAGGAGATGGAGATGCCCAGCACCCCATGCCCAGAGCCTGCAGACCATGGGATGCAAGAGTCTTCCTGAAGCCCACGATGAGCCCAGGGCCCTGGCAGGTGACGATCCACAGCACTTCAGATCTTAGAGAGCTCAAGCCGCTATCCGCCAGTCTTTCTCGGTGTTTTCAGATGAAATGTGGCAGGAGCAAGAGTTGGGTGGCAGCGGGCACTGAAGGGATGGCAAGCCAGAGTGCTGTCCACTTCCACAGTCAGGACGAGCCGCAGATGGGAAAGTGATGCTAGGAGCCCCAGGGTGCTCGGAGCACCCTGCCCTTAGAGATTGGTGGGTGGCGGGGAGCCCTAGCCGCACGGCCAGGCAGGCACCTCCATGCGCCTTCTGTTAGTCCGCCAGCTCCTGTTTCCTTTCCACTGTCAGAAGGGAAGTTCTCATGGTTAGATCCTCTCACTCAAGAAGGTGCTAGAGTGTCTACACTGAAGGGCAGAGTTCCCGTGAGCTTTACAGAATATTACACAGATGCACCGGGGCCTGTGTTCATTTTTAAGACAGGAAACACACCAGGGCTGCCTGGTTTTATCCTACTTGATGTATGTAGCATGTTTTTTCCTTCTAAAACAATTAGAGGACACCTGAGCCGCCAGGGATCCCAGGCACTGCCAGCCTGACCCACACTGCATTTGTGTTTTCAGCACATTGGAAACCACGTTTGACACCAATGTTACCACGGAGATAAGCGGCCGCAGCATCCTCAGCTTGACGGGGAGACCCACTCCTTTGTCCTGGAGACTCGGCCAGTCCAGCCCTCGGCTGCAGGCGGGAGACGCCCCCTCCATGGGCAACGGGTACCCGCCTCGAGCCAATGCCAGCCGGTTTATCAGTGCCGAGTCAGGCCGCTACGTGTACCCGGCGCCTCTACGGAGGCAGCTGGCCTCCCGGGGCAGCAGTGTCTGCCATGTGGATGTCTCAGACAAGGCAGGGGAGGAGGCGGACCTGGAGGGCATCAGCATGGACGCGCCCGGCTACATGAGCGACGGGGACGTTCTGAGCAAGAACATCCGGGCTGATGACATCACGAGCGGGTGAGTACCTGGGCCTCCTCCCTGGAGGAGTCGGAAGTGGCTTGGTGTCTGGCTTCCCCGAGGTCTCACGACATCAGGCTGCCTGCTGCAGGGAGCAGGCTCTGGCGGGCAGTTAGCAGACCTGGTGTGCAGGCCTGGCAGGTAACCATGATGCCCTACCAGCTGCCATGTGACATTGGAAAATAAAGCTTCTGCGGCAATCCATCCCTCCACTAACCTTGCGCTGGGTGCAGAGTGTGCATGGTCCTGCAGGCACTGGCCCTTAGCTACTCCTAGGACCCGTCCTACCTGGCTCCCGCTGCTGCTGTCCTTCCTACCATTTGATCTCCAGAATTTTCTGAGCCCCACTTCATGTGCTCCTTCTGGGCATGGGTGGTACCCTAAAGATCCCCGCCTGGGTGGCTGCCTCCCATCATGCACGCAGCCAGTGGCTTCTCCATCAGATGTGAAGTAGCTCATGTCCTGACCCCTGCCGAGCCACCTGCCTCACTGTGTGTTGGGCTCTTTTGAAAGCCTGTCGGGGTTTCAACTTGTCCCGATTCTACGTTTGTCTCTTGCGGTGACCCCACCCGCTCCCTGCCAGCAGCAGTGGCTCCAGGAAGCCAGAATGTGATGCTGCTTGTTTGCCACGGAACCCCTTGCATGTCATGCGCAGCAGGGGCTTGTGGGTACTGCTGGAGTGATGAGTGTGGGGGTGTACATGTGGAGGAAGCCTCAGACCCGCCCTCTTGTCTTCCAGTGTGTTCCAGTGTAGAGCTGAGGCTCAGCAGCCCTTAAGGTCTGGGCAGGGGAGGAGCCCGGGTGTCAGGTAGCCAGAGGCCTGGCTGCTGGGCCTGGCTCAGCAAGGTCCCTGCGTGAGCTTAAGATGCACCTCTTTGTTCCATTCCCTGCGACTTCTTCATCTCTATTGTAATTTGCCCGGAAGTTCTTCAAGGCCTTTTGCACCGCTACTGTTCTAGCAACGAAAGCTATAGACAAGAAAGATCACAAGTAATAATCAGTCACTGGTCCCCAGGAGCGTGGCGGTCAGGGGCTCCATGGGCGAGTCAGTGTTCTCCTAATTCTAGCTCCAGGTGACTTTCCTGCGCCCAGCCCTCTGCTTGACCCGCATCATCTTGCTCTGCACTTAGAACACCCCCGTCTCATTGATCAGGAAACCAAAACCCAGGAAGGTGAGCTCATTGGCCCAGGGTTACACAGCGGGTACGAGGCGAACCCAGAGAGCTAGGGAGTCTTTATCCCGTAGCCTGAGCCGTCTCGTCCAGATCAGACTGCTTGGCTGAGACAGCGCAGCAACCCTTGAAAATTACGTTAGTTTTGCACAGCTCTGGAAGTTTCTTGTCCGTATGCCTTTTTCAGTGCTGGAGATCGAACTCAGGGCCTTTGTGCTGAGCTACATGCCTAGCCATACAGTTGCTAGATTTCCCAGAACTTTTGATCCTTCTGCCTCAGCCTCCAAGACTGCTCAGATGACAGATGTATGCCACCACACCCCGCTTAAAAATGTTGTTATCTAACTAAAAGTATGGATTTAGAGGTGGCTTTGTTTCCAGGCTGTCACTTGGAACCATCTGGGTAATAACATCTTGCAAAACAGGAACACCAAATGCTTCCAGTAGCACAATTTCTGCTACCCAGTGTATCTGGGGAAACCAGGGCACAGATAAACTCTGGTCCACTGAGAGCGTACTTTGCATTTCTAGCCTGCCCTACAAATAAAACACAGCGCTAGTCACCTATTGCCAAGATAGAATTGTACATAATGTAATCTTTTATTAGTGTTTGGAAGACTTCTGGGGTCCACAGTGACCTCAAGTTCACCATTACAATCATTTTATCCCAAAGGTGGCTATTTTGAGACTTTTTTTTTTTTTAATGTATTTGGTACAAGGTCTCACTATGCAGCTTGGACTTGTGGTGATCCTCCTGTCTCAGCCTCCCCAGCACTGGGATTACAGGCGTGCGTCACCATACCTGGTCTCGGCGACATCTCAGCGGGCCTGGGAACAGAGCCAGTGCAGCGTGTGGTGCTGGGGATCGAACCCTGGTCCCTGCTCTTGCCTAAGCAGACTGGCCTTTATTTTGAGGCGCTTTTTTTTTTTCCTGGAGGTACCAGAGATTGAACTCAGGACCTTACTCTTGCCAGGCAAGCACTTATTGTACTGAGCTGTCTCCCCAGCCCTTTGAGGCTTTTTAAAACCCTCAAGTAGTTTATTTTTTGTTGAATTTGTCAACCTGTCTGCATAGGTCAATGGTCAGGGAATTAATTTTTCTGTACTGCCGATAGTGACCACAAGGTGGAGACATAGGTACACCCCAAACTCAGATCAGCGCCTTCCCCGGGGAGAAGTTCTTAGGCTTCGCAAACCCGAGCTCACGAGCGTGTGTTTACATTTCAGTGTGTGCTTTGCAAAGCTTACATTTTTAGCATGTGAGATAGCGCTTGGAGTGAGTGTAGATAAAAAAGCGGAAATTTAAACAAACCACTCGATTACTGAAATTGGAGAACTGCGGTCTGGTTTTTCTTCCCCTGATCCTTTGACTATAGAAATGTCCCGTTCCAGTGAGGAGGGCCCAGTGTCATTCACTGTTCCCTGTACTCGGAACGTTCCAGAACTCTTGTTCAGCATGTCTCCGGCCGTGAGAAGGCCCCAGTTTCTGTCACGAGACCAGATTCCCCTTTGCTCTCCCTGCTGAAGCCAGGGCAAAAGTCCCCTAACGTCCTGCTGTTTATATCGACTGCACAGGTTGGGAGCACTGAAAGATGGGCCACTCCTTCTGTTCCTCAGAATCTGCTAAATGGCTCGGTGTGGGGGTTGCTGGGGTGGGAGGGAGGGGGACAGACTGCCTGCCGCTCAAGGACTCTGTGCCATCAAGCCTCGAACTTCCCACCGCCTGGAAGCACATGGCGCAGGCCTAGCCTTCTGCAGTAAGATTTCTCTTAGAGATTGTAGTTGTTGTTTTCATTCATTCGTGCTTGCAGGTTGCGTGATGGCTCTCATTACAGGCTCTTGCTCCTTCAAGAAAGACCTGTCTTTCCATTTCCTATTATCTACCTATTGTTTTGCTCTTAAGTTTATTTATACTGTGGACTTTTTATATGCAAGAAACCATGCTATATTCAAGCATGTATGTCTGGTTTATTACCTTACACTCTCAAGATGCATCCATTCTCCTTCAAATACTAAAATGAGCCCTTCTTCATAGCTGAGTAGTACTCCATTCTGTACAGTTTTCCCATTCATCTGTTGAAGGACATAGAGGCTGCTTCCAAAACTAAGTTAGTCTGAGTCGGGCTGCTATAAACACGGTGTGCCTGTATCGCTGTGTGATGATTTTGTGTTCTCTCAGGAAGGTGCCCGGAGCTGTATTTGATTAATGGCAGCTGTCCAACAGACACAACATTTCCACCAGGCCCTCAAACACTCCGGCACTTGGAAGCCACGAAATGATGACAGTTTGCATATGGATGTTCATTTGGCTCAGTGCAAGCCTAGCTGCGGTGTGTGCGTGATGTGTCCTCGGGGGGAGGTTTCGCGCCCAAGTAGCAGGACGTGCAGATGGGAGCCCTAAGGTGGACATCATGGCTACTTCTGCAAACCAAAGACCTTTGTTTTGGCAAGTGGCCCTGTACGCCAGGTCGCTGTGGCAGCTCTTCTGTGATGTGTTGCTTGTGTTTGTCACTGGACGTGGGTGCCGTGCAGCTCTCCCAAGGGCGGGCTAGAGCTCAGTGGACAATGCCTCTTGGTCGTGTGTGTGTGTGTGTGTGTGTGTGTATGCGCGTGTGCACACGTGTGTGTTATCCAAGCCCTGCATTGCTCAGAGCTTGTGCCAGGCACATCAGCTTCGCCATCTAAGCTCGCCACTTCTTATTAGCTTGGTAAATTGGGTGTGGGCTATAGTTGAAAATAAATTAAAATGACAGACAAGGATGTCTCTTATTATGTTTTGATCTCTGAATTCAATCCTGTGCTCATGGGCTAAGAACTCAGCGTACCATATGGTTCAGAAGAGAATTAAAAGGGTGCACTTAGCGCCCATATGTGTCGGAGGCCTCTCTTCTTTTCAAAGGAAGCACTAAGTTGTGTAATTGTCCAATATGTAGCTATCCATCCTTTCTAGAAGGAAAAAAAAAGGATCGTTTAAATTTAATATCAAAAGTTGGGCTGGGGAGATGGCTCAGTGGAATAAGCACTTCGCTGGCAAGCGCAAGGTCCTGAGTTCAATCCCCAGTTCCACCAAAAAAAAAAAAAAAAAAAAAAGAAAGAAAAGTTTTCTCCAAGAAACTTTGAAGGTGTCCATGGCCTTTGGGGACAGATCAGATCTCCTTAGCTGAGCAGGGAAGGCCCGCAATGCTGCTGGCCTCACCTGACTCCCCTGCCTTATGTGGCCACATGCTCCCTCGTCGCCACCCCAGGCCACCTGCCAGTCCCAATATTAGAGCCCTGCGCCAGGGGACAGGTGCCAACGCCCCGGAACTCCTGTCCGCAGGAGCCCAGCCTGCTGCACTAACACCGTTTCCCTTGGTCTCCTGCTGGACCCAGCCTTGGACGTAGCTGTGGGTCTTGGCCTATGCATAAACAGTGTCGAAGCCTTTAGCTTGAAGGGCCGAGAGATCTGGCTGGTGGCAGACGGCACGATCTTCAGGACTCCACACACGTGGGGATCAACCCCGCTGTGCCCTTTCAAAATCAGAGCCAGAGGCTGGCGCTTCGTGGAGAATCAAAGATGCTCTAGATGTGCACTTGCTCTCCCGTGCGCATGCGTGGGTCTTTCCCCACGGGGGACTCCTTATTTGTCCAAGCCCAGAGTGTAAGGTACAGTAGGATTCGTGTTCTGGGTGCCCGCCCTGGCAGAACCTTGGGCGTTCGGAACTTGCCACCTCCAGCAGGGAGGCTCAGCACTTGTATTTATGGAGCCTTTGGAGGACACAGACCCGGCCACGGGGTCCCTCTAGTGGCCCAAACAGGGTATGACTGTGGCTTCCACAGCTTTCCGTTTCGTTAGGTTAAGTCTCTAGGCTAGTGTAGCTCAGGGGTAAGGACACTGGATTTTTTTTTTTGTTTGTTTGTTTTTTATTTAAAATTTTTTTAACATTTATTTATTTATTATGTGTATGTGTGTGTGTGTGTGTCCAGCTCAGCCCACCAGGGGGCGGGGCTGGCTAGCATGTGGTGCTGGGGATCGAACCGCGGTCCCTATGCTTTGTTTTAGCTTCGCTTGTTCTAAGTAGGTGCTTTAGACCACTGAGCCACCTCACCAGCCCAGGACACTGGATTTGAATGCTTCCTCACCAAGGGCCTTGAGCGCAGGAGAAAGCCAGGTGAGCAGTCTCGCCCTCGGCTTTCGACAGCCTTCGTCAGTCAGTCCAGCCGCAGCTGAGGGCACAGACGCTGCCCATAGGTCAGGGTGCAGCGCAGGCTCCCGAGGCCGCCGTCACAAAACACCCTCCGCCCCGGGGTTAAGCAGAGTGGAAGCGGAGTGGGTCCCTGGAGCGCCGCCTTCCTGCCTTGGGCTGGCCCTTCGCGCTGTGTCCCCGCGTGAGGGAGGCAGCTAGTGCTCGCGCAGGGCCTCTGCTTTTAAGGAGACTGTTGGGCAAGGCCCATCACTGGGCATCCTCCCTTCAATGTCCCCCGATTCCCTCCCGAAGGTCCCTCTACAAATGGTCAGACCTTGGGGGCCGGGGCGTCTGTGTGTGCGTGTGAAGGGGAGACAGGAGGCCGCGTGTCGTGTGCAGCTGCCCCTGCTACCTGCCGGCTCCTCTCTGACTCCATCCCAGCAGAGGGAGTAACCTTTCTCCGGGATCCCCCGAGACTTGCTTTGTCTTGGCAGCACTGAAAGCATTCATCAGAGTTACTTTGTGTGTGCATGTGTGTGTGCATGTTATGTACATGTGCATCCACGCACCACATGTGTGAGAGCGAAAGGGAGAAAACCAGATCTGCCGCCCACTCTGAAGGTTAAGGCCTCCTCTGTCTTGACTGTGTCTTCAGTGGCCATCAGTGCCTGCCCCACGGTGCACAGCTGTTGGATGTGCTGTGTGGTGCTAGAGCCAATGGCTGCCCCCGTGTGTGGCGGGGGAGCAGTCCCCATTGACGGTGCTGCACTAAGTCAGGTGCCCCTTGGACTGGACGCGCCAGCCATGCGGTCTTCTTCTTGGCCAGCTTTGCACTCTGAACTCCCTCCGTCCCCAGGAGCCTGATGCTGGCCATGCAGGAAAGAGATGCTGCTCAGAGCCCTGTAGGCCCTTTGCTGAGTGGGACTGTGGCCGCCAGAGGCTCCCGTTCCACTTCCTCCTCCACTCAACGCAGTGGATTGAGTACTCCTCACTATGGGCTGCATTAGGAAGGCCCTCAAGGGCTCTGGTGTTGAAGGCAGGTCCTAGCTGGTGGCACTGCAGGAAGCGGGAGCTTCCAGACGTGGGGCCTGGTTCTAGGAAGTTGGTCTTGGGGCCATGGCTTGGAAGGTGCCTTGGGCTCTGCCCACCGCGCCTCCTGGCCCCCGTGAGCTGAGCCAGGATGCTCCACCACAGGCTCCCTGCCACGATGTCCTACATCACCGTGCACTTAAGTGACCATGGACTGGGTCTTCTGATACTGTGAGCCGAAATAACCTTTCTCCTTTTAGTTCTTTCAAGTTCGTCTTCTCAGGTATTTTGGGACAGTGACCAAAAGCTGGCTCCCCACGGCGCCACAGAATGCAGCGGGCTGCAGAGTGGTGCCCTGACAGCATGAAAGAATGGCTTTCACTTATCTGATGGCTTTTTCTTCCGGCTTTGCAGGCCAGACCCCAAATGGCCCGGCAGGCTGTTGTTCCTAGCAAGCTGATAGGAGAAGAAGCCAGCATGCACCTGGGGGATTAGGAGAGGCTGTCCTGAAAGGCCCTGATTCACCGCAGGTGCCAGCAGGGTGTGGCGGCCTCTCTGCTGAAAGAGGCAAAGTTCTTGTGTCTCGAGGCTGATCCTGCTGCAGTGATCCTGGGTTCAGGCCCTTGGATGGCGTAGAGGTTCATCTGGCCCAGGCTGTGCTTGGTGGGGTGGGAGACGGGTGGTCAGGGAAGGGCGGAGACTCGCCCAGTAGACCTGGCCAGGGAACCCACAGGCAGTGAATGAACCCTGTCTCCTGGTCTCCACACCCAGGATGCCAGGCACCAAATGTGAGGGCCTTTACCTGTGCGTGCCAACAATTCGGCCATCCCAACTGGGTCTACAGTTCAGTTTGGACACCATCTACCAAGAGCTGCCCCAGACCCCACAGGTGACAAGCACAAGGCCACCGCCCCCCATTTCTGATGCCACAGTAGGCAGCAGGTTCCCAGATGGCCCACACTTCTGTTCTGTCACTTACAATCGGGGTTCCTGTGGCTCTCCCCCAGGTCCCTGGTCTGGTAATGCACTATAGTAGCTCACAGAACTCAGGGGACACTTTAGTTATATTGTTGGTTTGTTGTAAATCACATCAAAAAGGATACAAATGGCCCTGGGGCGAGGGGGGGTGTGCAGGACAAGTTAAGGGATGCAGGGTGCATAGTCGAGAGATTTTGTGGCAGGTCCGCTACATCGGTATGATTGACTAGATCACCAGTTTATAACTGGTGATTTGGGATTTATAACTGGCATTTGGGACTCTCCTTCTGTTCCTGCTGCTCACCAATGTAGGCCACTCCCCACTGGACATACCACAGTCTCATTCCTAACGTTCTGGGTTTGGCATATGCTGGAGCCTGGGCTGAAGGCCCTGAGGCCAAAGGAAGTAAGCTAGACACCATTGTGTAGCTGGAAGTCAAGGAACAGGGCCAGCGAGGGCCACTCTAAGATGGCCAGGCAAGGGGCCAGGCGGAAGCCGAGAGTTCTGTTGGGCCCCCCCAAGGACCCCACACCGTAAGACAGAGGGAATCCTGGGGACTGCAGGTGCCTGGGTTTACCACTCCGCTGCGAGGATGAGATGTCAGGACACCGCTGCAAGGCTGCAGGGCACTCCTGTATGTGACTCGGCCTGGCCGGCCTGTGCTGAGAGGCAGCAGAAGTCACACCACAGCGCCCACCCCCACCCACTGCCTGCAGCCGTAGCCCCTGCAGGAGGCGCGAGCCCGGCTTTACTCGAAAGCGCATGGTACTCACCGAGGTTGAGTGCGAAAGGACGAGGATGTGTTACTGTGACAGTGGTGCTAGGGTGGGTGACCGTGGGCTGAAGGACCACTGTGACATGGAATTCACCTGGCGTGGGGCCAGGGGCACAAGGGCCGCGCAGGAACCAGAGAAGGGAAGGAAGCTGCGGGGTCCTGCCTGTGTGGCACCCTCATCCTCCCCCCTCACCCGTGGCTGGCTGGCACCTGAAGTTCCCTTCATCCGGGGCTGGCTGCTAAACCAGATGGAGTGCCACCTATGGGACAGGACTGGGGCTTTAGGAAGTCCCCAACCTCACAGCCCTCCAGCCATGCCCTGGAGAAGCCCCCGGGCCAGCAAGGAGACAGCCTGTGTGTCAAGGATAAGGACTTGCATTAGTATTCAGAGGCAGCATACTGGGCTCAGGGCTTGGAGGTAAGTGGGAAGCACTACAGGGCCGGCCAGTGGGCAGCCTTGTGTCACCTGGAAGCCACCTTCCCACATCTGCAAACGAGAACACAAGTGCCTGGAGCTGCCCTGACCAGTGATGGAGGTGGGACAGGCAAGGTGTGGCGCAGTGCCCGGGCCCTGGAGACCCTTCCGAGGCATCCTCATCATGACGACAGAAGCAGACTCGCTGGGAGGTGGTAAGCGGCGAGACCTGCACGGTTCGAGGCACAGGGAAGCGCCAGATGTTTCATTCTCTCCCACCAAACCCTGACTGGTGGAAGCCGATGAGAACACGCGTCGTGGTGAGCGGGGCTGCTACAGCGCCATAGCCGTGCTGTGAGTCCTGTGGGACAGAGAAGCGTCACATAGGCTGCCTACCGCCACCACGCTGGATGCGAGCTTGCCTGGGATGCCCGAGAGCATCTCCTTCCTGCCTGCCCTGGCTTGCTGCCCGCTGTCCCCTGGCACAGGCGCCCAGCCTCTCTTTTGTCTGGTGAACCACACTAGAGAAGCCACAGCCAGAGTCACCTGAAGAATGATATGGGCAAAGACAGGGCAGCAATCTGTGCACACTAAAGACCGAAGACCCCAGCCGAGGGCCTGGATCCCACAGCAGTGTCCTGCGTGAGTCCAGCTGCAGACCGAGAGCTCGTAACAGTGCCTCCCACGAATCCAGCTAGAGGCCTAGAGCCCACGACAAAGTCTCATGCAGGCCTCCTTCACAGAGCTGCACTGGGAAGGCCCCAAGGTCAGTGATGGAAGCTAGGAAGTCTGCCAACAAGACGAAGGCTCTGTGCTAGCAGGCTGAGGAATCTGCGCTGGGGCCAGGAAGTGATCGATGCTCAAGATGAAAACACAGAGCTCCCCCCGTAGTGCCACAGCCATCCTCAGCAACAGTGAGGTCCTGAGCTCCTCCAGCAGTGAGGAAAGCCGAGTTCCCAGCAGGAAAGCCAATGTGACAAGCTTCTCCCGGAAGCTGAGCTGTGCACCATCTTCCCCTCTGGAGCCAGGAAGCGATGCTCCAGATGAGGACCAGAGCTCCCCCAAAGTGAACCACAGCCATTCTCAGTGACAGCGAGGTCCTGAACTTCTCCTCCTACAAGAACAGCTAAGTTCATCAGGAAAGCCAGCACGACGAGGTCTTCCAGAACAGCCCAAGAGAACCAGCAGCTTCCAGCAGCTACCCTAACAGCCTCTCCTCCACCTCTTCTCCAGTTCTGCCTCCTACGCTACCGGCAGCAATCCTCAAGTGGGCCTCCCACACCCAGCATCGTGTGGCCTCAGCTCAGCTGGGTGTTACAAGCTGGCCACGAGTTGTCAAACCACCACTTCTGTACTGACACCCGACTCTTCAAGCTTGCCTCTGGGGTACAGCTAGGTGCCCGAGGCTCATAGGGGCTGGGGCAGTTCTCACACGCAGGAGAAATGTATTCCACCTCTGCTGGATGGTCGGGAACCTAGGCTGCTGGGTATTGCTCCCTTTGGAGTGCCGGGTATTTTAATAGCTCCCAGACTCTGGCTTTACATGGTGCTGTCTTCATTTTAGAGAAGGGAAAATAAAGATCTATGTGTGTAATTATTTTATGCCCATGGAAAAAGTAAAAAGGTGACCTCCCATTTTGTTGCCTCTCCTTTCTCTGCCTGATACTTTGCAAATAAATGTACTTTAGGCAGAGTGGAAGGGTTGCAGGTCATCCCTGAGTGCCTCTGTTTGTCTGGCAAGATTTTCCCCACTCTCATCAAGAAGCACAACCTGGTCCCCATTTGTTTATGTCACTGAGGTTGGACCTTCCCTTCTAGTTATTCCAAGGGCCAGCAGCTAGTGGGGCTCAACAGATTTACGATGGCAAGGTAGAGACACTGCGTTCAGGGCGAGGTGGAGACGGAACATTTGGAGGAGGCTGGGAGTGCCTTGGCCCTCAGACACGCGGTCCATATTGAAGCTCTCAGCAAGGCTCCTGAGCCTGGGCTCACTCAGATCGAGATAAGGACCCAAGGCTTCTAGGGGGCCTGAGAAGCCTCGTGCTTTCTGGAGACCTGATGCCAGGGAAGATTCTTGAGGTGGGAGGAAAGAGCCTGCGTCCTTGTTTGGGAAACTGTTTCCTTTGCTGAGCCTGCTTCCTGTGGGGACGTAGTGACCCTCCTCATAGGCGTGCAGAGAAGAGCAGAGGAGGCTGGACGACCATGCCACGCTGCTTCTTATTCTCGAGTGCAGTGACCAGGAGGCCCCTTGTTGCATCACTGGCGTCTCCAGAGAAACTGAAAGAATAGGGGGAATGGAGAGCGGGAGGAACGTGAATTAATTTTGAAGAATCTGGGATGCTGTGGAGACTGGCAACTCCAGCAGCTTCAGGGCAGGCGACAGGCTGGAGACGGGGGAAGGCTGGTGTCACAGCTGCCGTCCAGAGCCTGTCTGCAGGCAGTCTTTTCCTCTTACAGCAGCAATGTCGCTGAGGCCTCCCACGTGTGGGCGCTAAGCTACTTTACGCAGGCTCTAAAGGTTTACATGTTAGTTGTTTAGACACCGACCTTGCAGCTGAGTGTTTGGATCTCACCAGCTAGCCAAGCTATGCAAAAACTTAGCCTTCCACTCTGCAGGCGAGTTGTAGCATATGACGGGAGGATGCTTACCTGGGGCCCAGGAACAAAAAGAACAGCACATCCTCGAGCATAAACATCTGCTAGGTCTCAAAGCAAATGTGCTGCCTCAGGTAGGACCACAAATCAAACCTGCTTGGAAGAATCGTTGCCTTTCTTTCCTGGCCCCCAGGGTCCTGGTAAGAAATCTCCCTGAGAAATAGAGGTTTTGACCTTCCGTCTTAATCTTGGAATAACTACCTAGTGAGGCAGACGCTGGCGTGGACACCTCTGGTGGGCTGGCAACTTGGGAGACCCAGCAGCGAAATAAGGTTCCCAGGTTGAGGAGAGGCCCCGTCTGTGTCCAGAGCCTCCCTGCTATAAATCAAGCCCTCGTCCACTCCTTGATCTTGGGGTCAGAGGGAGGTGGGGCTCTGCACTTAGCTGTACTGGATCTCTGGCGACTGCATGCCTGTCCCAGAGCTCCATGTATGTAACTGCCTTCTCACCTGACCTGACACGTTCTTGAGTGAAGAAATTGTCAGAAACATGGGACAGAATGACCGTGGCACTGGCTCTCTGGTCAAGGCAGAAGGCCTCTGAGAGCTCAAGCGATGTGGCGGGGTCACACGGGTGATAACAGCGGGAACCGACAGCTGCACGGGATGCAATCAGACCCCGTGTTCCCAGTCGTGCTGCAGAATGCTCACTGCAGCCGGACGCATGCTCAGTGTCTATGGAGAGCAGGAGGGAACGCAAGCAAGCGCCTGCTGCGCCTGGACATGGGGAGCCCCCGGGGTGCAATATGAAGGAGCAGGGGGGCAGGAAGGCTGTGTTTAGTAGAATGAGGCTTGGGGTGCAGGTTACGTGGCATCTTAATACCTGGGAAGGCTTGGGGTGAGGCCCGAAACTGGTGATGGGGTGAAGCTGGCACCCCTTTTCCTCCAGAGTCTTCTGACTGCTGAATTTCAACGACATATTGTAGGTCTCTACTGCTGCATTAGAAACCCTTGTATCAACATCCCCGGGGGGTTGTGCAGAGGGGCACACAGCCCTAACTGCTCCTGAGTGTGCTGGAAAAGAAAACGTACAAGCTGGCCAAGCAGGAAAGTTCAGGCCAGCCCAGCCTTCCATGGTGGGTGTCCTGCTCTGAACTGTCGTGGGCCGGTAGGGGCACCGCAGCCCCCTACAGCCTCCTCCCAGCCTTGGCTGCTGTGATACCTGAGTTTCTCTGAAGAAATTTGACTCCTCTGAACCCCCACCTGCTGCAAACCCGAGCAGAACCCACAATTATAAGCTCAGCGCCACCCCAGACCTCCGAGCCGCGTGCAGACAGTTAGAGCTTTATTAATCACGTGGCTGTTGGCTTCCTCTGTGGGAGCTGTTAATTAAAACCACTCAGCCATTGAGGGGAGGGAGGCAGAGGCAGACGCAGCCTGGATTTCCTGTCCTGTGCGGCGCAGGCTGGCATAGCTATTGCCAGCGTCCACATGGACTTCACAGTTGACTGAGCCGGGGGCCAGAGGTGCATGTATGGTGCCATGGGAACAGCTTTTGTTTAAAGCACTGATGCCCCACACCTTGGGGACAAAGAACCTCCCGGCCTGGAAGCAGCACACGTGGTCACTAGTAATGCTCATCACCACAGCGTCAGCAGTGGCCGCTGCTGCTGGCTGAACACTTCCCAGGTCCCAGTGCGAGCGGCGCTCGGGGTCCCTTCTCTGTTGGCATCCTGACTGCAATCTCTGTGACATCAGAACTCTTCTTCCCATTCTCCCCATGGAGAGGGCCTTAAGGAGCCTGCCACAGTGCCAGAGCTCTCAGGGGCAGGCACACTGGCTTGGCCACTCGCTGCAAGCCTCCCCGAGGCTGTGTGCTATCTGACATTGAACTCCTTTCCTGCCGCAAAGTCCATTTCTGCTCCTGGTCCCCCCTCGCTTCCTTCCACAGCTGGAACCCAGAGAGCGCGGAAGGCAGCCTCTCCTCTGTCCTCCATCCTGGGTGCCAGATCCTGTGTCCTACACGTATGTGTGGAGTGGCTCTTCTCCTGGTTTTGCCTCAACTCGCAGCTCCTGTTCCTCACCCCGGCGACGCCATCCTCCCTTTTGCTGCTTCTCCTGTCTGGCAGTGCAGGGCTCATCCACAAACCCATCCTGCACCTCACAAGAGGCGTTTCTGGCTGCGCGCCTGTTCATGCGAGCTGCCCGCTCACCCTTCCCTGATGGCTCCGGGTCACCCCTGCATTGGGTGCTAGTGCTGGCTGTGCCACCTTGTGTGATCAAGCCCTGGAAGTCGGTGTCAAAACTATCACAGTGTCATAGCCAAAGCGGTCTCAGGGTACCAGAGCAGAACACATCCATCCCCGCTGGCTGGGAGGAAAGCGGTCGCCTTACAGGGCACGTACGTGCGAGGGGAGGTGCCGCTGCATCTTGTCTGGTGAACACGTCCACACCCAGCAGGACACACGACCCTCCCTCATGGCTCCCATGCTGCCACTTGCCGAGCCTGATTTCTTGCCGTCTTCTCCAAGGCCTCCCTGTCCACAGAGCCCCGCCACCTGCCCCTGCCACAGAGGCCGTCCTTGGCCCTGATGTCAGCCTCTCACTGCTCCAAAGCCTGGCACACGTCTGCTGTGTCTCCAAATCATTACCACCTGCCCAGTCCTCAGGAGTCTCCTCTGGGCTCCCAGATACCTGGTGACACCGTCCATATGGCTTCTGTCACTTTCTTTGGGCCCGTGTGTTTGGATGACCTTAGCTCGTGCCCCACCCTGCACCCTTGTCACTGCATTCTAAACCAAAGCAACTATGTCTTTTTGTTCAGGGACACAAGTAGGGCGAGGGAGGCAGAGGAGGGTGGCGCTGCCGCTGCTAAGTCACAGCTGCGCTCTGCTGAGGACTTGCATGTGCCCGACGCCTGCCTCTCAGGATCCGCTCACGGAGTTCTGAAGATGCTCAGAGAACCCTGGAACATGCTATTACCCCCTTGAGAGATGTGGAATCGGGGCTTGGGGCCCCTGAGGCTGCAGTTTTGTCAGGGTTGCCTGCTGGGTGTTAGGCTGCAAGAATTAAGGATTTTTTCCAGGTTTCAGAGCCCTTGACAAGAGCTAAACTCCATCTGTCCTGACTGAGTAATAACGTGGGAGGGGATGGAGTACCTGCTGGTGGACGCTCTCAGGGATCAGTTTGTTCTTGGCACCAGGTTTTAAGGAGTTCAGCAAAAGGCAGAGGTTTGTTTAGGAAAAGGGAGTGAGGAGCATGCAGAGTTCAAAGCCCCAAACATGGTCCAAACGGTTGCAGAAGTTAGCTCCGAGTAGTCTGGAGAATGTGTAGCGTACTCCGGAGAACCAACCTTTTCTTTGTTCTTTCCATTTATGTTTTTGGTGCAGGGTCCCATTATGCAGCTCGGACTCCTAGTGATCCTCCTGTTCTCAGCCTCCCCTGCGCTGGGATTACAGGCTTGCGCCACCACGCCAGGACCCGGTAGCTGGCTCAGCGCACCCAGGGGCAGGGCCGGCACAGCACGCGGGACCATGTGGGACTAGGGTTCGGAGAATCAACCTTAAAGCACAGGTGGAAGCTACACTTAAATGTTTCATTCCCTGAGTTGGGCATGGTAGCACACACCTGCAGTTCCAGCACGCTGGGAGGCTGAGGCAGGAGGGTTCCAGCATGCTGGGAGGCTGAGGCAGGAGGATTGCAAGTTTGAGCCCAGCCTAGGTGACTTAGCAAGACTGTGTCTCAGAAAAGTGGCATCTGGGGTGGGGAGTGATGCAGTTGAGCATGAAAGCTGAGTGTGCAGTGCCCGATTGGCACCAAAAGAAAAAACACAAAGCCTGGACGCTAAGGTGACCGTTCATCCAAGTAAGACAGCGGGCTGGACAGCAGACTGTTAGGTTGTGGGCAGGGCTGTCCACTGTGGCCTCCTGCTCGGGCCCCTGGGCACGTGAAGAATGCACAGCAGCCCTGCGCAGGAGAGGCCAGAGCGTGGGCCTGCCTAAGAACAAGGGCATGTGTGCTGCCTTCGTGCACACTGGGGTTGGGCAGGGGAAACACGCCAGTGCCAGTTCTTCTGAAGGTTGTCCGACTCATCCTGTTCTTATATTATTTTATTTTTTGGTACCAGGAATCAAATTCACAACCTTGTGCCTGCCAGGCAGGCGCTGCACCACTGAACTGTCTCCCCAGCCCTGATACCCTGTTCCCATCAACATAAAAGCCACTCGTGCCTACTTCTGGCCCAGGTCGAGCAGATGGAAAAGGGGGCTGGAGAATGTTGAGAACATGGGACACTCCCATCTTCTCCCCAGCCAGGACACTGGGAGGTGCTTCTGTGCTCACAGGGCAAAAGTGACTCTTTGTGAAGCGTAAAAACGGTGCCATGCTGATTTGGTCCCCAGCAATGGCATCTGTGGCCTTCAGCTTTGCCCCTGCCATGTTCGGGTTGTTCCTTCCACTGAGCAGTCTACCATGCTTGTCAGCATGCAGGGTTTGAACAAGTGGAAAAGTCTAAAAAAGAAAGAAGAAAGCCAGGCACAGCGGCACCCATCTATAATCTCAGCAGTCTGGCAAAGCTGAGTCAGAAAGATCACCGGTTTGAGCCCCACCTGGGCAACTGAGCAACTTAACAAGATCCTTCTCAAAGTCTAAAAACTAAAAAGGACTGGAAATGTAGCTCGGGGACCCTGGGGTTAGCCCCAAGGAATCAGAAAAAGAAGTGACGGCCATCAGGCGCTGCTCTCTGGCGTGCGCAGCTTCAGACAGCTGTTGTGGCTACGGTGCATTACTAAGACGTAACTTGAGTGTCCCATAGGTGACCAGCCCAACTCCACGGCTGGACAGCTCCAGCCTGGGTCTCACTGCCCTTGAAGTCTGACCTTGCCCTGAGTGCCTTCCTGGCTGCCAGGGGCCCCTGTCACTCACGGTCCATGCTGCCCTGACTGCTCTCACTGCCCAGCCACCTGGCTTCTGGGTGTCTCGGTCCACGCCACCTCCAGAGCCCCAGCTGCTGCACCACTGCAGGGAGACACATCTTACCCCACAGCTTGTGCTGCACCCACCTCTGGGATCACCTTGCAGCATCCATCCCGGCCCCGACTGTGCAAATGCAAAGGGAGAAGCCCGGTCTTTACTCTCAAATTGAGCTCTGCTCTGCTGGTGTCACTCTATCCCCCATTGTGGACAACGACAGTACCCTCAGCTTGGGTTTGGGATGCCAGAGAGCACATCCCTCACACTGTCCCCAGCACGGAGGACAGGCATGGGCCCTGCTGTCCTGTGAATGGAACCTGGTGATACTTCTCTCTGAGCCTCCATAAGGCTTGCTGTCAATAGCATTTGGCGGGGCTGGTGAGATGGCTCAGTGGTCTAAAGCACCTACTTAGAACAAGCTTAGCAAAGCACAGGGACCTCGGTTCAATCCCCCAGCACCACATGCCAGCCAGCCCCGCCCCCTGGTGGGCTGAGCTGGACACACACACACACACACACACAGAGCAAAGCAAATGCAAGGAACACCATGTTTCTTTGTATTCTCCGACGTGTGGCATGTATGCTATACCTAGAGGCAACTGAATCCTTTGCCATTGTTCAGTCCTTCATCTGGTCCATGAAGAGACACTTACTGGGTGCCTGTCCTAACAGCTCTAGCATTATTCGAGGGAATGGCCATGTCCAAGCGATGGTATTCATCCTAAAATTGTCATCATCATGATAATAACGATTCTATCTTTTTCTAAAATGGGGTCTCGGTGTGTAGACCAGGCTGGCCTCAGACTCGCAGCCGTTCTCCTACCTCAGCCTCCCTCCTACTGGGAAAACAGATGTACCCCACCACCCTGGCATGTCTGCCCTCTTCTGAACTTGTCAGGAGAGCGGGTGGAGCACAAGGAGGCAGACATACAGTTGTAATAGATACAAGAAATGACATCGTGCTTCAATTTGCCATAAAAGACAGCAAGAAAGGAGGTTAAGTTATAGGTATTTACTGAGCACACCGATAAGGTGAGTGGAAGGTGTGCCAGTGAGCTGGCATGAGTTGGATTTCCTTGGCCAATCAGTGAAGTTCTCTGAGTGTCCTTTCTCTACCTAAAAGACCATTAGACCAGAAGCCTTGGCACGGCCCCCAGATTATCTAGAGGCACGCAACTGCCATCAGGGGTGTTCTGCTCAGTGCTCCGCCACCTCTGTGAGAGCTGTCACCTTTCATGTCAGGGGTCCTCTGTGGGTAGCGGGGAGGTGGCAGACCTCCTGTGTGTCACTGTGCACGCTCCCTTGAGTCAGCACCAGGAGTGGGACACCGCGTGAAGCTCAGCACGGTGTCTCATCCCTGAGACCCATCCTGTGGGCTTTGGTGTGTGCAATCCCTCAGCCCCAGTATTTTTTTGAGTAGGAGTCCCTCTGAGGAGTGTTCGAGAGAGAGCCTCTCCGGAACTCACTGTGGATGCCCATGTATTGTAATGTGCTTGGGTGATGAGGCTCCGCTGAATGTTTTTTCTTTTCCTATGGCCATTGCTTTGCAGGCCTTTATGCTCTAGGATTTTATTTTGTGTTTAAGAATGGCCACCACAGGCCGGCCAGATAGCTCAGTGGGTTAAAACTCCTGCTTAGGCAGGCGCAGGAACCGGGGTTCAATCTGCAGCGTGCAGTGCAGGCCCTGCCCCTGGGGCATGCAGAGACAGGGATTGAGACTGGGCATGGTGGCACTCGCCTGTAATCCCAGCACTTGGGAGGCTGAAAACAGGAGGATCACTATGAGACTGATCTGTGTAGTGAGACCCTGTGCACCGTGTACTAAATGCATTATTTTTTAAAAAGTGGCTAGCACAGCAAGCAAGGTACTGTGGCACATGCCTAGGACCTCAGCATTCTGGGAGGCTGAGGCAGGAGGATGACAGGTTTGAGCCCAGCCTGGACAACTTAGCACCTCAGAAGACCTTCTCTCCAAAAAGGGCTGGAATACATCTCCCTGTGAAGGCCCTGGGTTCAATCCCTGTACTGCACACACACACACAGAGGAATGTGTCCTGTGGCCTACCTGCCCGAGATAAAGTGCTGTGGCTTTTGGCCTGCAGAACATGTTGGGAGCAGCATGGAGCCCGCCGGAGCCCTGAGCACTGCCCATCCTGGCTTAGTGCTTGGAGCACCTCCTCCAGGGCCTGTCAGCCACAGGCTGCGCGGCCCGCGTCGGTTGCCTGCATCTACCCTCATAGGGGTACTGTGTGCACTTCTGGCGTGGAGATGCTGTATCTTCCTGAGTTCAAAGTTGGGACTGTCCAGGGAAAAAATGCTGCTTATCTACATATATTTTAGCTCAGTGTTTAGCAGATATTTTGTTTTTAAGCTGAGGCCTCCTCTGAACAATATCATGTCTTGATTTTGCAGAGAATGAGAGTTCAGGGCACAACTCTGAGGAGGCACTTGGGAGGATGGCTCAGAATTCCTGTGGCTTTTCAGAATCATCCTTATTCCTAGCCTCACCTGAAAATGAAAAACAAAACTGCTTGGCTGTAGTTCAGTGCAGAGACCCCAGGTTCCAGTACCAGTTCCTTAAAATGGTGAGCTGATGGCGCTGAAGATGCTCTCAGACCCCTGGCCCGCGAGGGCCCACTCGCACAGAGAAGCAGCAGAGCTGTGGCCGCTGGCCCTGTTGCTAAGGCAATGCTGGGCACCGGCACAAAGTGCCCGGCTTAGCGTCCTGTGGGCTGCTGTGCCTGCTGCTCCTGCTTGATCGCAGCAGGCACTCTGGGTACCCTGCATTCCCCAGGTTTGGCCTCCCCTTCTACACGGAAGACCAGAGCTGCTGCTTGCTTGCTTGCTTTTTTTTTTTTTTTTTTTCAAAACCAGGGATTGAACTCAGACCCTTGCTCTTGCCACACGGAAGAGCTTATTCTACTGAGCTATCTCCCTGGCCCCTGTTGCTTTCTGTTGCTGTTACATCCCAGGAATCCCACTTAGAACAAGTGCCAGGATAACAGCAGCCTTGGCGATGTCGCTGGGTAACCACCCCAAGTGTCTTCTCCAGGCTGGCCTTAACATTTATTTAGTGTGTGCGTGTGTGTGTGTGTGTGTGTGTGTGTGGCCAGCTCAGCCCACCGGGGGCGGGGCTGGCTGGCATGTGGTGCTGGGGGATTGAACCACGGTCCCTGTGCTTAGCTAAGCTTGTTCTAAGTAGGTGCTTTAGACCACTGAGCCATCTCTCCAGCCCCTGGCCATGCGTTCTTGCACTTGTTTGTCTGCAGGAGCTGGTCCTGGTCCCAGCCCAGAGCCGCCGGCCTTGATAGCCGCCAGGATGCTGTCAAGCCCTCATTCTCCCAAGCTGCCCTTGGGCCTCTCCCCACCTGGCTGCTGCTGATCCCCTTACAAACATGGGCTTGTTTGCTTGTGCAGCCAGACCCTGTGTCCCCCGGGGTCAAGGATCAGATCGATTCTTGCGTCCCCAGCGCACAGATAGAGTGGTGCCTGCCTCACAATTGGAGCTACATCATTCTTCATTGGACAGATGCTGCCTCCTTAGAGTGCAGGCCACCTGTGAGGTGGAGACCTGCATGTAGCTCCTATATGCCCTGCCGGCAGCCCTTGGGGCCTCTGATTATTTGCTGATGTTAGGTCGGGATTCCAGCACCTCTCTGCTTTCTGCCTGGGTCTATAGAAGCGACATCGCCCAACTAACTTCAAGTTATTCACCTTCTTAGGGCATCTGTGATCAATCAATGGTGCCTTTCTAAGTTTAGACAAGGTGGGAGCTTATGAACCTGAGCCAGGGTGTGAGCTCGTTCTTCCCTTGTTTGTGGAGATGATGGTCATGCTGGGTATGACTGTGTGAAGCACATAAAGAGGTACTGGGTGTCCATCGGGGTCCATGCTGAAGGGCTCCAGGCATCTCACACAAGGAACAAGCAATCCTCAGAGCTGGCATCCTGTGAAATGTGAACTTGGTCATAAAGCCCTAGGAGGGCTGGGGAGCCTTCTCGCTAGGGACTCTTCGTGGGGGTTGTTGCCTTCAACTACCCTACTGAGCTGGGGGTGTAGCTCAGTGGCACAAGTGTCCACCTGGCAAGTACAGGGTCCTGGGTTCAATTCCCAGTACTCCTCCCCCCAAAAAATCCCTGCCCCATTACTAGAGTCACGTTGTAGCATCTAATTATTAGGGAAACCCAGGCACATCTAGCTGGTCTCAATCTATGAGGCAGCACTTTTGACAATTTTGTCCTGCAACAAAATGACTTACGGGGCTGGTGAGATGGCTCAGTGGTCTAAAGCACCTACTTAGAACAAGCTAAGCTAAGCAAAACACAAGGACCACGGTTCAATCCCCCAGCACCACATGCCAGCCAACCCCGCCCCCTGGTGGGCTGAGCTGGCCACACACACACAAAATAAATAAATAAATAAATATTAAAAAAAAAAATGACTTACATGTGGGTAGAGGGGCGGGACGATGCATTGGAGCGCAGAGTATTTCAGGGGTGGAGTTACAGCCTGCATTACTGTACTGGTAGATCCATGATACCTGGCACCGGCCACAATGCACAGAGCTGTATGATAGAGACCGGGCCTGGTGGCACACACTTGTGATTGCAGTTCTTGGGAGGCTGAGGCAGAGAATCCAGAGAGTGCCAGGTCAAGCTGGGCTGCATAGTTAGGTCAAGGCCAGCTTGTACTATCTGCTGAGACTGTCTCTTAAAAAAAAAAAAAAAAAGCTACACTATAAAGCAAGTGAATGATGTTACAATGTAAACGATGGGCTGTTGTTAATAATAACAGTATTGGTTTATTGATTGTAACAAGACACCACATTAATGGAAAATATTAATAGATACAACTTTGGTGGGAGAAGGGAACTGCCCTTTTTGTAGTTTTCTTCTAAGCCTCAAAATGCTCTAAAAAATAAAGCCTATTTATTTTAGATTTATTTCTGGGGTGCTGGGGAAAGAACCCAGGGCCTGGTGTAGGTGCCAGGCAAACTCTGAATTCCACTCAGCCTTCTACTTTAGGTTTTTTTTTGGGGGGTGGGGTGGGTGTCAGGGTTGGCCTGCAGCTCTCAAAAGATGCCCTGAACATCTGTAAGCCGGGGCCCGTAGCATAGCTTCTCCTTGGATTCCCGGATGATTCGGGTGCGCTCCAAGTTTTGAGGCTTCTTGGATACCAGGCCGCCTTCCTGCACCTTCTGTTTGTGCCAAGAGAGAGTTTACAGGGGCTTTGTCTCAGGAGCTGTCTCCTGAGTTTAGAACGTGTTTCATTTTTCAAGTGTTGACAGACAGCGTCAGGCTACTGTGAGAAATGTCTGGTGCGATCTAGTTGAGCCGCAATGCCTAACCCTACAATGCCCTGGAAAGGAGTGTTAGGTGGACTTCAGTTAGACTTGTGGAAAGTCGCATTGCATTTTGCAGAAGATTCACGGCCCTTGGTAGCAGTGTGGTCCTGCTACGCAGGAATTCTCCAGCCACACCGCCCCTCCACACCCACCCACAAAGCCCACCAGTGATGAGATTGAGTCCGGGTGCTACCATTCGGGGTGACACGTGAATTATAGCAATGCTGCGCGCCCCTGCTGAGGCCGGGTCTAGCAGACAGAAGTCCGCACGTGCGGAAGCCTCCGCAGAGGACGTGGAAGGCACCCACGCAGCCGGGGTCGCACACGGCCCAGCCCTGGCGCAGGTGATGCTCACCAGGGGCCTGGAGACCTGGGGGCCCCACTCAGGAGAGGCAACTTCTGTGCACGCAAAGTGAGGGCGCCTAATTTCCACTAGCTCTTCAGAGGGGTCCCTAATCACAAGTAATGCAGGGACTTCTGCTTTAGACGGGGCCTCTCACCTGCTCGGGGTTATCTTTATCTTAGGAGGCTTCTGTGCTGCAGTATTGGAAGACTGTGTGCACTAGGAACCGGAGGCAAAGCACAGCAGTCGGGACGGGCGTGTGTCATGGTAAATAGAAACTGAAGCACCTGAGCGCTCACTCCTGGGGGTCGTCTGGGCTGCCCTGCAGAGGGCACGCCCCCTGACCAGGCCTTTGACTTTTTTAATATGCATTCCATGTCCCCTGAGAAACCCAGAGAGTGACAGCAGAGTGGGTACTCTGGCTACCTCTACCCCCTCCCCTCTTTCTCTCTCGCTCACTCTCACTCTCGCTCCTGCTCTCGCTCTCGCTCCATCCCTCCCTTTGTTCCTCCCTTCCCCTCCCTCCTTTCCCCTCTTTCCATCCCTCTCTCCCTTCCTCCCTTCCACTCTCTGTCTCTCCCCCTCTTCTTTCTTTCTATACTAAAGACTGAACCCAGGGTCCTTGTACAGACTTATATCCCCAACCCTTTTAAAAATATAGCTTTTTTTTTTTTAAATTTTATTTATTTATGTGTGTGTGTATGTGTGTGTGGCCAGCTCAGCCCACCAGGGGGCGGGCTGGCTGGCATGTGGTGCTGGGGGATTGAACCGCGGTCCCTGTGCTTTGCTAAGCTTGTTCTAAGTAGGTGCTTTAGCACTGAGCCATCTCACCAGCCCCAACAATATAGCTTTTTGAAGGCAGCACCTTGCTAGATTGCCCAGGCTGAACTTGCACTAGCAGCCCTCCTGCCTCAGCCTCCCAGAATGCTGGGATTATAGGCAGGCACTTCACACCCTGCTAGGATGACTATTTCTCAAAGGCTGCGGGGGAGGCAGAAGCTGCTAATCCATGGCTCATCCTTAGAGCACCAAGTGGAGGGTGGAGGGTGAGGCATGTATTCTTTTGCTGCAGAGCCCTCTGTGCGCCTTCTGCTGTCCCCCAAACTGTGCTTCCACACCTGGGTTTAGGAGATAGAAATGGCTGAAGTCTGTGACAGCAGTTTCCCCAGTGAGGCTTCAGGGGACTCCTGAGACCCTCCAACTTCTCCTTAACTCCTAATTCAAGCCCCGCCTTTTGCCACTGCTGCCTCTGTCCCCAAGGCCTGCCAGAGCTGAGCCTGGGCTGGTTAGCTTAGCAACCTCATGGATGGTCCCCAGAGAGCTCCGCTTTGGGGATTCGGGCCAGCTGGAGTCCGCCGCCGACCTCTGAGCCACTCCTTCTGCAGCAGCCTTGACTTCCATCTGCCCGCAATCAGCAGGTTGAGCTGGACCCACCCACTCAGCTCTGAGATGGAAGGACAGGCAGAAAAGCCAGGGCAGAGTCAAGCGTCCTTTGAACTGGAGCTCTAACTAGTACAGCTGATGGTCACTGGGCGGTGACAGCTACTGGCTGTGCTCACATCCTATGCTCTGAGCCCAGGTGGCTGCTTCAGCATGGAATGAAGAGCGGAAGATTGCACAAGAGACCCAGACTGAACTCTTCCGCTCCTAGGAAGAGCAAAATGAAAGATGGAAGCATGGTGACACCCCGAAGAGCCTTGGTCCTAGGGGTCTGTGGAAAACAGTGCTGACAGGTAGGAGGAAGCAGGGGGGCTCGAAGTTCTCGCTCCCCTTTGCCCCTGCCCCCACAGTTGTTGGAAGGGGTCCACCAAGGGCATGCAGGAAGGCCACAGAAAGAAGCGTCCCAAAGCACACTAAAGTATAGCCACGGAAGGCGAGGCGATTCTCACCTGCACTGCCCTGCATGTCAGCCAGTCTGGGTCACTCCTAGTTGGCTCTGTAACCACAGGGGAAGCTCACCAGCCTTGATCTTTGTTTCCTGAGGCTGCTACCAGTTTTGCTGTGTCCTGTGTGAGTTTAGGGTGGCCCCTGATCAAAAAAACCCATCCTATTTTCTGGTCACAGTGAGCCTTTACTTCACTTCAGAATACACAAGGCTGTGCTGCCGCTAGGAGACGGGCTGCATTTCTCATTTTGCCGTGCAGGGCCAGAAGGTCCACTAGATGGAATCTACTGCATTGGCCTCGACAGCCATGTCTGAAAGCCCTTTCAGGGTAGAGTGCTTTCTAAAGCAAAATTTTAAGACTCCGTCTATGTTTTAGTGCTGTAGCTTTATAATTATCTCTGAAAAATTGGACCCATCTTCCCGCATCACACTGGCCCGTCGCATGCATGTTCTTCTTCCCCACGTCGGAGCAGCAGCTGCTGCTCTTTGGTGAAGGGCGGCATGCTTCAAAGGGCTGTAGCAGCCTCGCTAGACGCGCTGCTGGTGTGTCCTTCCGTGACCTGGAGTGAGGTTTATTCATCTGACTTCTAAGGGGCCCTAGACGAAAAGGATCCTTTTACAGGTTTGTCTAGAAACTCAATTTACATCCTAATAAACTCAGAGTGAATCAATGTCCCGCCGTGCTGTACCCAAGCAGAGGGGCTCTGTGCAAACACATGTCGCCGGGGGGTTGGATGCTGCTGAGCGGCGGCCACACGGGCTTTTCATCAGCCGCGTCAGGCTTTTCAAGCCCGTGCAGCAGAGTATGTGCTAATATGCGCCTCGTTTGTGCATGTTGATGTTGGCAGGAAGCATTACAGGGGCTGGTTCTGTTCCATTTTTCTCTGTCGTGCCCATGTTTAAACCAAAAGTGTGTCCCCCCAAGTACAGACAGGCTGACACGTCTTTGAAGCAAACTAGTCAGCTAGGATTGATTGGCTATTTTGTTCTTAATGCTTTCATTTCTTGCACTGCAGAGGTTTTGAGGCTGGTCTTTTCAGTGTCACACTCTATGAGAAAAGCACCCAGGGAGAGCAATTGCGTGTGTGTTTCTTTCCTGTTCGCCTCTCCGAGTTCTGGGCAGAGCTGATTTCTTTGGAGATCAGTGGCAGTTGGGGCATGTGTATGTGTGTGTGTGTGTGTGTGTGCGTGTGCGTGCAGGTGTGTAAGGAACTGTGAACTTTAGGAGTAAGACTCACCTCTCCGCCCTCCATGGTGACTCACACACTGAGTTTCACCAGGCTCCACACTATTACATCATTGCATTTACAAAGCAGATCTCTATTTACCAAACCTTGGGCTAAAGCTCAGATGTGTTTGTTCTGACAGGTCCTATTGGATTCCAAAGCTGTTTCATAGCTAGTGTCAGTTCTGTGTCTTTTGGTCAAAAGTTCTTCATAACAGGCCTGTTGGCTTCATAAGTCTGTCTTGGCTAGAGGGTGGTGAGTTACCCTACAGGTCTAGTCGTTCCCCAGAGGTCTGCGATGACTCAGCCAGAATCCAAGCGGTGTGTTCTGGAAAATCCTTAGAAAGAAGTATCACGGAGAACAAGTTCTCCAGGAGTGAGCACAGAGTGGTGGGTGCATGGAAGAGCCACTGTGCTATTTGCCACAGAGGCTGGAGCCTGTTGTTGAGGCCTAGCACCCTTCGAATCTCCTGGCATATTGTAAGCAAGGCATCAGCCCACCTGGCATCCTGATGGTGTCCGGCCCGTGCAGCCCAGATCTTGTCTGTATTCCCCGTCTTCTAGATATCATGCGCTGCTTTGACTGGCGAACTCCAGTGCCACTTCTGGACTGGCTTACACAGCCCTTATCTGTGACACCTGCCGCGTGCGTCCTCAGAGCCCGTCATATATTCATCTCCTACACACCGTGCATGGAGCAGCAGTTACTTACGTGGCTTAGTCCCTCATAGATTTTGAGCTCTGGTGGGGCAGGGACAAGTCTTTCATCCCTCGACCCCAGCCTGGCACAGAACTAGTGCCCAGTATTTGTAGCATTGGGAAGGGGGTCCTGTGTCACTGTCCTTTGCAGTGGTGGTGGTGTCAACCAACAGCTGATGGTTATGAAGCGCTCCCCATGGGCTAGATGCCGGGCTCTGTTCACACACATGGTCTCATTTAACCTCCTACTTACAGATGAGGAAACTGAACCTTGCAGAAATTGCACTCAGACATGACCAGGGTGGGATCTGAGCCCCCTTCCTGCACTGAGCTTCTTTTTGCTCCCCTGAGCGAGGACAGGATAATCCACTCACTTCCTGTGCTGGGGACCAAACTCTAGGCCTAGTGCATACTAGGCAGCTACTGACACAGAGCTGCATCCCAGCCCAGGAATAGGCTTTCAGAGCCTGGAAGTTGTGAGCTCTCTGCACGGTACCAGCAGGCGGTCGAGATGGCTGGCTCTCGTAAACACAGTGTATGTCGTGTGGGCCTCCAGTCAGCAAGGGGCAGCATGCAGATTTCGACCTACACCTCCTCTACCATGTCACCTTTCTCACTTTCATGCCCCAGGGCCACCCCTGGTCCCTTTAGCAGAGCAAAGGCTCCTGTTCTATCTGTGCCAGGGGTCACAGGAGAAGGAAGCAGGGTCTCCATCACCCATCCCAGTAGAACTCGGGGGTAACACGTGTTCCGGGCTTGGCAGCTCAGCAGGAACCAGCTCAGCAAACCTTAGGATGCTGCTGGGGCCTCCTTAGGCACCAGCACTAATTGTTTATCTCCCTAAGGAGAAAGAAAGTGTGGTGCTGGCGCTCTGTTGCTGGGACTTCAGGGCAAGTGCTTTCTTGTCTGCCCCATGTGAGTCTCCAGGGCCAGAGCCCAACTGCTGCTTCTGAAACTTCCCTTTCTTCAGGGATTAGCTTTGCCGGACAGTCTCTGCCAGTGGTTCAGTGGCCAAACCCAGTCCACATTTAGGTCCAACCAAACCTACTTTCCACCAAGAGTTGAAGAGTTACTTAAAAATAGAAACTGAACTTTGCAACTGTTGTCATTGGTGGATACTAATTTAGACATAATTAAATATTTCAAATAGGATGCTTGAAACTGAGTCAGGATCTACTGACCAGTGTCTCCAGTTTTGGGCTATCTGGCTGGAAGCGATGCACAGGATTGATCATAAAGGATATTGTTAAAAACATGGTTGCCTGAATGGTAGTAACAGCTAGGATCCCACGGCTCAGGAGGCTGGGTAGGAGGATTGCCACACGTTTGCAGCCAGCCCGGCACCTGAACTACTGAAGACCTTCATTCCAAAGCAATAAAAAATTAAAATGTGCGTGTTAGTGTACGCATTTTTATAAATATCTGGGTGGAAGGTGAATTCCTTACTTTCCTGGCCCCCCTGCTTCGCTTTTCCTTTCTCCCTCTCCACACCATTGAAGAAATTTTCTTCCAGCTGGGGTTGGGTCATTGTCAGAGTGGAGGCATGGAGCCCTTGCCCTCGGCTCCTGGTGTGCATTCAGAAGGCCGGAGACCCTGGCCTCTCCTCCGCATCCCTCCTATCTGCTACACTCAGAATTCCCGGCAGCAGATCAGGGTCCACCTCGGGCCTCCCGCCTCCACTGGTGGTCACTTTTCAGGGACCTCGCGTTGCCCCTGCGTGTTGCTGGGCCAAGGGCATGCCTCGCACCCCAGCTCCGAAACCCCAGACTCTCCCCCGGCCTTAGCAGGGAGCCCCAGACTCTCCCCCGGCCTTAGCAGGGAGCTGGGGCGGTCTTCGAAGACGTTCCAGTGCCCAGGTGTGTGTAATTGCCCCACCGTATGTGCTGTTTCCCCAGCAATAAAAATCCAGTGGGGAAATGAATTAGTTTGTTTGTCCTTTGACAAGATCTCCCCAGTTGAAAAAATTGTGTTTATCCACCTGGCTCTGCAGACCTTGCCCTGAAGCACTTGTATTCTTCTTGAAAGGACGTTTGATATCAAGAGCCCAACCTCTGGCAGAGGTGCTGCGCTGTGGTGGGGAGTTTCTGTTTTGTGCTGGTTTCCTCTGTTCTGGCCGTGGGATGCGGCAGCTGTGGCCACACCCATGAGCCACTACATCTGTTGACAGGAGGATGGCTTGATGGACAGAAGGGAAGATAAGTGCGTGGTCGATGCAGTGTCGGGCTTGCCTCGCTGTGTGTCTCAAGGGAGACAGGGCCACTCTCTGTGGTTCACCAGCCTTGAGTTCATTCTGTATCCAGACAGGCCTCAAACTCAGGGCAATCCTCCTGCCTCAGCCTCTTAGGTGCTGGGATTATAGGTGTGCACCGTCAAGCTCTGGAGTTGCTGTGTGTCTCGCTTGTCAAGCTTGGCAACAGTTAAGAGGGGAGAAAACACTGTAATCACTGTCCTTGCAGAAGGCTTTTGCCAACCTTGCCCTGTAGGGGCTGAGGTTTGGGTCTCGCTCATGGGCGTGTACATTTGCCCCACTTAAACAAATAAGTACTTAGAACGAGCTGTGCATGTGGGATGTAGGCTTGGAGGACACCCCTGCTTTCCAGGAGCTGAGAGAGGGGCTTTAAAATGCAGTTATACAGATAATTACTTAACTGGAGTGATAATCAGCATTTTTGTTACTTTTTATTACGATATAATTTGCATACTATAAAACTCACCATTTTAAAATGTGTAAATTAAGCTTAGCGGGGTGATACATGCCTGTTGTAATCCCCGCACTCTGGGAGGCTGAGACAGAAGGGTGTCAGGTTGAGCCCAGCCTGGGTGACTTAGCAGGTGAGACCCGTCTCAAAATAATAAATTTTAAACAGCTTGGGGCTCTAGCTGCATGTGAAGGCCTTGGGGTCGCCGCTCAATTCTGCCATTAATAATGATAGTGATGGTGATAATATCAATACTAATGATAAAGTGTATAATTCAGTAGTTTTAGGATAGAGTGATTTTTTGTTTTAACGTGGTGCCCGTGAGTGAAAAACTTAGCCTGCCCTACTGTTTTGTCGGCACAGCTAAGTTTTCTTTATGTGGGCATTGCATCATCCAGGAGCACTAATGCCAGAAAGGCAGGAGAGAGGGACACAGGGACATTCAGCTGAGACTCCAGCTCCTGGAAGCAGCCCTGGGGAGAGTTCCCTGGAGCTGCCTGCCCACTCTGTGGCCCTGTGAGGCTTTCTCCCCACCATCCCTGCTGGCACCCGCAACCCCAACCTCTCAGCATTGTGCTTCTCCAGGAACAGATCCTTAGTGTCTTGGTTACTGTTCTCTCCTTGCTGGGCCAAAATATCTGATACCCAAAATGAAGGGAGGGGGCTGGTGAGATGGCTCAGTGGTCTAAAGCACCTACTTAGAACAAGCTTAGCAAAGCACAGGGACCGTGGTTCAATTCCCCAGCACCACATGCCAGCCAGCTCTGCCCCCTGGTGGGCTGAGCTGGCCACACACACACACACACACACACACACACATAAATAAAATTTTTTAAAAAATGAAGGGAGGAAAGGGTTATAAACTCATGGTTTGTGGAGGTTTCAGTCCATAATCAGCTGGTTCAAAGGCAGAGCGGCACATGGCAGAGGGCAGCAGTTCATGGTGGTGTAAAACAGCAAAGCAACAAGAGCAAAAAGGGAGGAACAAGAGTGAACAAGTGGGGGCTGGTGAGATAGCTCAGCAGTCTAAGGCGCCTGTTAGGCAAGCTTAGGCAGGTGCAGGAGACCAAGGTTCAAGCCCCAGCACCACATGCTGAGCCAATCTGCCCTCAGGGTGGGCTGAGCAGGCAAACAAATAAATAAAAGAGTGAACAAGCCTCTCCTTCCCTCCCTTATATTATAGGGAGGGTGTGACACTCACACCCATAATCCCAGCATTGAATGGTAAATGAGTCTTCTCCAGCCTTGATCTTTCCTTTCTCTTTCCTCTCAAGTTCTCCTTTCTTCCTCGGATGCACTCTTGTGTAAGAAGTTCTGCTTTGTGAATGACTTGGTTGGTTCCATTTGTTATTACTTAGGTAAAACACCTGCTTATACAACTGTTGACATTAAAAAATATGTCATGGAAACATCTGACGGTGAATTTTATTCACTAGCTTTCTTCTGCTGCATAGATTCTCTAGAGCTGGGGTTACTTAGGCTGAGTTGTTCTGGTTTATAGTCCTGCAGCAATCTGGTGGTCCTGGGGCAGCGCTGGTTTTTTCCTGGGATTAAGATTAGAGGCAGAGCCTGGGGAACCTTTGGTTCCTTCCCTCTAGATGCCCAAGATGCCAGTCCAGCGCTGCCGGATGCGAGGGACAGGGCTGTGTGCAGCTGCTCCTGCCCACGCACCTTCTCACCAACTCCTCCTCTCACAGGTACATGACCGACGGGGGACTCGGCCTCTACACGCGTCGCCTGAACCGGCTCCCGGACGGGATGGCCGTGGTGCGTGAGACCCTGCAGCGAAACACCTCCCTGGGCCTTGGCGACGCTGACAGGTGAGCTCGCTCCCCTCTCCTGTGCTTGGCTGAAGGGAGAGCCTAGAAATGCGGGTCATGCTGTGGGGAGAGTCAGTACCACATCGGGTTATCTTTTCCCTAGGGATCAGCCTTAGAGCTGGGTTCAGGAGAGGGCTGCTGCAGTTCTCCAGCCCATGGCTGTGGGCAGGGCAGGCTCAGACAGCAAGGGCTCGGGCGGTCCAGGTTGGGGAGTTTCTCTTGTTGTTTTGGCCGTTGCCACCACCTGTTCAGTGGTGCAGCGGGCCCCAAGGGTCCGCCTCACTTCCTCTCTCATTAGTCAGCTTTCGAGGCACTGCAACTCCCGAGACACAGCAGGCCGTGCACTTGGAGGAGCTCTGGCCTTGGCTGCTGAGCAGCCTTTACCTTGTCTCCTGTTGCCTGATCTTCAGAGGCTGGGTTTAAGGATGCAGGTCTCTGCAACACCTGTGCAAGGGGATGAATGGGCTGCCGGGTTACCACAGGCAGAGAAGAAAGGAGCTTTGGACACACTGCATTCAAGAAAGGAGACTGTTTGTCTCCAAATTTATAGTGCTTACTCTGACCCACTGATCCTATGACCTGGAGAATCCTCTACTGAATAAGGAGAGACTTGAACCGTGTGGTTTCCAAGATCCCTTCCAGAGTGCTCTATTTCTGCATCCCATACGGATTTCCAATGCTCCTTGGCATACTTGACTGATTTCCACTTGTGAGTTGCTGAGATAGAACATGGAATTTAGACATGCGCTGTGAGTGGTTTGAAATGGTCACGTGCTATGAGGAGGGTGTTCCCTCTCGGATCAGAAAGCCGAGTAGTAAGTAGCCTAAGGTCAACTTCTAGCACTCCCCTAGCATGACCTGCCTTTTGCGAAGAGCCGAAGAGCCGGGGGACTTCTGTAGCTCTTGGCTCTGAGACACAGGAGCCTGCTACGGACACTCAGACCTCACTATCACACCCAGAAAAGGAATTCGCTGACAAGGAATCTGCTCTTTCGAGAGCGGAAGGCTAGAAAACTTGGGCTAGGGCAGAGAAGACTGGATTTGTCTTCAAGGTATTGGCTTGAAAATGGCATCAGAACACAAACTGTTTGAGGACTGCTCTTCCTAAGTCTTAAACTCTCCGTAGCAAAAACCTTTATAGAAAATCTTCTCGGCAGGGGAATCAGTTGCTCCGACGCCCCTACTGGAGAGTTCTGATTTGCTGCATTGTTTTGTCAATTTGTACCTCCTGTAAGCAGGATGCTTTGCTTAGTAAGTCTGTTTACAGAAGCAGGGCCTTCCAAGGTATGTTTCCTCTTTGAATCTGACCTGGGTAGTGCGATGCTTCATTGGAATTCTGTGCATCACAGCTGAACTAGGTGGAGAATTTGGAGGCGGGTGGGGAAGATGGGTAACATTGGTGTATTTGAACCAAATGGAAAATGGCATTCATTCATTCATTCATTCATTCATTCATTCATTCATTCATTCTCTCTCTCTCTCTCTCTCTCTCTCTCTCTCTTTCACTCTCTCTCTCTCTCTCACACACACACACACACACACACACACGCTCAGGTGTGATCATTTGAGATGGAATGGCTAGCCAACCGTAATTAGAACTCAAGTGGCTTAAAAAAAATATGTTGTATTTAATAATTATATTTTTCTTCCTGTTTTTTTTTCTCTGTTCAACCTTTACACAGTGAACTGTTTTACCTTGTTCTAAAATATGCTGAAGTCTTTAATCTCCAAAAGTTATTGAGGGCTGGTGAGATGGCTCAGTGGTCTAAAGCACCTACTTAGAACAAGCTAAGCTAAGCAAAGCACAGGGACTGTGGTTCAATCCCCCAGCACCACATGCCAGCCAGCCCCGCCCCCTGGTGGGCTGAGCTGACCACACACACACACACACACACACACACGCACACACACATAAATAAATTTAAAAAAAAATTTTAAGAAAAGTTATTGAGATTAGACCATTGTAAGCCTTCCTCTTTGGCTAAGTAGAAACAGTAGTGTGTTTCTATAAAATTATCTATGGAAATCTCTTACAAAAACTACACCCTAGATAAATGTTTCACAAAGTGGGAGCTACTCATAGTAACACAGAAAATAATTTCATATAGTAGATACAGAAATAGAGCTTATTAACATTTATATTTTAATGTATAATATTTTTGTTTGGTTGGTTGCATTTCTTTGTTTTTAGTACAGGGTCTCACCACACAGCTCAGACTCGCATGATCCTCCTGTTTTTAGCCTCCCAAGTGCTGGGATTATAGGCGCACACCACCACACCCAGTCTCAATCGCTGTCTCAACGCGCACCAGAGGTGGGATTGGCACGGCAGGACGGGGGATGGAACCCCAGTCCCTGCATCTGCCTAAGCAGGCGCTTTAGTCTGCTGAGCTATCTGGCCGGCCTATAATACTGTTTGGGTTTTGTTTTGTTGTTTTTTTTTTGTTGTTGTTGTTTTTGTTTTTTGGTTTTTTTTTGTTTGTTTTGTTTTGTTTTGTTTTTTTCAGAACCGGGGATTGAACTCAGGCCCTTGTGCTTGCCAGGGAAGCGCTTATTCCACTGAGCCATCTCCCCGTCCCCTATAATACTGTTTTTGAAACAACTACCGCATCAAAGTCATAGTTTCCCAAATACTGCTTAAGGTAAAAGTCGTGTGGTGTGAGACAAGTGGATATAAAATACAGAGGACTATCGCAGCTAGTGAACGTGCGAATGGCTATAACTTGGGTAATCCTGTTCTTGTCACTGGAATTGGAAGTATATTCTTTACACAATTTAAATGAGACAAGCAACCACAATTCTTTCCTTTTAACCTGAAAACAAAGATCCCCAAACTGAGATATTTCCAGAAAGTTTTATTTAAAAAGAAAGCTCAGTATGATAGCTCCACAAGAAGCAACAGAGTTCCGCAAAAGAAACAGGGGAAAAAAATAAAATAAAATAAAAAAAGAAACAGGGAAAGGTGGGCTGGGGAGATGGCTCAGTAGAGTACATGCTTGCCTGGCAAGTGTGAGGCCTGCGTTCAATCCTCGGTTCTGAAAAAAAAAGGAAAAAAGAAAAGAAAGAAACAGGGAAAGGGCTGATTTGGACTCAGCGAAGGGAAGCCATGCATAGGAAAGGCAGGAAATCGGGGATCCCAGTGGTGCAGGAGAAGACAGTAGCTGACTACTATGGTCGCTGACTTCACCGGCAGACATGGCTATTTCCAACCAGATATGGCCGGGGTCTCTTTAAGGTTATTAAAAGCAACTGATAGCAGTGTGTACCCTCTGAGCCTGGGAGATAGAGATGGTGTCAGTTCCTGAGTCTTGCACGTCACCAGCCAGCTTCGTAGAAATGGTAAATGAAGACAGCACATTGGAAAGGCCAGACCTGCCCCGGATCTCCCATCACTTCGGGATGGCCACCCTGCCCTTTCCCC
>NW_004524735.1:5707504-5708891 GCF_000260255.1 Octodon degus | reverse complement strand
GGCAGAACCAGAAAGTGTGACTGGTGTGGCTTTTACCTAGCCAGTGTATAGTAATTTGCTATGGTATCAATCAGACATGAATAAAACCTGGATCAAAGAGCTATGAAAGCAGTAAGAGTTGCCCGTGTCTCAGTGACCTGCTGCAGAGCAGGACTGTGCTGAGCACCTTCCATGTGCTAAGTCCTGGTGCTTGGCCCTGGGTGGTTGAGGGGTCACAGTGTAGGACCTCTGTAGGCCTAAAGTGGCAGGGCTCAGAGAGGCTGAGTGGACTCACCCAGGGCTGCACAGCTAACAAGTGTCCAAGCAGGGGTGCAAAACCCAGGCCTGCCTGGCACTGGCCTCACCCCACTCCCAATTGCTCTACTGAGTTGAGCCCTAATCAACACCACCAAATGAGCTTGGAGTCACTAAAGATCTGAACACCACCAAAGTGGCTGGACAGGCCAGCTCAGTGCAGTGAGCAACCCTGCAAAGCGGCTTCCTTTGGGAGAAAAGGAATGTTTCTCAGCTCTGGCCAGATTTTTGCACATGGACACTGAGGATGGTTTTGCCTCCCCTTTGTGGCATCAGTGTCCTCAGATTCCTGGGAAAAGGTCCTTCTGTGCATAGAGTGGGGCAGCTTCCTGCTTGGCCTCTTTGCAAGTCCAGAGTAGGGCTGCCCGTCTATGAATTCTGCTCACCACGATTTTGTGCTGCTGGCTGGAGAAGGAGTGTGCAATTTCAAGATCCTAGATCAAAGCTGGTGCTTCCTTGTGGTAACCCAGGAAACCCAGGGCCACCAGAATCTGCAGACTGCGGTCATGTGGAGCATCCTCGTTCCTGGTCTTGGCTTGCCACTGTGCAGCCTCTGTTCCACTTCAGGAGGGTCTCTGCCCAGAGCTTGAGGGGCAGAGGGCCCTAGGGCTTAAATCATGTTTCTAGGAGGCCCCCTGGCCTCCTAGCCCTTCTAGCCTTTAACTCCCAAAAGGCACTCCCTGGCCCTTCTGGCCTTTCTCTTTGCACATTGTGCTCTGCCGATCCCTAATCTTTCCACTAAGTCAAGCAAGAGGGACCCTGCTCTGTGACCACGAATCCCACTCTAGCTGCCAGTACTTGGAGCATATCAGAAATACTTCCCCATTGGTGGCAGTGAGAATATGTGCCTCCCTTCCCCCATGTGACAGCCCCAGAACACCTGGTCCTTTAAGTGTAAAGTAATGATAATTAACTAAAGTTAAAAGTTTAGTTTCTTTCTTGTTCCAGACACATTTTTTTTGGGGGGGGGGGGTTGGAGCCAGGGATTGAACTCAGACCCTCGCGCTTGCCATGGAAGCGCTTACTCCATTGAGCCATCTCTCCAGTCCCTCCAGCCACATTTTTTTTTATTTTTAAATTTTTTTTTATTTTT
>NW_004524735.1:5704521-5707089 GCF_000260255.1 Octodon degus | reverse complement strand
TAAGTAGGTGCTTTAGACCACTGAGCCATCTCTCCAGCCCTCTCCAGCCACATTTAAAGTGCTCAGAACTCCCAGGAGGCCTGAAGCTACCTTGTTGGACAGAGTGGACATAGACCAGCTCTGTCAGTACCGGAAGCCCACCTGGGCTGGGCCAGATATGTCACAGAAGGCAGCATGACCTAAGGAGAAGACGTGAGGTATGCTGGCAAGATCCTCAATCCAGTTCTCATGTCTTAGGCAAGTCAGTGAGCTCCCTTGAGTTTGGACCATAGAGCAGAGGGTGTGGCTCAGTGGCAGAGGACTTGCCTTGCATGCACAAGGCCTGGGTTCAGTCCCTGCTGCCACCAGAAAAGAATAAAAGAGTTGGCATTCACTACAGGGCTTTTTTTTTGAACTGGGGATTGAACTCAGGCCCTTGTGCTTGCCAGGGAAGCACTTATTCCACTGAGCCATCTCCCTGGCCCCTTCCCAGGACTCTTGTGAGGCTCAAACAAGGTCCTCAAAGGTGGCAAAAGCGGTTCATAAAGCACCCAAGACAAGCGCTGTTCTCTCTTCCAGGTCCTATAAACCTCATTCAGGGTGGTCTGAGCTCTGTCTCCCTGCAACTCACTTTTCTTCAGACTTAATTAATTAACTTGTAGTAATTAAGTTCTCTTCTTCCGCTCGTGACTGTGTATAATAAAAGAACAAGTATAAATGAAAGGAAGGTAGCAGAGGGTAGGGCCAGGGGAAAACAGGTGTTAGGGTGTAATGTGGAGAAAATAGAGTGTGCAGATCCAATGTGGGAAACTGAGGCAGGAGGATCACAAGACCGAGTGCAGCCTGGGCATCTTAGCCACTTAGCAAGAGTCTGTCATAAGGTAGCAAACAGCTCTGGGATGTAGCTCAGTGTGAAGGCTCCAGGCTCGGCCCTCAGTACATTCTGAAAAGGGAAACGAAAAGCCCCTACCTGGTTCTGTCTCTCAGTGTTACTTTAGTATTGAGCTTCCCGAGGACCCAAGTGAGAACGCAGCGGCCCTGCTTTCAGCCCCTGCCCCTGCTATTTACATTCTGGAGCTCGGGCTGCCCGCCTGTGCGCGCCTGCTCCCTGCCTCTCCCCTGCTGAGAGAGGAGATATTTTCCTCTCCCTCTCTCATTTTCCGCGCTTCCTCCTTGAGCGCCCGCAACTGCCCGCGGTGCCCACGGTATCCGGGAGCCCCTTCCAAGTCCTGCTTTCCAGGCTGAGGCTCCTCTGGGGCCCAGTGCTGACATCCATCCCTCCCTCCTCCCTCTCCAGCCCTAGTGCAGCAAGCAGGGGCAGAGCAGGAGACAACGAAGCTCAGAGGTGCCTGGGGGCAGCTCTGCTTCAGTGGTCACAGGGGAAGAGGTGTGGTGGTGCTGGCCTGTCCTGAGGCTGCCTTTTGTTATGTGCGGTGGGCTTCCTTTTCAAGTCAGAGCTGTTGCTGGGATCCCTGGGCAGGGGCCACCTGGGCTGAACAGGGGAGGTGCTGGCAGGAAGTCAGCCACCTGCACAGTAACTACAGGGGAATTCTGGGGGTGCTGGAAAGAGCAGAGAAGTAACTGCCTGCGGAGCAGCAAGTCTCCCGCCATGGGAAAAGCAGAATGCGGTCCCGGGGACACCCTACTCTCTAGGGTTTCCCAGTCTCAGAACTTCGTTCCACAGTTTCATTACAAGAGAGTAGCCCCAGCTGGGTGGTGAACAGAGCCACACCCCAAAGAACATCTTCTCCTGTGGGGGCCTTCTCAGTAGTTGTTCAGGGGTCATTTGTGGGGATGAAAGATGTGAAGCAATATGAAAGCCAAAAGGAGAGGCCGAAGAGAAGAGTCCAAACGGGAAGCCTTCCTGTGTTTACTCCTTCAACGTAGGCCCCAAACACCAGTCAGAATGGGTGGTACAGGAAGTATCTTCCTGTGTTGTAGTCCAGGTACAGCAGACCCTGACTTACCAATTCAGTTTGTTCATGAGGGCTGCTTGTAACTCAAGTTGGCTACAAATCAAGACTTCTTCCCATAAGAAGTAACGGAAATTCCCATAATGCACTCCGAACCCCCCAGAGCACCCCTAAGTGACCTTTTCACAATAAAAAAGGGTTGTGTGATGTATGTAATTTATTAGAAACATCAGTAATTTCCCAGTTTACTCACCAAGAAGGTATAAAATGTACCTGGTTTACCAGAAAGGGTTTCACTCCGTGCTGGCCATTCATGTGGGCATCTTTGGCCTGTGAGAAGGAATGAGGCAATGGGAGGGGGGTGCTGGTTGGAGGGAGAGTCCTCTGCCACAGGAGCATCAGGAATGGGCTCTCTGCAGTCCTTTCTGTCCTCGGGAGTGTGCAGCCCAGGACCTGCTTCTGGCTCGCCAGCCCTCAGCCTCCTCAGAACTGGGAAGCAGTCTGAGGTGGTCTGTTTCTGCCTTCTCTCTAACGCTGTTCCTTCTGGTTGTGACTGCTTTCTCTTTTCTTTTTCTTTTTTTTTTCTTTTTTTTTTTTTTTGCAGAACCGGGGATTGAACTCACGCCTTTGCGCTTGCCAGGGAAGCGCTTATTCTACTGAGCCATCTCCCCGGCCC
>NW_004524735.1:5701411-5704421 GCF_000260255.1 Octodon degus | reverse complement strand
GCTTGCCAGGGAAGCGCTTATTCTACTGAGCCATCTCCCCGGCCCAATGTGACTGCTCTCTTTATCTCCCCTTCCTTAGCTTCTTTTCTAGCTTTTGGGGGACCATTTGGATAGCAGTCATCATAGCAGTTATATAAAGCACTGACCAAAATCACCTCCACAAGCATGCATCTGGGCTCAGACCAATGCTTAGGTACACTTCCATGTGCCTTTCTGATATCCCAAACAAGTGGTCGCCACCTGGGTCATAACTCAAGACTTTGGTTGTAAATTAAACCTGAAATTCCAGTTCATTATCTAAGTTGTTCGTATGTTAGGTAGGTCGTAACTTGATAGTCCACTGCCTCTAGCAAGTCCTTGCATCAGTTAGGATAGGGTAAGTTATGCTGCATAACAAACAACTCCAAAAATCCGCACCCACTGCCTGGCCACTGTGGGTTAGGAAAGCAGTGTTGTATCTCATTTTTATTCTGGGGTGCAGGAACCAGAGGGTCACCATTCTGAGCACTGGCAGTCCCTTCACATGGAGAGAGAGAGTACATGTAGCAAACCACACACTGTCACTTAAAGCTTCTGCCCAGAAATGAGCCCTCGAACTGCCACACCCTCGGCACTGGCCACAGGATGCCTCTTTCGTTCACAGGTGAAGAATAGTACAGCTCTATCACGTGCTGGCCGTAAAATAGAAGACACTTGGTGAGCTGTACCTGGGCCTCGTGATGTTTTTATTACGTAAGAGTGACAGCCCGTGCTCACTGCTCCCAGACCCCTGTCACTTCGCCAACATTGCGTTGAGCAGTTGATCACACACTGACTGCACACCTCTCTGACACCAGCACCACACCATTCGGTAGAACTCCATGGCTCCTCTGGTGGGCAGAGGGAATGGCTGTGCTTGCCTTTTTCATTGATGAGGAATCCAGTGGCTGAACTGGCTAAAGAGTTTCATTCAGGCCTGGGGCTGTAGCTCAGTGGTAGTGTGCTTGCTCAGCATACACAAGGTCCTGAGTTCAATCCCCAGCACCACTGAAGAGAAAAAAATAAAGTTTAAAAAATGAACTTTGTTTGGGGCCAGGAAGAGAGCTCAGCAGTCTAAGTGCCTGCCCGACAAGCGCCAGGAACCAGGTTCGATCCCTAGTACTGCACACCATGCCAGGCCAACCACCTAAACCAGGCATCGTGGCGCACACCTGTAATCGCAGGCTGGGAGGCTGAGACAGGAACTGTACGAGTCTTAGCTGCGTAGCCAGTCCTGCACCAAATAAATAAATACTTTTTAAAAAATGAATTTCATTTAGTGCTCTGGCTCTACTGTCAGTGAAGCGCTCACCTGAGTTTTGGTAAGTGATGACTTAGAAGAAAAGGCTGACAGCTGTTTCTTCTTCACCTTGCACCTGCCATGCTCAGCAGAGGCTCAGGCCCGTGCAGAGATGAGGAGACGTGGCCTCTGCACTCCACAGACAGGCAGTCAGGCAGAGGGGCCAGAGACTTAAGCCCCGGTGATGTCACGTGCCACGTGCCAGGGATGTTTGTCATGTGCTGTGAGACAACTGTGGCCCAGTAGTGGACATTGCTGCTATTCTAATAAGGTGCAGGTTGGCTTGGGTCCTTTCTCAGTAAAGATTCAAAACATCCATTAGAGGGGCTGGGGAGATAGCTCAGTAGAATAAGCACTTGCCTGGCAAGCACAGGGTCCTAAATTCAATCCCCGGCACAAAAAAAAAAAAAAAAAAAAAAAAAATCCCTTAGAAGCGTTACCCAAAGGTCAAACAGGCCACTTTGACTCCTTTTTTTTCCCCTTGACTCCTTATACACATAGAATTTCTTTTCATTTTCTCTGCTATCCTTTGTCACTTTCGACAAGTGGCCTGGCCATAATTCCTGTCACCGAAACCAAGATCTGACTAGAATAAGCCCCGTGTGCAGGGCGGTCCTGCTGCTGCTCTGTGCAGAGGTGCCCCTAGCTCAGGGCAGTCTTTATCCTGTCCCCTGGCACAGTGGCCCTGCCAGAGTTTACCCGAGCCAGACTTTCTTCCCAAGACCACATTTGTGTAGATTTATTTTCCCTGTCTGCCTCTGTCACCTGGAAGCTTTCACTGCCAAGGCTGAGCCTGCTCAGCCATTACTTTTAACCTTCTCACTTTGCCAGGGAATAGAGTGAGATTGCCAATGACCCGACAGTGACCACTTGTCCGCCAGGCTCCAGGGAGCAAGGTCACCAGCATGTGGGTGTGGAGAGCATGCGCTCTGAGAAACAGGACAGACAGCGTGTGCTAAGTGGCCTGCAGCCACACAGTAAGAGGCCTTGTGCTGGCCCTGGCTGTGCCTCCAGGGAATTTGGGGGGGGGGTCCCCTGCCCATACCCTTGCTCCATCAGCAGGGCCTTAGCCTCTCCAAGCTCCTGGGAGCCGCCGAGTCCACAGAACATTATCCTTGCAGGGCAGGGATTCCATGTGCTCGTCCCCCTTCAGAGTCACGGTGAGGTGTCGCCCTGTGCTGGTCTTTCAGTTAAGAGCAGGTGCTTGCCCAAGGCATCCCAGGAGTCCAGCAATGGGCAGTGCTGTGACCACCTTGCCGAGGGGCCCTTCATTTGCACAGGTGTTGTCCTCTTTGAGGACTTAGGGAGGTGGATGCAGGTGCTGCTGATGGTAGATAGACCAGGATCATCTATGCTGAGTGTGGGGAGGACAGTGTCACAGTGGATGCTGTCTGGTCCTTTGGAAGAAAACTGGGGTTACACGTTGCAATGGATTCTGTTTTTACTGGCACTCCATTGACTTTTTTTATTTTTCAAATTATAAAATTTCAAGTTACTAATAAGGAAGAAATTATTGGCTTGTTTCGCTGGGTGTTTTGCATTCTGATTGCATTAGATTTAGATGCCCCTTGTTCCCTGAATCAGTCAGTGCTCATGGTGGCTGTGAGCTGTCCAGAGCAGGGTGGATGATCACTCTTTTTTTTTTAATTTTTTTTTTAAACATTTTAGTGTGTGTGTGTGTGTGTGTGTGTG
>NW_004524735.1:5693226-5701311 GCF_000260255.1 Octodon degus | reverse complement strand
TGGCATGTGGTACTGGAGGATTGAACTGCGGTCCCTGTGCTTTTGCCAAGCTTGTTCCAAGTAGGTGCTTTAGACCACTGAGCCATCTCTCCAGCCCCAATGATCACTCTTGGGGACAGCAGGGCAGGGGGCTGGAAGGACTCCTCTGTGCTGTGACCTTTCACGCAGTAGACACACTGGCCTCTGGTCCACCACAGTCCCAGAGGCCAGAGCGTCACTTGTAATGGGCGGGGTGGGTTTCAAATGGAGGAAACCAGGCCCAAGAAGGTGACATTCCTTCCTCACAGCCATGGTGCCAGACGAGGCAGAGACAGCGCTGTAGTTTGGGTCTCTCCGGCCACCAGACCACAGCTTTCACTTTGCGCTTGCCTCCCTGTTTGTTCGAAGGCTCCACGGTCATCTCTCCTGGAGCTGACTGAGTGGCACGCGTCCTCCTAGGGCCTGGCCCCAGCTGTGGCACTTGCTAAAGTCACTGCCTCTGGACTGCTGACACCAAGGGCAGCCTCCTTCCATCCTGGTGCCGTTTCTCTAACTTGGGAGCTCTGTCAACATCAGGTCTATTTGCTGGTCCTGCTCAGGCGAGTGTCTGCCATGCCTCAAGGGGTCCTACCCACACCTCGGAAGACTAGGGATCGAGCTGCCGCTGTGACACTGTTGTTCTCGAGAGAGTGCTCAGCTGTCCTGTGGCTGGCGAAGGCGTCTTCACGTCTTGTCCTGCTGATCGTACCATTTGCCCTGTGGGGTCTGCCTTCAGCTGCCCCTGCAGAGAGCGGCCTCTGCTGTAGACCCCTGTGGTGTTTCTGTGTCTCATCAATGCAGGAGGAGGGCGCTGACCCTGTGTGCTCCAACTGCAGCGCCACTGTTTTGTCTCAGCTGCTCGGCACCTCAGTTTATCTCCCTCATTAATTCCTGGTGCTCATTGAGGTACAATGGCCTGAAATGAGATCTGAAGAGGGACTCTGACACTTTGTTGCAAGATAGTGTGGAGGAGATTAAGTGGGGGCTGGGGGAAATAAGGTGGTTGCGCGGCTCAGTGGGCTCTAGCCCTCAGCTCCCAGATGCCCATTACTGCCTCTCCCCATGGCTTACCCTGAGCTTTGGGGAGCAGGACTCACAACCATAACAGGGGTTGAAAAAGAAGTGCTCCCTGGCTGCTTGCTTAGGTTGTCTGGACATAGTTGAGGGTTCCTCATGTGGCAGCAGCAGCTGAAAGCTAGGGGACGTGTGCAGCAGACCCCTGGGGCACTGTGGTAGTGGGGAGTGTCTGATGCATTGCCTTTTATGGGGCACAGGAGCCTCTTGGCATGCCCAGCAAAGAGTGGAGAGATGAGGGAGGGAAGGGCTCACTTTCCACCGACTGCCAGTGTGGTTGCAGTTCTGGGGACACCCGAGACAAGTGTTCCTTGGGTGCCCTGTAGAACTGAGTGACTTACTTGGAGCTACACAGGCCATAGGTAGACGAGCTTGGATTCCAAGCAAAGTCTGCCTGGCTCCAAAGCCAGTCTTTGTTCCAGACACCCTGCTGCCCATCTCTAGAAGAGGGAGGGGGACACGGGGCTCCGTCTATGGGGCAGGCTGCCCCTCTGGACAGTCTAGAATGATCTCTCCACTCCCTGTCTCCCAGGATGCCTGACAGGCTCCAGGATGGGCTCCTCCTCTTGCCCCCACCCAGGTGAGGTTCTGTGGGTCCCCTTAGCCATGCAGGGTCCCCATAACCACAGCTCTGGGATGGTGAGCTGCTGGGTGCCCTCTTCCCTGCAGGTGGAGACAGAGTGGCTGGCATGCTGGAATGGAAGCATTGTTCCCAGTTTTCTGGGGCTTGCGCAAAGGAGCCTGGCACCTAGCATAGTAAATGTTTGCTAGATATTTACCTAGTGAATGGATGTTACTATGACAATTAGTAAGACTTACTATTTAGTTTCTCCCCCCTTTTAGCATCTAGTTCACTGGTAAGTCTTGGCATACACCCAACCAACCACCTCCAATCTCTCTGCTTCCCCTCACCGCCCCGCCCCCATCACCCGCCCCTGCCCCCATCACCCGTCATCACAGCAGTCTAGGCTGCAGTCATCTTTCATCTGATCTCTCCCGTGGCCTCCTTTCCTCAGTGGCTCCACCACGCCCTTCAGACGGTGCTTTCTCCACCCACAGCCACTGCAGTCCTCCTAAGATGTCGCTCTCCCCCTGCCTGGATCTCGGCTTCCCTGGGTTTCCTGCACCTAGAATAGACTCCAAGCCCTCACCATGGCCTCCTAGGAAGGCTCACTGCAGCCACTGCCCTACTCTCTGGCCTTCCCTCCCCTGCCTCCTCCTCCTCCCCAGCTCCTCACCGGTCCCCCAACCCTTTAGGCCCTTGTACCTGCTGTTCCTTCTGCTGGGAACCTGCTCTGGCCTCTCTCCTGTCTGGAAGAGGCTGGCATGTTGTCCCGGTCTCCACTCCAGTGTCCCGCCCATTTTCTTTCTACTTCACTTACCTCACACCCTTGTTTCCTGCTGTGTTACCTTGCCCTTCTCCCTTCTGGCTCTCCCCCAGGCTGTGCACATCCATAACACCAAAGCCAGGTCAGCTGTGTTCATGGGTAAACCCCTCTCCTGGCTCCCTGGCTGGCTTGGGGGTCCCACTATGTACGTAGACCATGAGTGAGTGAATGAATGAATGAATGAATGAATGCCTGCACATAGCTGATGTGCAGAGTATTTCAAGCCAGTGTGACACACACATGAGCTATCCAAAAGGGGCTGTGACCACCAAAGCAGAGGTCCCTCCGCTGTAAACCATTTTCACAGCTGATAAATCAGCCCCAGGGCTGTGGCGCATGTGAATGACTCCTCCAGGCCTCAGAAACAGCCCTGGCTTCCCCCTGCCTCCCAGAAAACCAGTTTAGGGTGTCAAGGAGTTTCCCTGGCAGGACACTAATAGGTTTGACCTAGCCCAAGACCAGTTCGGGACAAATTTTCAACGCGTGAGCCCCCGCCTTTGGCCTTTCCCAGATGCATAGGAGAAGTCAGAGGCTGGCAGTGCTGGGCACCTGTGCATTGCGCTCTTCCCCCCTGGGGCTGCTGTGAAGGAAGATGCAAAGCGGTGCCCCCGTAGGCAGCCCCCTGGGGCAGCAGCAGCAGTAAGCAGTGCCCCCCCCAGGCAGCCCCCTGGGGCAGCAGCAGCAGTAAGCAGTGCCCCCCCAGGAAGGCCCCTGGGGCAGCAGCAGCAGTCTACTAAAGGGGTAGATTGCTGATTTTACAAACCTGCGAAGCCAGGGTTCACAGGTGCCTAGGTCCTTCTCTTAATGCTGCCTTGGGGGTCTCACTCAACTCTTGTCCCCCTAGTTCTGTTCGTGGGAGAGCCTGGTGGAAAGCAAAAGCAGCTGCTATTTAGGGCCTGAGGCCTCCCAGAGCACAGGGCAGAAGCTGTCTCACACACTGCAGGGCTCCCGGCAGGAGGGCATGCTCTGTGGGTCCAGCCCAGCCCTGTAACAACAGCAGAGGTGCAAACCTGTTAAAATCCTCAGCAAAGTCTTAAGCCCAACATGAAAGGGGTTTACGACCGTGTGGATTTGAACTTCTCTCAGAACCAAGCTGTAATTCCAGCTCTGCTTTGGAAGTCAAGATCACAACCATAATTTGAGGAGGGCCTCAACACAGGCGCTGATTAGGTTCCAAGACACAGGCGATGGGGTGAAGCTGCCCCAGGAGGGAGGGTTGGGGAGGGTGGCGCGAGGTGTCTTGTGGAGACCATTAGAAAGACTTGCTTCTGTTCCAACAAAGGCCGGAGGAAGCCAAGCTCTTAATGATCTGGAAGAAAGGGAGTGGGCGAGGCTAGCAAGCGGGAGGAGCTCCTGGGGGCCGCTGCCTACCTCAAATGCCCCTGCAGGAAGGCTGCTGAGAGCCTCTGTGCTAAGTGACATTTGTCATGCTAATGGGCCAGCCTGTCTGGTGCCACTGAGATCAGCTCCCCTGGGACTTCTGCTTGAGGCCTGCTGAGGGCTGGGACTGCTGTCCCTCCCCCTTCCCTGTCCAGAGCACGGCCAACCTGCACTGCTGCCTCTGACGCTGCAGGCACCATCCCTCTGCGTTCAGTGGCGCTGTCCTGTTCGTCAGCATGGCACCCCCAGCACGGCTTGTCACCCGCCAGTGTAGAGCTGACCCTGGGTGTCACAGGCCCGCTAGGCACTGGTGGCTGCACGTAAGCAGAGGGCCCAGTGCTGCCCTCCCAGTGTCTTCCCCAGTTCACACCAAGGACGCTGCCCCAGGCACAGGTCCGTGATTTTGCAACAGCATCCCCTCTGCGTGGCCCTGCCTTGCCAGGCTTTTATGCGCCCCTCTCTGCACTGAGCTCAGGTGCAGCCTTCCACAGCATCCTTGCAGCTCCCAGAGGACCTTGTGCAATCCTTTGTTTTAACTTCTAGCCAAAAATCTTATTTTTTTTTTCTATTTTTGTTAAGCAAGGCCTAAGGATGGGGATTATCTTAGTTATGATGGCATCTGGGCCCTGGGTCACTGGGGTCTGTGCTGCAGGAGGAGCTCACCAGTCAGCACTCCATGCAGTGAGCTTCAGGTCCAGCAGGATGAGTGCCGAGGCTCTGCAGCACTGCGCGGCACACCCGTAGCACAGAGCGGGCCCTCCTGAGACGCTCTGAGGTGCGGCAGTCCCACCTGTCCTCATCTGTCTGGACTACAGTGGCAGAGTGGTATAGAGCAGACGGCGTGCAAACACTGGGTGTCCAGTCTCCCAGTTGTGGAGGCTGGGAGCCCCGGGTCCGGGTGCCGCCACGGTCAGCTGCAGGGAGGGTCCATTTGCAGGCTACTAGCTTCTTGCGTCTTCGCTGGCAGAAACAGGGCAAGAGCAGCTCCAGGTCACTGATCTCACTTGTAAGGGCTCCACGCTCCTGCCCTGGTCACCTTCTGTACCATTCTCTTCCCTGTCACTGAACACAGCACAGCACGCACAACTGAAGAGAGGACAGGTGTAAGTGGACTCGCAGTTCTGGCCCGCGGTCAGCTGGCTCTGCGGCAGGTACGCCACGGCGGAAGCGCATGGCGGGGCACAGATGGCTGGGTGGTGGAACCAGAACAAAGTGCCGGAGCAGGCCCCATAAAGGACCAGAGCTGGTGCTCAAGGCCACACTTCCACGCCCATGCCCCTGTAGACCACCAGGAGTCTGTTCCACTGGTCCGCTTGGCATTTCTAAAGGAAGCTGGTGTCTCAGGATCGGCTGAGTAGAGGCATTCCTTGGAAAGGCCCAACCTCCAAACACCACCCCAGTCAGGGTTAGATTCCAACATGAATTTGGAGAGAACACAAATGTTTGCTTCATAACCCAGCCATCAGGCCCTGGGGCACACACTGGGGCCCTGCTGTGTATGAGGTACTATGCAGTGCTGTGAGTACCCAGGGGTCTGCAGTGGGGCTTTCTTCAAAGCCCCTAAAGCCCTCTCTCTACCTCAAAGCCCGGGTCCTGAGCAGCTGAGGGGAGGGCTGCTGCAGCTGGTGCAGCAGAGCTTCCAGTTTCAGATGGCAGGCCAGGAGCTCTGAGGCATGGTCCAGGCCCGAGGACACCTGCGGAAGGCTTGCAGCTCTTTTCTGGGAACCGCTCGGAAGTTCTAGGTAGTAGGGACCAAGGAAAAGAGGAAAAGCAGCTTTGGTGACTGGCTCTCGGAATCCCATTCTGGATGGCTTGCTGCTGGCTTTCCAAGCTGGGAGGCCTCCACTGTGATGCCCAATGCATGGCCTCTAGCAGCCTGGTCCCCTGTGCCCCGGGGAAGTCACTGCCGCCAGAGCCTTGGGAACTGTCAGAGGTCAGCCCTGTGTCCTTGGAGAGAAGCCCTGGAAAACAGACACTGATAGCCAGGGGCAAATGGCTGAGATGGCCTGGTATTACAACTGCCACCTCCTAATGATTAAACACTGTGCAAACACCCAGTGACCAGGGTGACTCACCGCCAGTGGACTGTAAACTGGAGAGTGCGGAGGCGGTGGGAGCGAGGAGGCTGCAGACGTGCCTTCTGTGCTAGGCAAAGGATCTTCTGTCAGGGCCCAGGAAGCAGACCCAGACTTACTGCAATCAAGAGGACCTCAGAGGGGGGTGAGGCGGGTCCCCGAGGTCCCGGAGAGTGGAGGATAAAAAGCGCCTCCCTCCTCATGCTAGGTATTCGAGATATGCTGTGCATTCTTTTGTAATCACAGCCCACCACTGAGCTTCAGATTACAGATTGGGAACTGGACTGGTGCTAATGGAAGAGGCTAGAGTCAAGTGGGATCTGTGTGGTGGCCCACCTCACCTCCACTCCCGCCTCTGACGGAAAGCCCAGTGCCATCACCTTCAGGTTACCTGGGGAGGCTAGCTCAGGAGCCAGCTTGTTGGGAGTCCCACAGCAAAGAAGGACCAGAGACAGGACTAGAACCTACATTTCCCACCCGCCACTGCGCGCCCTCTTCATTATCTCACGTGGTAGCACTCTCCCTCACTTTCCGGGGCCGAGTGGCCCAAGGTGCTAGCTGTAGGACAGACATTGCCTCTGGTTCTACCTGTCCCTACTTCTCACTTTCTCTTGAGAACCAAGGTCACTCCGGAGGCATTCCTTGTTGTCCGCCATCTTGAATTATTAGGATTCTCTGCATCTGTTTTTCAACAACAAACTCATTCCTCCACTGGGTGTGATTTTCTAGATTCTGGTTTTGTTGTGCTCTTAATGATAATATCCAGCCACAACTAAAGAGTAAAAGGACTCGTGTGAGGTCGCAGATTGGAGAAGAGAACGCGACGGAGAACCCACAGTCTGAGCAAGGCTGCAGACTGGCTGGTTGGTGAACCCAGGGCCCCAGGACTCTGATTTCCAGCCGTGGTGGCCCTGCAGCTGTCTGGGCTCAGAGCCACGCGGGAAGAGACCACCTGGTGCTGACGGAGCCCGGAGCCACACGCCCTGCCGCTGGGTGCTTCTGGCGGTCCTGTCAGGTTGCAGTTTCTTGTTCCACAGCTTCCCTCCAGGAGGCTGGGCCATGCTGTGTGGTAGATCACTCTGGGTGCCCTCCCTGCCGGAGCCTCTGTGGTGCTGAGAAAAGACGGCATCTCCACACCCTGCGTCGCTTTTCTCATCACAAGCGCACAGTTCTGAGTGCTCACCGACGCCTTGGCTGTGCCCCATGTTCCAGATGCCACCAGAGGTGTGCGCTGGGAACCAGGGGTACTTCACTGGCCTTTCTTTTTCTTCCCTGATGCTTCTTTTGCTGCAAACCCAAGGCAGCGAGACACAGTGAATCAAAGCAGACTAGTCAGGTATGGTTATGCATGCCTGTAATCACAGCACTGTGGGAGGCTGAGGCAGGAGGTGTGCAACTTTGGGCATAGCTTTGGCTGTTTATTGATTTAGCAAGACGCTGCTTTTAAAGAAAAGGACTGGGGTTGGGGGCAGCTCAGCGCCAAGGCCCTGAGTTCAATATCCAAAGGGCTGGGGTAAGCCAAAGCTGTAAGTAGGGCAGCCTCTCACCAGCCAAGCGCCTTAGGGTAAGGCTGTGCAGGCCATAGGAGGCCCTCCTCGGTGGAGACAGGAGGTTTACCTTTGGTGATTGCTACTGTCCTGAAGGAAGTTTAAGTGTTTCCCATCAGGAAGGAATGGAAGCGAGCATCTCCTGACCCCGCCTCCCTGCCTTTCTCCTAGCTTGCTGATAGGAGCAAGCCCCTGTCTGTCTTAACGCTGGCAGTAGCCACCACATACATCTCCTGAGTTCAATAAACAATTGTTGGTTCTGCTCAGTTTTGATCATTCATGAAGAACAGAACAAGGAGAAAGTGAGTCCCGTTGGAATGAAAGACATTTTCAAGGATGCAGGAACAGGGCAAAAGGAGCCGACGTTTCTGAGCACTTCAGTGTGCCAGGCAGCAAGCTAAAAGGTCTGAGTGTTTTGCTTGGTTACATCGTGCTTAACTCTTGCAGAGTTCGTGTGGTTGTTATTTTTCCTGTTAGGAAACTAAACTCATGGGGGCTGCCGGGATGGCCCAGTGGTCTAAAGCACCTACTTGGAACAAGCTTGGCAAAGCACAGGGACCGCGGTTCAATCCCCCAGCACTACATGCCAGCCAGCCCTGCCCC
>NW_004524735.1:5674322-5693126 GCF_000260255.1 Octodon degus | reverse complement strand
ACACACACACACACACACAATAAATAAATGTTAAAAAAAAAAAGAAATTCAAAAAAAAAGGAAACTAAACTGAGGCTCAGAGAAACAAAATTGCCTGAGGTGAGACACCTGGAGAAACTGGGCTAAGGATAACAGGACTGGTAGCTCCAGCAGTAGCGGTAATAGCGGCAGCGACAGCAGTGGTAGCCTTGGTGCCTCTAGCAGCAGCAGTGACACTAAGCATACTGGTAACTAACATTCACACAGTACGTATTTTGGCAAAAGCATTTTACCTGCATTTACTCATTTAAATGTAGATATCTGGGCCGGGGAGATGGCTCAGTGGAATAAGCGCTTCCCTGGCAAGAGCAAAGGCCTGAGTTCAATCCCTGGTTCCACTAAATAAATAAATAAATAAATAAATAAATAAATAAATAAATAAATGTAGATATCTGGATTTTAAAACCAAGGCACCCAAAGTATAAAGAAGTTAAATAATTTGGATACAGTTGGACAGAGAGCCAGGACTAGAACCTTTGGTCTCCAAAGATGATTTTCATTTTGTGTCCCAGAAAGTACTAGTGAGGACCTCATAGGGAGTGAGCTTTCTCCATGAGGACAATCAGATCATTAAGGAACACAGTGGTGCTTATTTCTGCACAAGGTTTTCTTTTATTTATTTGGTACGGGTTCTCAATACACAGCTTGGGTTTGTAGTGATTATCCTGTCTCAGCCTCCCCAGCACTGGGATTACAGATGTGCACTACCACGCCCGGTTTCAGGGCCAGAACAGTATGCAGTACTGGGGATCAAACTCAGGTCCTTGTGCTTAAGGGTGGGTGGGTGGATGGGTGCAGAAGCAGACTTGCTGTTTCTGCGTCAGCGTGGGCCAGTGTGAGTTTCCATGTGTCTCTGCGCTTCCTTCTCTCTTCCTCTCTCACCTTTGCTCTCCTCAACTACTTCTTGGGAGCTTTCTGCTCCCCTGCAGCTAGGAGGGATGGTAGAGATGGGAGCCAAAGGGAACACCCGCAGCCGTGGTCTTCAGTGAGCCCAGGGCTCCGCTCACAGAGACACGGAGGCTCCCGGGGAAACCTCCGTGACGGGAGAAGACTAAATTTAGCTGTGTGCACTGCTTTTCCTGCAGCTTCTGTCTTTGATCCACTTGGCAGTTGGAAAGCGAGGTTCCTCAGATCTCTTTTCTGTCCCCCTGGTTATTTTGCTCCACGATAAACCTTTCCCCTGGAATGGTACATGCGTGTGTCTGCACATCCTTGTCCCTGGCATCTGATAAATGCTTGGGGATAGGATAACGCTGGAGGCACTTTTCATCACCTCAGAATGTCACTCAAATAGAATGAATTCTTTTCTTCGACTGCTGAATGTCACTTCTTTTCGGTTTTTTTAAGCCAGGGTCTCAGGATGAAGTTCAGGCTGGTGTTAAACTCACTTCGTGGTCCAGGCTGGCCTCAAGCTTAGGGCGATGCTCCTGCCTCGGCCTCAGACTGGGAGTACTGGGATCCCAGGTGTGGGACACCATGCCTGGCTTTAGCTGTTTCCCCTCCCTGTGACTCCCACCCTGTCCAGACATCTTTTGTGTCCCTTGTAGTGTTTACTGACAAATGAGCTTACATACACATGCACACGTGCACGCATACGCTCCCGCGCCTACACAGGTGTTCCTGGCTTTGGAGGGGAACTTGGAATTCGGGTCTGCACGGGAGATGTGGAGGAAAAGAAACAGCATGTTTTAGGGGGTAGAGATGGAGGTGGAATCTACCTTTGAGCCCCGTGACCTTGGACAAGGTACTTCCTTTCCCACTGAGCTGTCTCCCCGGGGAATTCAGCCGGTGATCCCCACGCGAGTGTGACTTCTTCCGTTTGCCTGATCCTCATCTCTGTAGAAAATCTGAGATTTGATGGCTGAAAATGAGATGTGGGGAGTCAGAGGCCTGTTACACTCAGTGTTGTCTAAACCAGGGCCCTGGAGAGTCTGACACACGAAGTGGGGGGATAATGCTGTAGCTTCCTTGGTCTTTTATTTTATTTTATTTTTTAATTTCTTTTTTTTTTTTTTCTTGGCAGAACCAGGGATTGAACTCAGGCCCTTGCACTTGCCAGGCAAGCTCTTATTCTACTGAGCCATCTCCCTGGCCCTGTCTGTCTGTCCGTCTTTCTTTCTTTCTTTCTTTCTTTCTTTCTTTCTTTCTTTCTTTCTTTCTTTCTTTCTTTCTTTCTTTCTTTCTTTCTTTCTTTCTGCTTCCTTGGAGTAGGCGTAATAATTTTTAAAAGGCTCTGGTTCTCAAAGAAAGTGGATGCAAGCCACAGAGTAAGATTTCTAAATTGGGAGGCCAAGTTGGGTGCTTCTTCTCTGGTATGGGCTGCTCCCCTCCCCCATGGCCACCCAGGGCTTCTCTGGAAGCAGTGAGGCCTGAGAGCTCCTGGTCCCCTTGCGGATCAAGGTCAAACTCCATGACTGGGCCGCGAGCTTTGGCTCCTGGTATTTCTAGCTCCCCCTCCCCCCTGCCACCCCACTAATGCACACACCCTTGCTTGAATCCCATCCTGTCTGTCTCTCACCTCCCGGCCACCTACCCCAGCCCTCCAGGGCTCACTTAGGTGTATGTCTCGCCCTCCAGGAAGCCTTGCCTAACTCTTCTCCACCGAAGCCCAAATCAAGGGTCTCTGCCTGTGGCTTCCATGAGCTATTTGTGATCACAGCACCAAGTGCACTGCATCGTAAATGTCTGCTACTCAAGTACCTATGCCCTCAAAGCCTGGAAAGCCAGGATTCTCACTGTGGGGTCCCCAGTCCCCAGGCTGAAGGAAGAAACTTCTGTCACAGCCCAGCTCCAGCTCACTACCACAAACCCCAGCCCAAACGCCAGCTGCTGCTCCACAAACCCCGGCCCTCACTACGCTGAAGCCCTTCCACTCTGGCCCCATCCTCTCCTGACTAGGCAGCCATCTTTTCTCCTGAAACACTTTCTGTGCGCTTAGACAATGAGGGCAAAAGAGGCAGTGGGGAGTGAACTTTGTTTTGCAGACCTTTGCTTTGTGCATTGGTTTTAGCCACATCACCCAGTGCCCACCATGCAAATCAGGGATCCCCAAGACAAGTCCCCTCCTCTTCTCCCCTGAGCCTGACACCACAACCTTCCCATCCCAGATGCATTCAGGAGGCGCGTGCAGCAGGCTCTCATTGTAATTTTAATTTGTGAATTTTGAAATCCAAAGTGTGCCTTCTGCTTTGTGGACTCCAGCCCCTTTGAAAACATCCCTGGGTTTTGTAGAAGATATTTAAGTCTGCAGGACGCCTTCAGCTGTGGCTTTTACCAGAACGAGAGTGCTCCTCTTCACCGCTCTCCCACCGAGGGGAGGGGCTCAGACTGCCCAGATCTGTTTTGGTAGCCTGCTAGCCTATTTCTTGTATCCAGGCTCACTAGGATACACTGCAGAATCTTTCAGGCAGCTGCTCGTTAGCTAAAGTAATACCTGAAGGTCTTTTCCTCCAGGAAACTGTGAGTGCTGCAACAGCCTTTCATCTCAGGCTGTGTGAGGCTTATTTCCTGAGATAGCTATTTGGAAGTACTAACAAAACACCTTTATGAATAGCGGCTGTAATGCCCTTAATCCACTGAACTTCCTGACATTTTAACTAAAGGGATTGCTCCCAGTGCAATTGGCTTTCCCAGCTCAGTGCTCTCTTTCTCTCCCAGCCCTGCCTGCCTTATAGCCCTCTTCAGGACGAAGGTGTTGACTGGAGTAAATTCATTCTTGCTTTTAGGCTACCAAAGCAGTCAGTGAGGCACTTGCCCCAGACTCCAGGCTTTGTGCTTACCTAGCCTTACCCATGTCGTGTGTGTGTGTGTGTGTGTGCGTGCGCGCGCACGCGTGCACGTGCATGTACGTACGTACCTGTGTGTCCACATCAGGAATGGAACCCAGTGCTCTGCCTCTGAGCTGCACCCTTGCCCCTTTGGCCTACATTAGAAATAAATTTTGGTGGCTTTTTGTTTCTGGTCAACACTTAGGATTTGAAAGAATTGTGGTTCTCTTTCCCGCTGAAAAATCCCCCGAACATATATTTTACTTAACGACATAGAACATACAGACAAGCAGACAGTAAGGTCATGTGTTATAGGCGGCAGAGACTCACTGTTCATTTTGTGGTGCTTTCCAGAGTCTCTTATATTCCTGTTATCACTGGCACATTTTATTTTTAAAAGACTAAACATTTCTTGGCCACTTCTGTGAGCCACACGCCATCCTGAACCCTGCCCGCATCTTGATTTATTTATTGCTTATGTCATCTCTGGAACAGAGATGGGGCTGGAGAGATAAGAGCCAGATACCTGGGTTTGAGCCCAGAGAGTATGTGTCTTTAGGCTTTCCTTCCTTCTAACCACTGTGCGGCCTGTAAACAAGGAGGGTTGTTTTATCATGTGTTTGTAATTCGACCCTAGGCAGAAGCCTCTGTTTACGCCAGGATTCAGTTGGTTTTAGAGGCCACACAGAATTCCATCTTCCAGAGGAGACATAGTTTGAAGAACTCTTCCGCTGCTGGTGGCTGCGCACGGTGTCGCGCTCCTTTTGTTCTTAGAAACACAACGCAAAGCCCGTTCTTGGAGCTCGCTGTATGCACACTGCTGTGGCCGCCCATAAAGCCCACATTCTGTGTTTCCCTTACAATCCGGACGCCCGTGCCATGGCGCTGTACAAGCTCTGCAGTCCCGGGCTAGTGCTGGCCGCTGGGGACGGGGCTGCCTGGAACCTTTCACACCGCTTCCTCCATTGTCCCTGGTACCGTGTTTGGGAGAAGATGGATTAGAGAATACAGTTTCTGTCTGGGCCTAGCTAGTGGCTTGCCGCTGAGCCACCAAGTTAGCATCAATTTGCATGGTACTGGGAATTGAATGAGAATTTTTTATCTTTCTCTCTGAACTTAAAATATGGAACTAAAAAAAAAAAAGAAAAGAAAAAGAAAAAGAAAAATTGGGCCGGGGAGATGGCTCAGTAGAATTAGCGCTTCCCTGCCAAGCACAAGGGTCTGAGTTCAATCCCCGGTTCCGCAAAAAAAAAAAAAAGAAAAGAAAAGAAAAAAAATAAAATAAAATATGGAACTAGAAATTAGTGAGATGCAGCCTCATTATGGAACCCCTGTTCTTCTAGAGAGAGAAGAAAGGAGGCCAGGGGTTGGGTTGTCACCGTGTTCTACTGCTCTGCCTGTGGAGTGACACCAGTGAGATCAGAACTGTCCCCTGTGTGCCGAGTGCCAGGCTCATAGTGAAAAGCGCAGAGATGATACAGATGGGCTGTAAACAGACTGCCTCAATCGAAGCCGTCCTGTGGCCTTGGGCAAGTTGCCGAACCCTCTGCCCCCTTGGCTCGTTTCCTCTTATAAGCTGGGGGTAATAATACCTACGACCTAAGGACATGTCAGACTAGTGAAAGGAGACCTGAGGCTCTAGCACAGTGCTGCCGTGGCAAGGGCTCAGTCTGTGGGGTCTGTACAATTACCCAGACGGAGCTGCCTCAGGAGAAAGGCAGATGAGTGTCCAGGTTTGGGCCTGAACGCTCAATAGCTATTCGACCTCTCCAAGTCCTAGGTCATTTTGAAAGTGGAAATAATAGAATCTGTTTACTAGGGTATGATGAAGTTTGTTTCTTTCGTATTACCGGGCATCCAAACAGGGACACTCTATTCATGAGGTAGTCCCTGAGCCCTATGTATTTATTTAGAAACAATATCTTACTAAGTTGCCCAGGGTTCTGAACCCATGGTCTTCTTGCCTAGGTCTCCCAAAGTGTTGGGATTGCAGGTATGCACCACTGTGCCCAGCTGGTATAATGACTTTTTTTTTAATTGATGTATTTGGTACAGGGTCTCGCTATGCAGCTCAGACTCATAGTGATCCTCCTGTCTCAACCTCCCCCAGTGCTGGGATTACAGGTATGCGCCACCACACCCAGTTTTTTGTTTTGTTTTGTTTTTTGTGGAACCGGGGATTGAACTCAGCCCTTGCGCTTGCCAGGGAAGCGCTTATTCCACTGAGCCATCTCCCCGGCCCCACCACTCCCAGTTTTGGACCAGCACAGCATACCATACCAGGGATTGAATCCCGGTCCTTGTGCTTTCCAGGCAGGTGCTTAGACTGCTGAGCTATCTCCCCAGCCCTGGTATGATGATTTTTTATGTCAGCATGGTACACAAAGTTAGTCCCTGCCACATACTGGTTTTGGTTTCGATACCAGTAACAAAATCTGCAGGGACTTCTTACACGCCAGTCACCTGCTCTGCTTCTATTCCCGAGTTCAAAACAGATTTTCTCTTGGAGATTAATGGGCAAGCGGAAGGAGTTTAATTCTTAACCAGTCTGTAACTTTTCAGCTAGCCTCCCCCTAGGCAAACAAGCTAGGATGAGTTGGGCTCTTGGCCACACGGTTGTTTTTTTTTTCCCTTCCCTTTGACTTGGACAACATTGTGGTTTAGAGATTGTAGATTTTGCTTGAACCTCTTTTGCAGGTCCTATGAACTCTATGGGAAACAATGAAATACCTAAGCAAAGGCACCAAGCAGGTGTTTGTGGAAAAGAAACTCTTACCTTGTAGAGCTGCAGGAGAGTTCTGTGAGAGTAGAGGTTTACAGAGTTTGATAGGCAGTGCCTGGCATCTGGAAAGTCTGCAGGTGAAATGGGGCTATCCCTAGGAGAGAGCAGTTGGATCGCAAGGCAATTCACAGGGAAGTGGAATCTTTAAGAAAGCAGTTTCCACAGGAGTCCTGTGCTTGCTACAGTCCTAGAGCTTGGGGGCGGGGTCACCTGAAAGCCTCAGGCAGGATGTGATTCTGCCTGACAGGGGGTCAGTGGGTGACAGATAAGGCCCAGAGTCCCTCCCCAGGTCTCCTGTAGGGCTCACTCCTCTACTCCACGGTGCACCAAATGGGGCCAACACAGGAGCAAAACTGAGACCAAAATCCCCAAACTGTGAGCTGAAGTCAGTCTGCTCAGGGACGCCCATAAGGAGCACCCCAAGTTTGTAATCTTTCTTCTCCCATTTGAGCTTCTCACCCCCAACCCCAGCCTACTTTCTCTCTCCCTGATTATCTCACCCCCAGGGAACCCTGGAAAGGATGTCCTTGGGGCTGGAGCCCATCAGAAAGCCAAAGAGTAGCTCTGGAACATTTTGCTCTTTATCCATCCATGAGTAGAGGGGACAGTGGAGCTGCAGAAGCTAATCTGTGACAACTCCCATTCTCCCTAAGCACCCCTAACAGCATTACAAAATGTAAACCCTTATAGCACGGGGTGTTCTTTTAAATCCTTTTGATTTTTTGTAGTTTCAGAGACTCAGTTGCTGCATAACTTTGCCTCTTTGGGGTTTTCTGTGCCTTCCCGTAAATACCAACATTCGCTATCCTGGCGGAAGATGGAGGAAAGGCTGGCTTCAAACTGTCCCTTGAAATCCAATGAACTTCTCATCCGCTCCTACTCCTGATGGCCTTGGACACAACGGCAGGGGAATTTTACAGCCACTGTTGTTAGCCAGGGGATATTTGGGACAGGGCTGGGAGTTTTATGGGCTGCTCTAGTTTTACCGTTAGACAACAGACACGTGGGGATTGAACTCAGGCCCTTGCACTTGCCAGGGAAGCGCTTATTCTACTGAGCCATCTCCCCAGCCCCCAGACACGTATTTTCTAAAGCTTTCAACAGAATTGTCAGCTGTCAACCTTACAAGCTTTTTTTTTTTTTTTTTTTTTTTTTTCCGGAACCGGGGATTGAACTTAGGTCCTTGCACGTGCCAGGCAAGCACGTATTTTACTGAGCTTTCTTATACAAGCAGACTGAACACAGATTTTTCTGCCTTATAGACAAGAATCTTCTCTAATATGCCCTCATGGGCTATATCACGGCTTGCAGTGACATATTTTGGTTTATGTTTGACTGCCTGCAACTACATGTATCACCCTCTAAACATCATGAGGGGAGACAGAGACATCTTCTGTTTTACTGACCATAGTCCTCATACCACAATGCCTGGTATGTAAAAGCCAACACTCAGCCAATATTTTGGAGAAAACAGTCACTGGAAATATAGCAGGAGCCATTACAACATGACATTTGGTAAAAGGGTGCATGTAAGTTGGAAGGGGGGGGCGGGCCGGGGAGATGGCTCAGTGGAATAAGCGTTTCTCTGGCAAGTGCAAGTGCCTGAGTTCAATCCCTGGTTCTGCAAAAAAAAAAAAAAAAAAAAAAGTTGAAGCAAGGCCAGACACGTTATAAGCAGCCAAAGAACTGTGTCTTGGTGTCTTCTGTTGGTACAGGTGATCCCTTCTGGAGGGGGATTGTGTGAGGGACATCAGTTAAGACTCGGCTCCAGCCAGTGGTGGGTCAGCCGCATGTGGCAAGGCATTGACCTCTCCAAGCCACCAGCTCTTTCTGTAACATGAGAGGCACAGAGTACTTTGGAGCACTTCCGGCAGCTAAATGAGTTGAGTTTTTGAGGCAGTCTGTCTTAATTATTGCTATCACCATGAGTCACTCTAGCCTCACATGTTCTTCGCGGGAAGCTGCTGTTTGGGAGTTGATGCAGTCGCAGGTACCTGTCGGGAAAGAGAGCTGATGGGCCGAGGCCGGAAGGCGCAGGTGTTGGGCGCGTTCTTCCGCCTGCTCTCCACAGGATGGCAAATGCCTCCCCACAGAGAGCAGGCTGGCTGCTCTTTCTGATGAGTGAGCCTTTTGTGTGGAGATGACGGAGTGTGCGTGCTGACATGGGTGACTGCCTGCAATTGTGGGCCTCAAACAGTCTCAAGAATTAACCAGCCAGCCGGAGGTAGCAGAAACTGCAAGCCCACAGCAAAACGAATGCAGCTCATTGGAGGTAGTTTCGCCTTCTCCCAGGAAGAGCAGAGGGCACCCCACGTTCTGTGTAATGTAAACAAAGTGGTCTAGGCAGGAGGAGTGCAAGTGGAGCTTCTGCCTGAGAACCTTGAAGGGATGGGAGGTCTTGCTCATCCAAAAGCCCTAATTCCCGGAGCAGAGTGGAGGAAGTGGAAGGGCTGTGGCTTGGGCCGTGACTCATCCCTGGGGTCAGCCGCTTTGCTGACACGGGCTTCGCGGGGAGCAGACTTGTCTCTTGGCCTTGCCCCGCCCGTTTTCTAGGCCTCAAGCGCAGAAGGCAGCCACCTGTCCTTCCCCAGCACCTCAGCTCCCAGCCCACCTCTCACCCTTGACTTCCCCTCCTCTGTCCACACATCACAGCTCCTCATGCTCCTGTAGGATCCCTCATTCCCTCCCTCTCCTCGCCGAGGTCTTCCTTGAAATGTCCCTGCCTTGGAATGGCCTTTCCTGGCCCTGACAGCGCCTTGTTTATCTCAGGCATCACTTTCACTGCCCAGCCCTATCCCGCCTGACTGGGCTTGCACAGTTTCCATGTGCAGCTCCGTTGGGGCGCAGCCCCAGCTTCCCTCGCCCTTGTGTTCCCGACGCCCAGTCTGGAATCTGATTCAGGGTTGAGACTCCTGATTTTTTTTTTTAAACCTCAAAACTACCTAGTTTCTTATTTTTGTGGAAAATCATAAATGCCTATACTTGGAAAGCTTTGCAAAAGAGTTCTGTAATATATTCCCCCCCTCCGCTATCCTCTACACATCATACCTCGTACTTACTAGTCCATGACAGGAATCCTGTGTGTATGTGTGTGTGTGGTGCTGGGAATCAAACCCACGTCTTCTTGCGTATGTTAAGCAAGTGTGCTACCACAGAATCACTCCTCAGACCACAGATCTTCCAACTGCTTGTCTTCCCATTGTTGGTCGTTCCTCCACAACCCCTTCCCTCCCTCCCTTTCTCTCTCTGTTTTGTTAGTAGCAAGCCAAGGCTTACAAGGGACCCAGGACTGGTTCCCAAGCAAAGGAAACAAAGCCATCTTGTAAAGCTATACCTTGTATCAACACTGTTTGGTTATTTATTTATTTGGTACAGGAACTTGCTACATAGCTCAGACTTGTAGTGCTCCTCCCGTCTCAGCCTCCCCACCACACACGATTTCGGGGGCCTAGCACAGTGTGCTTAGGGTTTGGGGGTGGGCAGGGCATGCGGTACTGGGAATTGAACTTGGGTCCCTATGCTTGCCAACCAGGTGCTTAGATCGCTGAGCATCTCTCCAGCTGAGCTCCCCAAATTTGTCTCCAAAATTTTGTTTCTGTGCCTTATTTCCTATGGGAATGCAACCCAAGTCTCCGGGGTTCTATGGCTAAATAAACTACAAGGAATGTTTGAGCTGAAGTCCTGGAGTCCCCAGGGACCATAAGAAGGTTCAGCTCCACGCCGTCCCCTCTTGTCACTTGGCCCTGACCCTATCAGTGGTGCTTCAGGCAGGGGGAATTGGGCTCCAAGCAAATGAAAATAGCATTTCTGACCTCGGGGAGACCAAGGCGAGGCTGTGGGGAGAGGCAGCAGTTGTAGGGAGTCCAGAAGATCACAGGAAGGTGGAAGTCCTGGGGAGGTTTCAGTTCAGAAAGATGTAGGAAGAGCCTTCGCAGCAGAAGGCAGCACCCGGGAGAGAAGACCCCTGGCATGTGGTGGGCTCTGAGAGCAGGGCCAGTGTAGGCAAGGGGCAGGAAGGCAGATCCTGTAGGGCCTTCTGGGCAGATAGAATGAATTGGGATTTCACTCAAAGTAGCCTCCCTGGGAAGCTGTTAGAGGGCTTTAAATAGGAATGTAGCTGGTTCTCCTCACTGAGCCTAGGCTTGGTGGTGCACTGTGCCTGTAATCTCAGCACTCAGGAGGCTGAGGCAGGAGGATTGCCGTGAGTTTGAGGCCAGCCTGGGCTACATAGTGAAACCCTGTCTCAAAAAACTAAAAGATGGGTGGGTGGATGGATGGAGTGAGGGAGGGAGAGAGAGAGAGAGAGAGAGAGAGAGAGAGAGAGAGAGAGAGAGAAACTATTGCTGCTTTGTGGAAAACAGAGCCTACCAGGGCAAGAAAGGGAGCTAGGCAGTAGGAAGGTGGCTGTTTGCTGGCAAGGGATGACGTTGGCTTGGACCAGGGTCCTCTTACTGTAGCGGCTGCCTAGGAATCAGGTTCAGTTTCTTGGGAGGGGCAGCAAGATGACTCATACATGATTGATTATATAGGAAATAAGAAAGAAAGAGCAAATTAGGGCGACTAAGGGGCAGTCATGCCTTGACTGAGAGGAAGTGGTGGCGTAGACAAGTATTCATTTTGTGTAAGGATGGATTTCAGATGTGTCGCGTGCCGGGGCGGGGGTGGGCAGAGATTACAGACCGTAGAACACTCTGTCTGTCCCTGCTATTTGAAGTTGTGATGAGGTCATTTAGAAAAAGACCAAGTAGAGCAGTGGGGGGGATTAGGGGAGCCCAAGAGCTCTGGGGGAAGCTGAGCCAGAGACTTCGAGGCCCAGCCTGTGGCCCAGGAGCAAAGGCAAATGTGGAGTGCGGCATGGAGAGAAAAGGGAAACAGCTGCCCCGTGAGGAAGACACAGGGGCCACCCGCGGCTGGGCTCTCAGGTCGGGGAGGCCAGAGACCTGCTCCCCAGCTCGGGCAGGAAAGCAGCCCTTGGTGTTCTGGGTAAAATAAATGGTGGCCTTGGGAGAGTCCTGGGGACCAAAGTCTGGGTTGAAGCCATTCAGGACAAGGGAAACATTGGCAGCTCTTTTGAGGTGTTCTCATGTACTGGGGGCAGAGTCCCTCCTTATGACATATTGCATAATTGTGGAAGGGAATGTGGACATGCAGGGCAAAAATTTAATTTTACTTGACAAGACAAGTGGTGTCTTTTGCAGCTGGTATGGCAGGAACAATTAAAAACGATGAACTGATTACACTGGAAGAGGAGAGAAATAGTTTTGCTACGACTGTTCCAGTGAAGCACTCTGTTAAGTATGGAAACATCTTCTTAGGTTCCTTTTAGAGGTTTTCTGTTTCCAGTTTTTCTCAACTGCCTTCTCAGAATAAAGTTTTGTTCTACTTTTTGATACCATGGTGGAGTTTATCAGCGGCTCTTTGGCTTGAAAAACGTAGCTAATCTGGGAACCTTGACATCATTGGTAACGTTGTGCTGTGGAGGAGAATGTTTGCCTGTTCTAGGTCATTGGAATTTGTCCTGTACAAAGGCCGACCTCAGAAATGACTGGGAGCCGAAGGGCACTGGCCGCTGCTCAGTCATTCAGAGGGCTGGCCTGCCTTCCTTGCCTAGGTCAGCTGCCCTGATTGTTGTCTTTCGCAGCTCGGAAGACCTCTGATGCCGCTTGAGCTTGTGGCTGCAAAGAGTTGAGCCTCCTGGAACAAAGGTGTGATTCTTTTAATCACAGAAAAAATGACTAAGACTCCCTTCCTGCAGGCTGTGTTGTACAATGGATTTGCCTCCGGTATAATCCAAATGACCTACATGTGCTGAAGCTTTCTGTGAACATTTGTAAAATGGAGAAGCTCCGTGTGTCCTCTCTCCCTCAGTCTAAAAGCCATGGTGCCTACCACGACTTCCGGGCTCCTCCTTCCCAAACCTCGGTCCTTTGGCCCAACCTTCTTCTAGGATCCCTACCTTCTCCTAGGATCCCTTTGATTCCCTGATCACTTTGCATTTTTTAATTTCATTCATTCATTCATTCATTCATTCATTCATTCATTCATTCATGTTATGGCGCTGGGGCTTGTACCTAGGACCTTCACATTGTACTCCATCCCCAGCCTGAGATGGGGTTCTGCTAAGTCATTAAATTGCCCAGGTTGGGCTCGAACTTACAACCCTCGTACCTCAGCCTCCCAGAGTGCCAGGATTATATGCCACTGCTGGCTCTGCAGCCCGTGACTGACTGTATAGACTGTCTGCTGTCTGGAGGCCTTGCATTGGCCAGTCCCTCTTGGAAGGATCTCACCCCTAGATGCATAGTGAGCCAAGGAGAGCTTGCAAGAGCCCTTCCTCCCTGCTTGAGTCCCCTGCCCAACTTGTGTAACATTTCAGACACCTTCTTTACATTATTTTCTATCTATACCATTTATTTTTAGTTTTTATATACCATTTCTTTGTAACATACTGTGTAATTTAGATTTTGTCTCATCTACTTTTTAGTTCTACAGATGAAAGATCAGTTCCCTTGGGGTAGGGATTTTTGTCTCTTTCACTGGCTGCTGAGTCCATCAGTTGAATGAGTAAATAAATGAGCAGAGAGATGTCCCCTCATTTGTCTTGATGTGATGGATGGGGATTTTTACCTGTTATATTTTTGCTGTTGTTGTTATGTTTTTTTGCGGAACCAGGGATTGAACTCAGACCCTTGCGCTTACCAGGGAAGTGCTTATTCCACTGAGCCATCTCCCTGGCCCCTGTTGTTATGTTTTTGAGACAAGGTCTCACTGCAGTTCAGGCCAGCCTTGAGCTCACTTTGTAGCCTAAGCTGGTCTTGAACTCATAACTATCCTCTTGCCTCAGTCTCCTGAGTGTTGGGATTACAGGTATGAGCCCTCATTCCTGGCTTGTTGTTGAGTTTGTTTAAGGCAAAGATCAACTTCAGGAAACCGTGGGGAAATCGTAGAGTGTTCCAGAGGGGTAGATATGTACACACACATCCGCGTGCATGTAGTTGCCACCTCCGTCCACATCCACATTAACCCAGAGGTCATGCTGTAAAGATAAATTCAGTTCCAGGGCGTGCCAAAGGAAAGAGTGGGCCGGGGAGATGGCTCAGTAGGATAAGCACCTGACTGGCAAACGCAAGGATCTGAGTTCAATCCCCGGTTCCGCAAAATAAATAAATAAGTAAATAAATAAAAGACCTTTCAAAGGAAAGAGTGGTGGCATGGAGTGTCCCTCTGAGCCCCAGAGGCTGTGCATCCCAACTTTGACCCTCACACTTCTGGACTGTACCCCTCTGCACCCCAGGGGTCTCCCTTAGCACAGCAGCCTCCCACCGCAGATGTGCTGAGCAGCTTTTCAAGTGGAGTAGGGCCCTGGGCAATCAGCCGTGAGCCATTAACTTTCCTTGGGACCCCTTCAAGATTACAATCTGCTCCTGGACGTGCCTGCCCGCGCGTTCACCTGGGAAGCCCTGAGCTATTTCTCTCTGAGGTCGACTTTGTTCCCTGTGTCCTGGGAGGGGAAGAATGGCTCTTCATTGCCCTTCGAAAAGCTTCTGTTTGCTGAGCAAACTAACCACAGAGACCCCTCTCAGAGGCTGTTATCGCTTCTTTTTCTCACCCCCCCATCTCCACCCCCTGCAGGAGCAGCGGGGTGCTGGGGGGAGTCTAACCGAAGGAAGGTCCTTGAGGACTGCCAGGATCCGAGGGAAGATGCACTCAGAGAGAGAGAGAGTGCATCTGTTGTCCTTCATTTTGAAACCAAAGCTATCACCTACATTTAGCTCTTGAAATGTCAAAAGTTGTTCCTTGTTCCCAACATCCTTTTACCTAGTTCCTGCTGAAGTTCCTGGATTACAGGCTTTAATAGAGATTAGCCCAGTCCCATCCCAGAACTGGGACGCCCTCGGGGTCCACCTCCCCTTTCAGCCTCCGTACCATAACACTTCTTGTAGCGATGCATCGCTGAAATTCTTTTTCTTTTAAATGAAGCACGAAGAACTAATGCCTGTTTTCATTGGCACTGCCTCAATGTGACATCACCGGAAGTGATGTCCTTTGCTCATTGTACAGACAGGTATCACGATTCCCCTTTTAGGTTCACGAGTTTTCGCTGTGGCTCTATCGCTTTGATCAAAGGCTTTGCCCATGTTGATGAGCTCAGAGATGTTAAAGTTCCGGGAGCTCCCGCCCCTACCTCCGCGGGCTGAGAAGGCTTGTGCAGCGGCTACATTACCATCTGTGGGGATTTAAAATACTACTTTGCATTCAGATTTTCTTCACCCAACCGCCCTTGCAGACTCCCCTGGGATGCATGAGGGCCCCTGTGTTCAGTGCTTTACGGTAAACGGCTGCAGAGTTTGGTGTAGGCTTTTGCCGGGCTGAAACTTTTCACAGCTGACTTGGTACCGGCACGGACCTCTCGCTCCTTCAGCGCCTTAAAGGTTAATTCTGTTGGGGATCGGGTTTCTTTCCTGGGCTGGGCAATGGTGAAGTCTGCTAGCTAGTCCTACAGTAGCCCACTTTCCCAGGCGCCTGGGGTTCCCTGGCCCCGCACCTGAGGTGGCTCCGTTGGCTGAAGGAGTCGCCACCCCAGGAGATTCACTGAACTTCCTGGTCCGATCGATCGATCCGAGGACCACGATGTAGGGAAATGCAGTGGCCCGGAGACTTTGCAAGGTAGGATGATCTGCTGAAGTTACTGGGTCCAGGGGTGGATGCGGGCGGGAGTGTGGTGCATTATGACTCTGGCTGGTGTTTCAAAGCCAGTAGGCAGCCATCGGGTGCAGCCACTTCCCCACCCCTTGCACTCTCACCCTGGCGATCTCAGTGGAAGCCAAAGGCATTTCCCAGATGCCCTTGGTCCACTTAGACCCTTGAATCTTGTCATTATGTCCCAGACCATGCAATACAGTTAGGCTGCTGAGCCTGAAAACCTGGCTGTTGACCACCCAGCTGTCTGAAATCTTCACTCATCTTTCCAGGATTCTGGGGGAGCCGCTTCAACTTGCTGGGAGGGAGGAGTAAGCTAGCGAAAACCCATGTGGCCCAGGGAAGGGCTGCTCTGGTTGGGACCGTGATTAAAATGGCTTGCAGTTAGAGGTTTTGTTCGGAACCTACAGAGCCTGGTGAACTTGCGGTCATGTTTGCTAATGCAAATTACGGGGTGCTTTCTTCTTTCGTTCTTTCTTTCTGGAAACTAGGTTGCAGGAGCAAAGGCATGGGAGGTTTAAGGACAGGGACTTTTCTTGCTCCGTTAGGACCACAGTGGCTGCCCCGTGATGCGTGTTTCTGTTTTTAAGCTGGGCAAAGAAAGCAGTGTTCCCTGCCACCTTCTCTGTGCTGGGCATCTATGAGACAGACATTGGCTGGTTCAGTTTTTGCCGTATAGCCTGGAGTGAAGATTTTGAGATGAGGTCCAGAGCGGTTAGGGACTTTCTAGGGTGGAGAGATAGCTCAGCAACATAGTTCCTGCCTAGCAAGTGCAAGGTCATTAGTTTGATCCCCAGTACGAAAGAAAGAAATCCTATAGCTAATGGGAGGCAAAGGTGGGGTTCGAACTAGGCCCACTCCCCAGTGCTGCTGCCTTCTGTGGTGGGCTCGGCAGATGGCCTCAGGATGTGTTCATCCGTGAGTGTTACTTGGTGAGTCCCACTGGATAAAGGACGCTGCCTGCTGTGGAGGACCCACCAGCATGCCCTGGGCTTTCTGCCTGGGCTGAGTGTCCGGGAGGAAGGTGGTTCTGTGCTGAGGGGCAGCCTGGCATCAGCACTAGGACTACTTGGACTTAGCTGGGAGCTCTCTCATGTCTGGGCTGGTTCAGAGGGGTGGGATCCCAGTGGAGCTCACTCTGGAGCAGGCCACCCATGATAACCTTGGAGTCAGCTTTGGGGCTGCGCCCTGCCTCTCTGGAGCTGCCTCCCAAGGAGATGGGTTTATGGAGTCCTGGGGGAGAAGATGCACACCCTGTGACGAATGCTTCCCACACCGCTGCACTAGCTGTCCGCACATGTGCCGTGGGGCCCTCAGCAGCCGGGCTCCAGCTTCTCTCCGGTTGCATGGCCGATTTTTGAGGGCCTTGTTTCTAGGCCCAACTTCCCTTCCCCCTCAGCCCCAGGAGGGGGCGGCTTCAGGACAAACCCCTGACTAGTGGCAAAGTGAGCCAGGCACTGAGTCCAGAGGCAGCACTTACTGAGGACCTATTGGAAGATCTGAGACCTGCTGGGAGCTGTGTGTTGGAGCCCCAGCTCCTGTTTACCTGCTTAAACTCAAGGAAGCCAGCCGAGCCCATATTTGAGATTTGTCTCTCACCCCTTTTCTTATTCTTATTTTATTTATTTGGTGATACCAGGCATTGAACCCAGGACCTTGTGCTTGCCAGGCAAGCACTTATTCCACTTTTGCAGAACCAGGGATTGAACTCAGGCCCTTGTGCTTACCAGGCAAGCGCTTATTCTACTGAGCCATCTCCCTGGCCCCTCCCCAGCCCTCTTTTTCTTACTTTACTGATTAAGTTTATTGATGTAATTTAGATAGGCATACCATCACATTCATCTTTAGCAACGCCCCCTTTTCTTTACTTCACAAATGGCTTAATGGAACTTGATTGCATTAAGTTGTCCTGGGCTTGGATCGGAAGTAGAATTTCTGAATATGGGTGTGACCCCAATCTGTCAAAGTGTCGACTTCCTTCTTTACATTGAGCTAGTGTGGGTAACCAGAGTTTGAGTTTCACGGTCAGGAGGATCTGGGTCCTATTCAAGCTCCATTTTGGAGTTCAGGCACCTTGAGCAGCTCACTTAACTTCTACAAATCCCAATTTCCACGCCCATGAAAAGGTGACGTAATACTTTGCTCTGATGGCCTCATCCGAGGCATTTGTGAGATGATGTGTCTAAGGTGCTTAGCGGGGCCGGGGAGATGCCTCAGTGGAATAAGCGCTTCCCTGGCAAGCACAAGGGCCTGAGTTCAATCCCTGGTTCCGCAAAAAAAAAAAAAAATACAGGTTCCATAACTGACACACTGTAATCAATTCCTCCCACTAAGGTGCTTAGCATGGTGCCTGGCACCCACCAGTAAAACTCTTCACTCTCTGTGGTTGCTGTCATTAGCTACAATATGCTGAATTCCACGCGTGTCCAGGGGAAATGCCTCTTCTGGTAAACAGAAAACCAGGATGGGTTTGTTGAAATCTTGGCAAGAGCAGGCAGGCAGTGTCCCAAATGCCAGCAGCCCTCTGTGGAGGAGAGAGGGCTTTGTGTAGCTAAGGTCGCAGACACGCTGGTGCCTATTGTAACAATGAGGGTCTAAGGCATCTGGACCAGAGCACTGGAGTTTCCAAGCAGACCAAGGTCCCAAAGTCAAAGGGAGGAATTTCACGCTTACTCAGGGGACCACCTACGTGTCCAAGGAGTAAGTTACCCAAATGGGGCAAAGGTGCTGTGGGGTGAAACTCAAGCCCTAGCGTTCTGATCACTGCTAAATCCCCCTGGAGCCCTCGTTACGGAGCTCAGGTTTCTGTCTTTCCACCCCAAATGACTGGCCTTGCACCTGGCACCGTCTGTAGGCGCAGCTTCCCTCCCGGGACACTGCCTGTTCATGGCAGCAAGGGCCAAGTGCTTATCCTGGACTTGACTATGTGTTTGTAATGTGGGCTGCACCTCCTGCCTGCAGGGCCCGATGCCATTCCTGCCCCTGCAGCTGCACCTGACGGGAGCGGTTATCTCTGACATGCCTGGAGATGGTCGTGTGCACACCTGTCCGCTCAGACAACCAGGTGTCCCTGTGCGGCCCTGCATCACACAGGGCAATGGGTTTCCCCACAAGTGGAGGTGCTCTGCCTACTAAATGGCAGATGCAGGATCCAAGCACGAACCCATTTTGTTCTTTTCCGCAGAGCCAACATCGGCTCTTTCTGGAACCTCCTCAGCCTAATGGTTGGCTCTCTTGTCCACTGCCGGGTGAGCAAGATTTGCTGGCATTCGTGTCTCAATGCTGCCCTCACATTAATGCAGATTCCTGTTGAGGGTCATTCAGTCCTAGCTGCAAGCCATGTGTGGTGTTGGTCTGAGATGGGGAGCCTAGAGAGATGCAGCTCGCTTGTGGGGTGTGTGTGTGTGTGTGTGTGTGTGTGTGTGTGTGTGTGTGTGAGACTAGGAATCAAAACTAGGGCCTCCTGCATGCTAAACAAGTCTGGCTATGTCTCCAGACCACTTGTGACTGTGTTGT
>NW_004524735.1:5656659-5674182 GCF_000260255.1 Octodon degus | reverse complement strand
CAGCCCACCAGGGGGCGGGGCTGGCTGGCATGTGGTGCTGGGGATCGAACCGTGGTCCCTGTGCTTTGCCAAGCTTGTTTCAAGTAGGTGCTCTAGACCACTGAGCCATCTCTCCAGCCCTTTTTTTTCTTTTTGAGATGGGGTCTCACTAGGCAGTGCACGCTGGCCTTGAACTCACTCTGTAGCCCAGGCTGGCCTCAGACTCATAGTGATCCTCCTGCCTCAGTCTTCTGAGCCCTGAAATTACAGGCATCTGCCACCTAGAGAGCCTGCATCTCTCTAGGCTCCCCATCTGAGCTATAATTTTATTTTGTAAATTCTAGTTACCATAACTTCTCCGGTGTGGAGAACTGTGAAGTCTTACTGCGCTTGGCAGATGTCTATTAAAATGTGAAAATGAGTCCGTGGTGCTTGGACTCTTTGGGTCAGCCTCTGGACTCCCTGCCGCTGAGGTTCCTGGACATAGTTTCACCAAGTCTCAATTTGCTTGCTCATCTCTACAAGGGGTGTGGTGTTACTACCTCTCACTTGGAAGAAAATGCTAAGTACCACGTGCCATGACAGCCCTGCCCCTGAGCGCACTGAGCCAGCCACCAAGACCCAGTGTGGTGGCGCACGCCTATAACCCCAGGGCTGGGGAGGCTAAAAACAGGAGGATCACCATGAGTCTGAGCTACGTCGTGAGACCCTGCACCAAATACATTTAGAAAGAAGGACAATGCTAAGTAACAACAGGGCCACCCATAAAGGAAGCTATTAATAAATGTTGGTTATTATTTTTGGCATAGAGTTATGAGAATTAAATGAAATAATGCATCTAGGGAAAATAGCACACAATCTGGCAGGGCCTTAATCCAATTCAAGTTGGCTGCTGGGCATGGTGATTCACACCTATAATCTTAAACTCTGGGAGGCTGAGGCAAGAGGATTGCAAATTTGAGCCCAGCCAGGGCAATTTAGTGATTTAGTGAGACCCCGTCTCAAAAAAAAAAATAAGCAGGTATATGGAGACAGGTCAGTGGGGATTCAGTCCCCAGTACAGAAGAGGAAAGATCAGCAGAAGAGAGAAAGTGGACTTGCTGTTATCTTTCCTGATGGGTTGTGAGAAGTGCGCTCCGCAGGGGTGCCACACCTTCCTTGAAGGTGGAGTTCCCTGCCAGCTGGGGCAGAGGTGAGGATGCGCCAGGTGAGGCTGCTGGGGGAAATAGTTAACATACTTGTGGGGTGGGAGTGGAGGTGGCCTGCCATCCCCTTCCCCAGGGCTTTTTTCTGAGCCCACAGTTGGGCTTGCACACCAAGGGATCTCATTCCGCTGGGCCCTGGAGTTTCCGAGGAACAATTGCCTTGAACAATAGCCAGCAAACAAGTTCCACCAGTCTGGCCCAAGGCAGCTGTCTGGCAGGGCCCGGGGGCTCCGCAGATGGCTCTGTGATTCCGTGGCAGGAACGGCAGGAACGCATGATCCAGGCAGGTAAGACCTCACTTGGCTGGCCAGGTTCCCCAGGCAGGCAGCGGGAGCTGTCTCCTGGAAAAAGGCAGAGGGAGGGCGGGGAGGCCTGGACCTTTCCAAGGACACCAGGGCATCGGTATACGGAGGAGTGTGGGGAGGGTTGGAAACTTTGCTTTCAGAACATGGGTTTGCAATCTGTCTTTACAAGAGTTGTGTGCTACGGGGCTGCAGTGGTATTAGGGAGCAGAGAAGAGCTAATGCATGTGTGCAGTCCTGATTTTTTGTTTTTGTTTTTGTTTTTGTTTTTGTTTTAAGCATCATTTAGCTCGTCTCTCCTTTGGATAAACAGCATTAGGTCTCCTGAAGTCCATTTGAAAAGTATAATGACCTTCCCTCCTGCTGGAGCCTTTCATAACTCCTCCTAGTCTTTTGCCAAGAGCCAGGGTGTAAATGGGGGGGGGACCCTTTCATCATCCCTCTAACCTTGGGGCTCTGTCTTCCTACTTGGCTTCCTGAGAAATAAAATTATAACTCTTAAGATCGCATGAATTCAGGGCCTGAGAAATAAAATTATAACTCTTAAGATCGCATGAATTCAGGGCCGGTACAGATTCCTGCAGCACTTAGCAGCCTCCCACCCCCAAGAGCGCGGGAGGTGGCGGGAGGTGGCTTCAGGGGGTCTGGGGAAGCCAAGCCTGCCTCCACGCTTGTGTGGAATGCTCCCTGCCCACCCACAACAGGAGCAGGATGTGTGGCGGAGCTGGAGTAATTTACGACTCACTCACCTGCGTTCTTCCTAACAGATAGCTTATATTGGGGCTGTTAAAACTGTACTTTAAGCCCTGAGTAGTAGCATTTGAATTCCTAACACAATGATGTCAGCAGCTCTTGCCAGGCTCTGAAACTGGATCTCCAGGCTTAATGGGCTTTGCTTTGCTTCTTTTTTTACTGTGTTTTGAGACTGCCCTGGAAATGGGACCCAGCAGAGCTTGATCACTGAGCTTCATCCCAAACCCTTTTTATTTTTTATTTTTACCTTTAGAGACAGGGTCTCACTAAGGTGCCCAGACTGGCCACAGATTCGCCATTCTCCTGCCTCAGCCTTCCTCAGCGCATGCCACTCTCCAGCACCTCTTCTACTGCTGAGTGGCTTTTCCTGTGGCTTTTGTGGATCCTTTTCCCTTGCCCTGTGCATTTCCCCGGGAGATTGGAGACTCCATTGTGCATATGAGCACCTTGCCTCCGGGTACTGTGTGAGGCGTGGGCCACGGTCAGGTGTCTTCTTGGTTCACTTGCCCACAGACTGCAGGGGGAGGCCCTTTGGTGACTTGTGGTTAGAAGGCGGAGCTGTTTTTTTTTGTTGGAACTAGGGATTGAACTCAGGCCCTTGTGCTTGCTAGGCAAGCGCTTATTCTACTGAGCTATTGCCCCAGCCCCTGTAAGGTGGAGATTTTAAAGCTGATCTCTCTGTAGTATACCTAGAAGCCACCACATGTAGTCTTTCTCCTGAAGGCTGCACCCCAGTTTGAGTCTCACCCTTCTAGTAAGCTGTAGGTCCTGCACATCTGCTCATCCAGGGGGACGTGGGGCTGCAATAAAGCACAGAATGTGCCAAAGGCAGCTCCTGGTGAGCTGGCAGTACTGACAGTGAATGCCTGCAAGATGACATCTGCTTCTCTGTGGATAGGTAGCACGGCCTGATACCCGCTTGTCCTCATTCTGGGGTTCTTCAGGCTCTGCTGCACGGCTACACAGGTAGCATCTGTGGGCAAGAGGGCTCTAGTGGGTATTGTGTCGAGCAGAAGTGCACATCTGGGCCTCGTGTGGCAGTCACTGATGCCACACTGCTGGCTGGCTGTGTCACGGGTATAAGATTTTGTTGCCTGTTCACGAATTCTGTGTGGGCTTCTGCAAATGCTGTGTGGAATGAAATCAGCAACCAAGATGCCTAGAGGTCCTGAGGGGATTTCACTGAGCTTATCAGACCCAAAAGCTACAACTCTTGTTGCATAGGACCTGCTTTACCTTGGTCTTAACCATCGAGCAGAAAAGTATAAAAATGAAGTATAAGAAGTAAAGCCAAGCTGTTATGTTGAGCTGTAGGGGACTCAGGTCAACAATTTCTGACATCGCCAGTGAAGCGCAAGACCCAATACTATTATGGGCTACTGGACTCTTTTAGAATATTTTGCTAAGTTTACACACCTATAATATTCAAATAACGAAACTTAACAAAAAAAGGGTAAACAGATGAATGTCCCTTTTGTATCTGTGTATTCAAAGTGGTTAGGATAGATACATAGTTACATTCTCTTAATGAATAGAGGGATTTGTTCTAATGGTGTTTGTAAATAGGATAACAAGTCTGCATCTTGTACAGCAATTAACCACTAGGAAGAATGTATGCAATGTGTTAATTATTGAAACTGCCCTACCAATTTGGTTTGAAACTGTCTGATTGCTATTTGTTTCTCAATAAAATTATGGGGAAAAAAAGATGCCTAGAGATCAGGAAATTGCAGGTGTGAGAGGCTTCCGTGGGGACTGTCCAATGGGGCCTTTGTTCTAGCTTTCACCTGTGCTTAAAATCACAGGACTCCGGCCTGTCAGAAAGGAATCTTTGGGTGGTTCTGTCCAGCTCATTCCTGTACAGAAAGGAGCCTGCGGCCTGGGAAAATGGGCCTGCACCCGGGAGAGGCTGGTTCCACCTGGCTTGCCAGCCTCCTGGCCTGTGCCTCCCCTCTGCTTGGACAGCAGAGCAGAGAGCATTGTGGGCCAGGGCCTTGGGACACTGCCAGACTTCCTCCTTGTGCCAGGGCTCGGCTGCTGGCTGAGGAGACCCTTGAATCAAAAGTCAGGTTTGCTCATTTTGAGACAGGTTGGCCTCAGACTTCCAGTGTAGGCCTCCCTGAGTTCTGGGATTCTAGGCATGCACCACCACAGCTGGTTCATTTAAAAAAGAAAAGAAAGAAATCACAAAACTGTTTTATAATACTTTCAAATAGGCCACATCTTCCTCAAATGTTATAAATGTGCAAAGATTAGACTGGGGCTGGCCAGATAGCTCAGTGGACTAAAGCACCTGCTTAGACAGCACAGGGACCAGGATTCAATCCCTGGTGTGCCATGCTGGCCCTGTCCCTGGGGCATGCTGAGACAGCAATTGAGACTAGGTGTGGTGGCACGTGCCTGCAATCCTAGCACATGGGAGGCTGAAAACAGGAGGATCACTAAAAGTCCAATCTGTGTAGTGAAACCCTATAGACCCTGTACTAAATACAAAGAAAAAGATTATCCTGGTGACCCTGAAGCTGTAATCTCAAACTTACATATTTGTGTTTTGATTGAGTTCAACATTGTTCATCCCCATAACCTTTCCTGAGGTTTAGCATCTGTACTCTGAGCAAAGGATAATGGGTGGGCTCGGGCCTGGCACATGATTCTCCTCTTAGATGCAAGGCGGGGCCCCTGGCATGGCCTCTGCAGGTCCAGAATGGTGCACTGGACCCTGGTGGAGCACACAGCTCATTCTGCCATGTTACCAGCCTCTTCACTGGAATTCCATTGGCCACACTGCACACCCAGGGCCCCTGGGCTTCCTTCCACTTATAGCCTTACTCACTTCAGCGACCTCTTTCAGCAGGAGCCTCGCCATGCCCCGTCCCAGTCGTACCAATCCCCACGCTGCTAGGTCTGTTCAGCTTCTGTGCTGCCTACTGGTGGGAACAGCTGGAATCGTTTTATAAACAAATGGCAGCTTCCCCCAGGGGCCATGAGTGTCCCAAATGATAAAGCTTAAGCAAAAGGAGGGAATTCATTTGTCCAGTATACTTCTGGCTCTGGCAAGACGCCAGCCCTGGGTCCCTCCGGCTCTGCCCCTCTCCTTCGGGCAAGCCTTCTCCAGCAGTGGAATGAAGTGACTTGGGCAACCCTAGGTTTCTGGTCAGTGCTGTGCTTTCTGCTTTCAGCCCCTCCCTGGGGGGCTGCAGGTCTTCACTGGCTGTCAGTCACATCAGGGACGATGTCCTGCGCACCAAGAACCTCTAAAAGCACGGAAGTAGAGGCACTTGGCAGCCGCAGTTTACAGTGCAGTTTTGGCCAAGTCCAAGAATCACACCATGCACAACCAGTCCTGAAAATGGCACAGAAATGGCATCAAGAAACCTCAGTCACAATGATATGAATCTCTGAAGAGGGTAGATCCCAAGTTCCTTAGGAACATGCATTTTTCCAAGAAGCACAACAAGAAGGGCTTCAAGAAGGTGCAAGCAAACAGTGCCAAGGCCATGAGCGCATGCACCGAGGCTATCAAGGCCCTCGTTGAGCCCAAGGAGGTCAAGCCCAAGATCATCCCAAAGGGAGTAAACCACAGGCTTGCTCAATTTGCCTACACTGCCCACCCCAAGCTTGGGAAGCATTGCCGTGCCCGTATTGCCAAGGGTCATAGGTCTTGTTGGCCAAATGCCCAGGATCCAGCCAAGGCCGAGGCTCCAGCTTCTGCTGCAGCCAAGGTCCAGGCTCCCAAAGGTGCCCAGACCCCTGTGAAGGCTCCACAGTAAAAGCCTCGTATCTGCTAATATAAAAATGGAAGGTCTCATGTGGCCCCTGGAGTGCCATCTGTGGGGGGCTGGTGTCCTCCTGTGCTCTTTGTACAAACAAACCTGAGGCAAGAAAAAAAAATAATAAAAATGTAAAAGTAGCGGCAGGCCCTGGTTTTCATGTTTGGGAATGTGATTTTCCCAGAGCATCCACAGAGCTGGATTTCTTTAGATTACACCTTGGACTCATTGACCTGGTTTTGGGGGATAAGACAGGTGGGAATGAGGGGAGTTCTGTGCCCAGATAGACCACAATTGTCCCCAAGTTCATGAGGGAAAGGAGGCCCAGGTGGCTTCCCAGGCCTAGCGGCAGCTTCCGTCTGCCACATCAGCACCTCTGGGAAGTTTTTTTTTTTTTTTCTTTCTTTCTTTTTTTTTGGCAGGACCGGGATTGAACTCAGCCCCTTGCGCTTGCCAAGGAAGCGCTTATTCTACAGAGCTATCCCCTGGCCCTCTGGGAAGGCCGCTGTTGCACAACGTGGGCTTGCATGTCACTGCCCGCTCCTCACAGCATGAAGTCCCCTTCCTCTTTTCTGTGGGCTACACCACTGCTCAATTACAAGGGTTTCTCATATCTTGGTGTGAAGCTCCCAGCTCTCTGTACACAGATGTGATGGGGTCTCCGTGCTCCACGGGATCCTCTGGGATAATGTCACAGTGTTGAAAAGCCACAGGGAAAACCAGGTACAATTTCAAAGCTCAAAATCTAGGACTTGGATTTATGGGCATCTGTTACTAACTTCCCTTCTGCCTCCCACCAGCCATGTTCCTCTCTTATCAGCCCTCTTTCTTCACAGGATTATGAGAAATTTTAGATACACTAAATTCCTAACCAAAAAGAGCAGATGCAATAAAAGACTCGTGAGATTTTCTCATAATTGCAAGAGGAAATTTGAGGCCTTTTCCCATCTGTGATGGGAGCTTGTCCTAATAGTGTCACATGTTTGCTAGCCCGAAGGAACTGAGGCACAGGAGTGGAGACCTCAGCAGGCAGGGGGTGGGCTCAGAATGCACTTCCGGTGGTGGGCCTGCACCGGAAATGGGCTCTTTCCCTCTTGCACCTGTGAACTCAGGAAGCATCTGAGACATCCATACTGTGTCTCTGGAGAGGTAGGGGGACACAGCCGCAGAATCGGCTGGACACTGCCTCCAAGTTGTTGTGACACTTCTCACAACCCCAGTTGGTCTTCATAAGTAATCTCTAAGCGCCCCCTGAGCAAGTCTGAGAGCCCCCAGAGCATGTGCGAGTAGGAGTGGTTGGCATGTGGCCCAGAGCACCACCATCATTGGGAAGCACAGAAAGCCTAAAGGACCATGTGTTTTGAAATTAGATAGTTTTGCCTTTTTATTTTTGTCTTTGTGGGGGGAGGTATGGTAGATTGATCTGGGGGTGTTGTACATGCCAAGCAAGCATGCTCCCACGCAAGTACATCTCCAGGTTTTTAAAGGTTTACATTGAGATGGGTGTTGAGTTGTGCAGGCTAGTCTCAAAGTTGTGTTCGTCCTGCCTCAGCCTCCCAAGCAACTCAAATTTCAAATGTGTACTACATCATGCCCTGTGACAGGTATGCCTTATAAATTCTGGCACTGACTCCGTGATACTGGTTGGAATAGTTACTTTTTTTCAACCTTGATTTCTTCTATTATGAAATGGGTAGAATCAGGCCTACCTTGCAGGTATGATAAAAGGATTGGAGACATATATAAATGTACACACTAGCTATCCTCCTGAGAATCCCCTGGCTTTGAGCACACTTGCCTTCTCCTCCTTATCCTTTCTGGAGGAGTCCGGTAGTCCTCTTTGGCTGGTGTCATGCCTGCCCTCCTCTTCTGAGTGTATTTAGCATGTTGACTTTTCATGGTCATTTTGAATTTGAAGAAGAGCCAGCTCTTCTTCAAATGATGCCAGCCCTGGTGAACAAGGAGGCAAAGGCACTGTGGTGGTGTACAAGCTCCTGCCTTTCTGTCGGATGACACTTAGCAGCAGCATTCACTGTATTTTTTATCACACCTTGTAAAACTCACAGAAGGACTTCAGAGCAGGCCCAGTAGTAGCAGGAAAAATAGGGTAAGGGGATCCATGTGCCTTCTACTGTAATCAACTTAAACCATTAGATCTCCGCCTGCATTAGACCCTTGCATCCCTGGTACGCCTCAAACAAATGAGAAAATACAGGAGTGTGGGGGCCGAGCTTGGGGCACTTGCGCGGGACGGCCTCTGAGAGGAGGCCTGAAGGACAAGGACACAGAGACAAGTGTCTGGGAATGGGGGCAGCCAGTGCAAAGCCTGGGTGGACTGCCAAAGAATCCTGGCTGAACTGGGAGGGGAGCCCATGGGACAGGGGCCAGGATACAACAGAAAATGGGCTGTTGGACAGGACTGAAGACAGAGGTTGGGTCAGAGGGCTTTGAGAGTGTAGGAGTTTGGACAGTAAGTACCTGAGTCATTCAGGCTGCCATGGGAGATGGATCATTAAGCCATAGAAGTACTGTATGTAGCTCTGCTGGCCCTTTGGTGGTGACCCAGGCAGAGCTGACAGCACCTCCAGGGTGACCAAGGGCACAGAGAGCTGTGTGCATTCAGATGTATTTTGCAAAATGGGATGATAGGTGTTGTGGTGATACTGGGAGGCGAGAGATGGTAAAGTGGAAGGATGGAGAATGGTCGCTAGGAGATGCATTCGAATAGTGTGTGTGTGTGTGGGGGGTGAGCCCAGGGCATTTGAGGGTTGGGGAAAAAAATCAGGATATTATTCTGTCTGCAGCTATTGAGGCCCGTGGCAGTTTCCACAGCCAGTCTTTCCTGTGGCCTTCCTCTCTAAGAGTGCTGTCTGTGTCCCCCGCAGCAGGCCGTGTGTGCCCACACGCCTGCAGCGCTGTCCCGAAAGTGCCTGATCCACTCTGGCTGTGGGCCAGGAAGGAACAGTTAGCTCATGCAATTCCCACAGGGCAGGGTGGGCGGCGAGGGGCAGGGCTGGCATCTGCTCTGGAGCCCCACGTTCAAGGCCAGCTCCAGGCCAAACAGCTTGGCGGGAGACGGCAGCATGCAGGCGGGCGGGCTCTGCCCAGCAGCTGTGAGGGTTTGTGCTCAGGGTGCGCTTGTCTTGACAGCTGGGACGACAGCAGCTCCGTCAGCAGTGGCATCAGTGACACCATAGACAACCTCAGCACGGATGACATCAACACCAGCTCCTCCATCAGCTCCTACGCCAACACACCTGCCTCCTCTCGCAAGAACCTGGACGTGCAAGTATGGAGCATGGGCCCCGGGCCATCTGGGGAGGGTAGTGTCCAGCCTACGAGGGGAGTCCCAGCCTCAGGAGGCTGAGGCAGGAGGATCCCTGAGGGTCTAAAGCCAGCCCAGGCTACGTAGTGAATGTAAACCCTGCTCGCACAAACAACATAGTGAGACTATCCAAAACAAACCAAAAATGCCACCAAAAATAAATAAATGAAAACAAACCGAAGGATGCTGGGCTGTGCTGGGGGATCTCACCCTAGAGCACGGCCCCTTTTCATCCCAGTAACCGCTGCTGTCCTCTGGACGTGTATTCCATCCTTCCAGAGTGCTGGCTGGGAGCTAAGATCGGGAGCTCTTGACCAGGGGATGTGTGTCCAGGCCCGAGGCTGGGAACAGCCTGTGCGTGTTCCCTGTGCCCCTGCCAGTGTGTTCTGTGTAACCTGCAGTATTACTCTGCTAGTAAACAGGATTCTGAAACTGCATTATTTCACATGAAAATGTGCTTCTGGTTTCTCTTTAAAAAACAAAAGTAGGCTGGGGAGATAGTTCGGCGGTCTAGACACCTGCCTGGCAAATGCAAGGACCAAGGTTCACTCCACGGTGTTGCATGCCTATAATCCCAGTGCTGGGGAGGTTGAGACAGGAGGATCACTACAAGTCTGAGCTGCATAGCAAGACCCTATACCAAATAAATGAAAGATTAAAAAATAAAAATATAAAAAAATTTAAAACAAAAAACAAAAGTAGAGTTTTGGCTCCAGGTGGCAGCAGTCAGCAGATATGCAAGTGTCGGGCTCCTTCAGGCAGGTCACTGCGCCAATGCCCCGCTGATCCTGACCACCTGCTGCGTGACTTCAAAACGCTCACCCGAACCCAGGGAAGGAGCATCTTTCAGCGCCCCCAGACGCTCAGCTTTCACATTTGAGACAGTGCATTGCGCGTGGGCACCTGCGCCCGCCCGCCTTGGGTTTCCCAGCTGAAAAAATGAGTGCCACCGAAAGGGGCGGGTCCGGGTCCTCAACCGGCTCCGCCCAAGTGGTGCTGTTATGTCCCGTTTGGTCCTCCTGCTGGTGGGAGCCTCTGCCTGTGGCATGAACCCCGGGGGTCACCTGATAGAACCAGGTGGCCACTGGGTTCTTGGGAAGGGCGGAGCACACACGCCCGCCCCCTCCTCTTCCGGCAGCTGTGACCTCTCGGCTCTCTCAGCCTGGCCTCTGGGAGAGCAGAGCTGAGCAGAGGGTGCGTCAGCGCACGGACGATTGTGTCCTGTAGTCACGTGGACGCGGCTGCCTGGCGCAGCGTCTGTAACCGCGTCTGCACCATGACATTTGCAAGCATCCAGGGCCACGGAGACCATGGGGAAGGCAGAGACATCTCCGGATTCGCTTCCACTTTTTTTTGTTGTTGTTGTTTTGTTTTTGTTTTTGTTTTTATTTTTTTTTTATTTTTCAACAAATAATACACTGCATATATTCTTCGTAGTAGTTAATTGCTGTACAAGATGCGGACTTGTGATCCTATTTACAAACACCATTAGAACAAATCATTCTATTCATTAACAGAATGTAACTATATATCTATCCCAACCACTTTGAATACACAGATACAAAATGGACATTCATCTGTATACCCCATTTTTTCTAAGTTCCGTTATTGAATATTATAGGTGTGTAAACTCAGCAAAATATTCTAAAAGAGTCCAGTAGCCCATAATAGCATTGGGTCTTCTGTTTAACTGGCAATGTCAGGAATTATTGACCTGAGTCCCCCACAGCTCAACTTAACAGCATGGCTTTATTTCTTATAATTTCGTCTTCATACTTTTCTGCTGGATGGTTAAGACCAAGGTAAAGCAGGACCTATGCAACAAGAGTTGTAGCTTTTTGGTCTGAGAAGGTCAGTGAAATGCCCTCAGGATTTGTCCTGAGATCCTGTCGCTTCCACTTTTGATGTCTTCATTTTAGCCGGAATTTGTAACTGTTTTGGGGAGTGAAGACGGGCTGAGATAGATAGATAGATAGATAGATGATTGATAGATAGATAGATAGATAGATAGATAGATAGATAGACAGACAGACAAGACAGACAGACAGACAGACAGACAGACAGACAGACAAACTCCAAATGAAAAAAGGACACAAAGCATGCTAATTTTTAAAAATTTACTCAGGCTCCCCTTAATGTTGTTCAGTTCATTTTAGGAATATTCCAGGTCATTAAGCAAGTATTAACAACCAGACTGTGAGCCGCACTGCCTGGGAGCAGTCACTGTTCATCAGTGATTAGACACAAATTAGAAACACCCAGCCACCCACCCGACACTGTATGTCCTACGTCCTGTCCACCGTGTCCCTTTCCTTGTGGATGGTGGCTCTTTGGTTTTTCTCCTGAAGCTCATTCTATACCAAAGGGGACAAGCAGTAAGCACCCTGCTGTTAGGTACACAAGTAGGGGTCCCTATATGGGGACCGCATGGCAAAGATCAGGAAGCTGTGAGGTGGGCCACCTATGCCAGCATTTGGGATGCGGTCCCTGACCTCAGCCCTCCTGCAGAGCGCAGAGCTATAGGAGCCCAGAGTTCCACAAATATCTCGTGCTTAGAGACCCTCGTCTATCATCACGGCACAGTTGAATGTGTTTAAAGCCAGGGGCCACCACACCTCTTTGTCACCCATTCAGTTTGCAAATATTCCATCAGAGGAAGTTCAAGAATACTAGACAAGGGCTGGTGAGATGGCTCAGTGGTCTAAAGCACCTACTTAGAACTAGCTTAACAAAGCACAGGGACCGCGGTTCAATCCCCAGCACCACATACCAGCCAGCCCCGGCCCCTGGTGGGCTGAGCTGGCCACACACACACACACATAAATAAAGTTCTTTAAAAAAAAAAGTATCATGTCATCTGCAAATAAAGATAATTTTTAAAAAAAGAATACTAGACAAAAGTCTTTACATCAAGATAAAAGGACGGGAGGCCTACTTTTCCTACGGTAGTTATTTCCTATAAATGTATCAGAGCTTAAACTATTAAAATAGCAAGGTAGGGGCTGGGGAGATGGCTCAGTGGAATAAGCAATTGTCTGTCAAGCGGAAGGGCCTGAGTTCAATCCTTGGTTCTACAAAATAAATAAATAAATAAAATAGAATAGAATAGAATAGAATAGAATAGCAAGGTGTGATGACACCTGTCTATCCTCCCAGCAGTCTGGAGACTGAGGCAGGCTTTCTGTGAATTCAAAGCCAGCCTCAGCTAGATATCAGGGTCCTTCCTCCACATACAAAAAAGGAGCAAAATAAAAACTCGAAGAGCAGGTCGTGGGTAACAAAAAGAGACCTCAGTTTCTCTATTCCAGAGCAGTTCCAGGGATCTCTATCTGCCACTGTAGATTTTTAGTGCTGTTCCTTTGTTCCCATCCAGGGAGCATCTCAAAATATTTGAATCAGCGTAATTCGCAGCTTCCCCTTCCCACCACCTCCTCCTGCAGGCTGAGGGAGGCCAAGGGCCATTACTCCTCTCCCAGCCACATCACCGTGGAGGATGTGCCGTGCACCCTGCCCGGCGCTCCTCTTGCCCGGCTCATTCAATTCTGTCACATGCTGGCTGCCCCTAGGCTGCCCAGACCGGAGTTAGGAGGCTGGGTTCACATCCGGGGAACCAGGATGTAATTGTCTGGCAAGACGGTAGAGATTGAAGGAGCAGGAGGCGGCTAATGGGAAAGAATGAATGAACGGAAGTCCCCTTTGTCCTGGACATTGAGGACTGCTAAGGTCGACCCAGCGGGTACGCATGGCCAGCTGTCCCAGCCCCAGCTGTGGACAGACCTCCCCCAGGACAACTGGTGAGTCCAGGAGCAACCACAGCACAGTGTCCCAGCAGACACCAAGTCAAGTGTGACATCCTCACAGGAGCTAATCAATGCAACTATAAAATAGCACAATCGCACTGAGCTGGGTGAGCTCGTCAGAACGTGCATCTCCTGGTGAGAGACTGGAGGGGTGGCTCAGAAGTTTCTCCAGCCCTTCCTCAGACCGTCCTTTTCTACTCTTCCTTTTCCTTTCTCCATCTGTCCCTCCCTCCCTCCCTCTCTCCTTCACTTTCTCTGTCCCTCTGGATTTCCTGCCCTCTCCCTCTTCCATTCAGGGTAGAAACCTAACATGTACTGTATCTTTTTTTTTTTCCCCAGAAGCAGAGATAGAACTCAGGCCCTTGCACTTGCCAGGGAGGTGCTTATTCCACTGAGTCATCTCCCCGGCTTTTTTTTTTTTTTTTTTACTGTATCCTTAATGAATTTGCTCGTAGTTTCAGAACAGCTCTTATCTTCATGTACAGCAGTTTGCTTGGGGGCCATGTGTCGGAGCAGAGGGTTGACACACTCGTGTCTCTCCCTGCTGTAGTCATCCACGCACTCCTTCACTGGTTCACGTCCTCACTTGGTTTTGTGGAAGGCAGCATGCTGAGGACGGAGGAGCGGAGACGCATGAGTCAGGATGTCCCTTCATCATGTGCCGGTGGAAGTTTACTAAAATAGATGGGGGGGAAATATATGTCCCCTACTGGTTTACCTTTTGCTAATCAGAGAATTACAGTTCTGAGACCTGTGTCCAGGTTCCTTTTCTGGAAGGCCGTGGGTAGTGCTGGAACCCTCGGCTGTGCCCTGGCCGTTGGGGGCACTGAGCTGGAGCCAGGGGACCCCGCTTGCTAGGAGCTGCTCTCCTGACTGGAAAGTTACTTCCCCTCTGCAAATATGGTTTTGCATGGGCTGTGAAGCATGGTGAGTAATACAGCCAAGGAGGACAAGGAGCTAAGACTGTGTGGTGGGACTCGGTACCCCATGGGACAAGTGGCCAGTGACGGGGCTGATGCCAGTGACTTCTGTTGTCAGTGGGGTTCCAGTCCACATCGTGCTGTCTGTGTGAGGGTCTAGGACTGAGCAGGGAGTGTCCCCGGCCTCTGTGGCTTTGGCCATAGCAAGAAGAGACGTAGCCTGTTTAGCCTCGCGAAAGACAAAACTGGGATCCACTCTTACCATAGCCATGGATGCTGAAGGCCGGGTTTTTCAGAGGTGGGAGGGTTGGTGACAGAGACACCTTTCTAGGGGCCTCTCCACCTGCAGCTCCTTGAACTCCCTAGCCCCTCCCTAGGAGGTCTGGAACACAACACAGCAATCTCACGGATAGAAAGTGACTTCCCTCAGGTCATGAAGCAAGCAGGTGGCAGTGCCCAGCACTTGAACTCCAAAGCCTGTGGCCTTACACCACCTATCATCTCCTCAGAAGCTGGCCTCCCCCGGGGGCCCTTCTAACTTGTCTCCCCCGACTCCCTTGCCCACCAGGCTGTTGAATGGTGAAGGAGCTGCCAAGTGGCGGCGGTAGCAAGGTCCTTCAGAGGCTGCCTGAGGCAGTGCACGTCCATAATCCAGCACTCTGGGAAAGGGCGGCAGGGAAATCGCAAGCCTGAGCCTAGCATGGGTAGCTCGGTGATTTAGTAAGATCTTGCCTGCAAGAGGAGAAAAACTTAGTGTGAAGGCTGTGGGGTTTGATCCCCAGTACCAGGAAGAGAAGAAGGGACGGAAGGAGGAGGTTGGTACAAATCCTTAGAGAAGAATTGCTGCGGAGATATAAACACACAGCTAATACAAGTCCCAGAGCAGACGCCTAGCCATTCAAAAAGCTGACAAGGACCCAGTTCAGGGGAGTGAGGCCGGAGGATTATTCTTCATTGAGAGGAAGACAGGCAGGCAGAGACAGAGACAGAAGCTGTGATCTTCAGCCAGGGTCTTGGCTGGTTGGAGTATAGCCAGCCAGCCCGCTAGCCCACTCAGATGTATGGAATGGGAACACCCCATGTAGGGATAGTATTAGGCATTAAAGGGTTTGTAGCACTTCTTCTGTGCTGGGACTTAGAGAACCAGTGAATGCTACATGCCTGGGCATGTGGCCGTGGATGTGGATGTGGCCGTCGGCCACCTGGGATACCTCCATCACTAGCTCGTCTTCCTCTTTGTCGTCAGCTTGGGCCTCTTTTTTTGCTTCAATGCGTGGTTTCCTATTTTGCTTTTGTTAGTACATTTGCAGTACATAACAATTGTATTCATCATGGGGAGCTGGTATGTGTGCACGTATTTTCCTCCATGCCCTCTTCCTTGCTCAAAAAAAGTTTCTCTCCCTCCCTCCCTCCCTCCCTCCTTTTTCTTAATGCCTCCTTTTCTGTGTAATCTGCCTTTTCTAGGAGCCTGAGAGATAGCTCCATAGAATAAGTGCTTGCCTGGCAAGCACAAGGGCCTGAGTTCAATCCTCGGTTCTGCAAAAAAAAAAAGAAGTATCAAGCCTTTTAAGGGCCAGTGGTATAGCTCAGCAGACTAACCGCTTGCTTAGGTAAGCGCAGGGGCCGGGGTTCAATCCCAACCCCAGGTGCGCTGAGCCAGTGATGGAGTCCAGGTGTGGTGGCACACGCCTGTAATCCCAGCACTTGGGAAGGAGAAATCGGGAGGATCGCTATGAGTCTGGACTGTGTAGTGAGACCCTGCACACACACACAAAAAGAAAACCTAATCTGCCTTTTCTATTTAGTCTTTCAGTGTCTCACCACAAAGAGACAATGTGCGATTTACATGTCTCTCCAATTTCTTTTGCTTTGGACTTCTTACTCTGATTTTATATCATTTTATTTTCTCCTCCTTGCCTCAGTCCTCTTGGGTAAAATGGAGCATGTGAACTGTTACTTACTCCCTTGCGGTTTCTGACATCAGTGAAACTTAGAGGAACACACAGATCATGTTAGCTCGGGGCTCGGCATGCAGTCGGGGCTCAGTGAGTTTTGATTGGCACTTACCACTATTATTGACACCATTACGATGTGATTGGGGAAACAGATCTAAGAACATTCAAAGAAATAATGCGGTAACCCAGGATGTGCAATGTGGTAAATTTATAGTATATTTTCAAGCACTTGTTTTTGTCTTTTTGACACAGGGTCTCACTATGCAGTTCAAGCTGGCCTTGAGCTCGCTTTGTAGCCCAGGCTGGTCTTGAACTTGCAATGATCCTCCTGCCTCAGCCTCCCCAGTGCAGGGATTACAGGTATGCACCACCGTGCCTGGCTAGAGCACAGTAGAATATGTTAGAATATACTTAAATGCAAACTCAATGAAATTGAAGACTTGAATTTGATTATTGTAGTATTCCCTGTGTAAATAAGCTTACCTAGCTCACAGTGGTACCAAGTAATACTTACTAAGTAAATGCTTCCAAAGCCAGGCTTTTCTTGCCCTGAGCCCTCTGTATATGCAGTTCCGGCTCCTGGGCCTGCTTTTCCCTTACTCCTCTTAGTAAGTTAATTCTTCAAGTCTCTTCTCCCACAAGATCCTAGCTTACTGCTGCTCCACACCTTCTCCTCCTCGTCAAGATCTGCACTAGTTCCAGGTCATCCAAACTGCCCTCTCCTTAGAAGAATCCACAATGATGGATTTGTGTTTACCTGTTCAATCTCTGCCTGTCTCACTGACTGCAAACTCCCTAGGGGCTGGGAATGCCTGTGATCAGACCCTCCAGGTGTCTGGGCGTGGACTCTGGGCGGATGGATGACCTGAGGCACTTACAGGACCTGGGCTGTGAAGCTGGGACAGTGGGGTGGGGGGGTTCCTGCTCCTCCAGAAATGGAGCTGAAGGCCACGCTCGGTCCTTCCTTCACCCCATGACCAGAGGGTGCCTGAGTCGGACAGGCGTATGGTCCTCATGGTGCATCTCTGTTGCTCACTCCATCACTCACAGGGTCCTGGTGGACTCCTGCGCCCCGCCCCAGTGTGGGTCTCCCGCTTTGTGGTGCTTGCCCCGGCTTTCACACCGGGGCTGCCCTGCTCGCCTGCCATCTCTGCTGCCTTTGCCAGAAGTCAGCATGTGTCTGAGGAGTGACACAGCAAAGGAAGGAGCCCTCAGGTAGTTGGGACAGAGATGCAGGAGTTGTAGCAGGAGCAGACATTGGCGAGAGGCGGGAGGCGAGTCACCTTGAACTCATCTGCCATTTTGGTTCCCTTTGGCCACAGCATCCGGGAGAGGAGTATGCTATGGCCTGACATGCATCGGGCCAGGTCCTTATCTTGTGGTCATTGTCATGTGCTGCCCACGCTTGGTAGTGTGGCACTTGTGTCCCGAAGTGTTGCTGCCCTTCCTGCCCCCTGTGCCATGTTCCTTCCGACCGTGTCTTTTGGTGTAGCATGTCCTTACCCAAATGTGCT